>NC_134463.1:19598487-19914293 GCF_047948215.1 Lycorma delicatula | reverse complement strand
ACTTCTTTTTTTCTTGCTTATACCAGTCTGTTTTTAATATCTGCCTTACTTTATCCATCTTTTGTAATTTTACACCTAAATAAGAAAATTTACAACTTTGATGAACTGTATCCCAATATCTTACTATTTCATTCTTAATTATCCTTCTCCTTTCCGTCACATTTTGTTACCTTTCTTTTGGTTGTTTATTTTCAAACCAAATTTCTCTCCTAGCAATAAGTCCATGTTAATATCCTAAGCAATAACTCCTATAAATTTAAGTAATAAATCCAGTTAAAAGAAATATTACATTGTTTCCTTTAACTCATGTTTAGTTGGTACCAAAATAACAATGCTCTCAACAAATCTTGGCATTATTTTATCTCCTTTAATAGTTAGTCCATCTCTAATTTTTTGTTTAATTTCTATGATGCTTCTTTTATGTACTATAAATCTCCAGTATTCCTTTACACTCCACCATTACTATGTTAATATCTCTTCTTTTGTAATGATTTTCATTCCAAATGCTGCACATGTAAAACAATATAACAAAATCATCCTACTGTAAACTGCTCTTGAGTTCTATTATTTATTAATGATTTCTTTTAAATATATATATAAATGTACTTCTGTTTAGTTAGAAAAGAAAATTTACTACACTGCAATGTTTCACAACAGAAAAATACACACTTCACTTATGCACTTTATTTACATATTTCAAAATCCAAACAAAAACTTGTTAGATCTATTTTAAATGTATTGAATATTGATTATGTATGGTTACAATTTTAATAAAATAATTTTATACAGTGTTTATTCCTTTGGCCATTAGCTATTAATAACTACCATCAGTATAGAATGAAATCAGGCCAAAGGTAAACATTGTTTATCATTATATAAACCAGTTTATGAACTGTTGAAATTGTACTATACTTCATATCTTTCAGTTTCTAGGGATGCTATTCTCTGAAACAAGTGTTGCAAAATGTTGACTTTGTAAAGAATGCAGTTTACCAAATGCTTACCCAGAACCTTGGACATATTTATTTTGCCATAAATATTTTCATTTATTCTTCAATCTCCATAGTAGTGGCAATAGCATATGATAGCATTTTGGTCTTTCATCACATCAAACATCTTCATCTTTCAAATTATTTCACATTATCTTGGACAGGCATGGCATTTTTTTCACATGCTATAAAATCTCTGTATAGTATTCCTGTGTGTAGTTTTAAGATTATGATGTGAATTAATAATTTAAAAGAAAAAAATTTGTTTTTATAAACCTTCAAAAGATTTTATGAAGTCAACATTTCTATATTTTTAAAAATGTACATATTTTTCCCCTTCCATATTATTTTGTTAATTTTTAATAACATCTAAGATCTTTAACTATTAAATGTCAGCAGATATATATCAAATCAAAGAGAATCTACAATTAGTTATGTTTAACAACAATATTGTATGAGATCTATTTTATGAAATGTGATTTCATTTTTTGACCTTTATTCATATCTCATATTCTTCTGTTTTTTAAGGTGCTTCTTGAGATATTTTTACATATTGTAAAATAATCAGATCATAGGAGGATCCAATTTACTGTTGCTTCCAGAACCCATATCATACTTTGTTAAATTTAATATCACAGCACCTTTTGTTTTATGGTTGTGATACACTTACACAAACCACTTTTTTTCATTTTAGTTTTCTTTGTTTTTTATCTGCATCATGATTTTTTATTTTATGCCATTTTTATTTCTGCATTTCAATTATTACTTTCCATTTGCATCATGCATTGTTATCGGATATGCAAGTTTCATTTAAATCATTATTACAAGTATAAATGAGAAATTAAAAATTCTATCGCATTATTTATTATAAGCATCATATATTTATTGAAATTAGTTTTAGTAAATTTTACATCTTTATTATTATATACAATTTTTATCTCAAAAATGTTTGTTATTTATTTTTCTCTCTGGAAGATAAATAGCAAGATATTTAGATATTTAGCAATATTAATTTTTATACCTGTACCATATTTTGCATATGAATAATTTTTACACATATTTTTTCATATTTGTTTTACACATAAGCATAAGAGTTTTTTTTTTAATTTAAACAGTTTTTTCCACAAAAACACATGTATACATTATGTTGTTTTTTGTATAAAGGCATTTTAAATTGTATATATTGCATGTATATTGATTTAATTATTAGGAATTAGGGTATTATTGTTTTTATATTTTTTTACATTACTTTGCATGTGCATGACACTTAAAAATTATTTAACTTATTAATAAAAATAAAAATCACTTTAATTTTTTTTATCACAATTTTACTCAAATGTAACACATTATTTTTAGGTAATTATTTTCATTGATTATACTTCTAACCTATACAATGTTGTGACAGGTTTTCTGAAATTAGTTATTTCTGCATGAAGAGTATTTTTTTATTACATTTCTGGGAAGTGGTAATTTCTTAAATATGATTTGTGTTTTTCTTTTTTACAATTTTTCACAATATTATGTCCATTATATGTGTATATACATATTTTGATTTTATTTATAGTGTAATTTAGAATAATAGTCTAGTGTAGATTTACATTTTCTTTGTATTCTGTTTCAAAATTAATCTTTGCTGTGTAAAAGAAAAGTAGAATAAGTTTTGTGAAAGAAAGACAATAATTTAAAATGAAAAATAAAAGTAAAGTTTATTTATATTTATTAAAATATTTAAAACTGAGTTGGCTGCACTCTGTAATAGTAGTATAGTTTTTCACTCATAGTATAGAATATGATTTTTTTTCGCAGATAAATAATAATTTTGTAAGGTATTTGAGTATTGTTTTTAAAAATTATTTATTTTTGTAGGTATTTATCTACCACTTAAACTGGTTGTCTTGAATTTGGCAACTGGAAAATTAATTTTTTTTTTTTTTATATTAAGGGGTGGTTTCATATTTTAGTATTTACTCATCATCAGTTATAAACTTCATTGTAGTTAGTATTGTATTGTACTTAATACAAATTTGTTTTTGAACTAACTGCAAAAGGTATAAAAAAACAACTTAAAAAACTGACTTTAAAAGAGCACAAAAAATAACAAATAATAATTTTTAATTCCTTAATTTTTATTTGGATTCCTTAAATTCCTGTATCAAGTTGTATACCAGATGATAAATAACTACCAACAATTAATTAACCCATAATTTAACACCCTTAATTTGTTTAAATAAGATCAAAAAAATTGAAAAACTATTACTTTCTAATAGGTCATTTTTTTAAAATAGATTTTAATTTTTTAAAAAGTTGATTTAACTTTCAGACAGATTTTTTTTACTGAATATAACAGCAATTTCACCACTCTCTCACTCTCTCTCTCTCTCTCTCTCTGATTAAGTGATGCATTTCTGTGTTTCATCTGGAAGAGTTTAGATTTGAATCTTAGACAGGCTTGACATTTTTTACACATTAAAAAGTTCGTTTGTACTTAGAAATGAAAGGTAATTATTCAGGGCACTGCGTGTAATTGCCAATGTAAATAAATATATAAATTTATTGATTGATTTGTAACTTCTTTCACAAAACTACTACTTAAGATTTATAATAAATATTGGTTAATATTACTGATTTATTATTCTATTGTTTAAATATGCTTCAAATATCTGCGTATATGTATTTTGTTTTAAAAACAAAAGTCTTATCAATGTTTACTACAACATTAATAGCTCCACATTAATTTACTACAAATTATACTATTTATTTTTACAATTATCTTAAAAATTGTTCTTATCAACATTATAATGTTAATGTTTATTAATGTTAATGTTAATGTTAACATTATAATGTGAATATTGGATCTGCTAAACTTCTAGAAATAACTTACATAATATTTTTGTATGTTTTACCATATAAAGCACTTTTTCAACAGAAAAAAGGTTTTTTACTCATACAAGACATTATTAGGAAATAGTTTACTAATTAACTTAAAAAATAAATATGATTTCAGTACATTGCAGAATTAACTGAGTTGTTAGTTATATTCCATTAAAGATTATCATCAGTAATTTTTTGCATTATATAATTATATTGTTCTAATAGTTATTGTTTATTTTTTTTCATAGATCTTGACTCAAGAAGATTGGAATGTTGTTCTATTTAATGGTATGGAAAAGACAAGCCATTGGGCAGCATTATATTTTGTTGCTTTGATGACATTTGGGAATTATGTTTTGTTCAATTTACTTGTTGCTATTCTGGTTGAAGGATTTTCCTCTGAGGTACTTTGATAAATTTTTTTGTTATAATTTATGGTAAAACCTCTCAAGTAATATTAATTTGTACTAGTGACAGTTACATGTATTTTATTTGGTTTAATTTACATTAATTAAAAAAAAAGAAGAAATCATAAGAAACCATTTCATTTATTAAGATAAATAAGATGTTGATCAGCTTCATGAAATATGATTAAACTTTTCAAAAAATAATTCACTTTCTAAATATAAGAATTTTTTTAATATAAATTTAATTTATAATATATATTTATATATACCTAAGATTTATTACCTGTTACCTTTCACTGTAGTCTCCCTGAACTAAAATTAATTTATTCCATTTTTGTAGAAATTTCTTAATTGTATTCACAGAGAAGTCTTCTTAAACCACCTTTAGGTAGTTTCAATGATCTCATATTATTGTTAAATTTTTTACCTCATAAAAAATTTCTTCAATGATTGTCTGATTTTCTTTAAAGAATAATCTGCTGAAACTAAGTCAGAACTGTATGCTAGATGAGAGAGAAAATTACAGTGCTGCAACTGACATTTTTTTAAGTAGATAAGATGTCCAGGTAAATAACAGCTTTTAAATCCAAGCTCATGGTAGCCGTGAGTTAGCCTGCAAAGAAATTATTTTTCCTTTCTTAGAAGAGATTGCTGTGATACTCTCTAACATATTTGCTTTCTTAAATTATCAAGTAAAATGCTGAACCAATCCTTCACCAGAGATAACTGTAATGTTGAAAAATCAGTTTTCTTCTTTTTTAAGTTGCTAGAGAAGTTGACTGAAAGCTGTTAAACATTTTTCCTTTTACTCTGTGTATAAAAATAAGGATTTTGTGCACAATTTATTTTTACAATAATTTCATGTGCAGTATTTCCTGTGTTCCCAAAACTAATTCTCCTAACTTTGGTGACTATTGAATGAGTTATTTGCCAGTTGAACTCTATGTCCTCTACCTGTACTTAAACATTTTTCAGGAACAATAAATGGGAGATCTGCTGTAAAAGGATATTTAAGCATTCTTGATTAACTGAGCATGCAACTTTGACAAGAACTAAGTTATCATATAGCATAGTATTATGGAATTGTCAAAAATGTTTACTATATAGTGTTTTTCTTGGAATTTCAATATTTTTTTGAAACTGTGCTCATGAATCGTTCTCTAAGGATTTTGCTCAATAGTTGACCTTACTGACATTTAGAAGTTTGAAAAATGTTTTCCTGTATATTTTTTTTTAAAACTGGTATTAACATATATATGAGACTAGAGAACAAATACTTAAGAAAAATAATTCATAAAAGCACTTCTCAATAATAAAATCATTAATAATAAATTAAGAAGGAATATTTTAAATAAAAGATGCAGGAAAATTTATTCTGTCATATTTATGAGATAATAATGTCAGGATAGGAGGAATTTTAAGGGTATAATCGCCCTGAGGTAGGTAATCCCCACGTCCGGAACACAACAGGGCGGCAACAGCTGTACTCACGTACAATACATTCAGATGGCTAATGGGGTTCCGAGTGTTGTTCTCGGATACGTTCATTTTCGGCCGAATTACATCTACAGGCCGAATTTCAGGACTGGATTTCGCGGCCACCTGCAGGTACGAAACTTTTAATGATTATGGACATCGATTGATACCACCTTTAGAGCTGGCGATGTGGCGGCCACGGTCGAAGTTATTTGCAGGTATAACGGAGGCCTTTCGTTGTCTACATGCCCCCCGCGATGGCAAGCATGTAGTTAAGGTGCCCATGTTTTTCGGGGCATGGGAGCCCTGAAAACCTCGGTGTGTAAGGGCCTGGAGTCAGTGCAGAGACTGCGCATCCGCTCTCTGTCAAGACATATGCCGGTTCCACCGGAGTACCGGAACGGACCTCCAGGGTTGGTAGCCCCGGAGTGGGGGTGTACCCCGGCGGCTAGCCTTACTACAGAAGGGGTCGTTCTACAATGCAAGTTGAACAATCAAACGTGGCAGAGGGTTCACGTAAACACCCTCGTTTGGAACCAGCCGTTTCGCCTCAGGCGAAGAAGTGCGGAATCTAGAAGGATTGAGATTGAGGCTAGAGAAAACTTACAAAGAGCTTTTTTTTTGAGTAGTAATGTACCTAAACCCAAATACTTGGTCATTACAAAGGACGATGGAAATTTCTCGAGGATGAGTCCTTTTCTGATTGCTCGGGAAATAACTAAATGCGCTGGAGGCCCTGTTAAAGAAATAAGGAAGACCTTCGCAGGACTTTATGTTGAGACTGTAAACGATGCTCAGTCTCAGAAGATTCTAGGGCTTAAAAAGATTGGAGAATTGGCTGTACGTGTCGATCCCCACGGTACGCTCAACACCTCAAGGGGTATGGTCGTCTGTCGGGATCTTCTAAATTGCTCGGAGCAAGAAATTGTTGAAGAACTTGCATCACAAAGAGTAACAGAGTGTCGCCGATTGAACATGAGGAGGAATGGCGAAGTCCTACCTTCGGACTCTCATTTTCTCACATTTAACCGGCCTACTTTACCGGAGAAGATAAGAGCGGGGATACATCGATTGGATGTGCGGACATTTATCCCACAGTCAATGAGATGCTTCAAGTGCTAACGCTTTGGCCATACCGCTACCAAATGTGAGGGAACGCAAATATGCGTGTGCGGCGATGAGGTGCATGAGGGAGAGCCGTGTAAGAGCCCCCTACATGCGTCAATTGCAAGGGACAGCATTCATGTAGATCCAGGAATTGTCCTATCTACAAAGACGAGGTAGCTGTGCAGGAAGTTAAAACCCTGCAGAAAGTCAGCTACTTCGAATCAAAGAAGATTATTAACGCCCGCAAACCCAGAGCAACAACTTATGCTCAAGCTGCGGCTGCTGTTCCTACTCCTGCTCCAATTGCTATAGATGAGACACAAATTATAAACAAACTTGCGCCTACTTTGGCTAACATGATTGAAAGGATCATCGAAAACAAGATGAAGCTTTTAAGCACCAAAGAGTTTGTTAAGCCAAAGATAGTGGTACAGCCTGCTGAAGATAAATCTGTAAAAATGAAAGTTGCTCCTGTAGAGAAGAAAACGGACGCCAAACCTGAAATCCAAGCCCGATCCATGCCCATCGTCCTCGGCGGCTTCTGTTGTCTCCGATTCGGAGACTGGAAGCTATACGGGCGACGACGTTCTCCGCGAACACGATGCTGTTCGCAATATGGAGAAAAAAAGAAAAAAAGGATGGCCGAAAGGCAAACCCAGACTATAATTTAATTTAAAATTAGCGAGTCGATTGTACAATGGAACATCAATGGATGTTCTTCAAACATCCATGAGCTCCAACGCTTGGTACATGATGTAGACCCGATTTGTATATGTCTGCAAGAAACACATTTCAGCCGAAATGAAAATTTTAAATTAAAAGGATATGACATATTTCGGCGAGATCAACTGCCAAATGTTAGAGTTAGAGGTGGAGTAATATTAACATCGAACAGAGCTACCACCAAAGCGGTTGTTCTAAATACAAACCTACAAGCGGTCGCCATTAGAATGAAGCGTCCGCTTCAGGTCACTGTCTGCAGCATATACTTACCGAATTTTGATTGGAAGGAGGATGACATAGCGCGATTAGTATCTGAGCTTCCCCCACCTGTCTTATTGGTGGGTGATTTTAATGCTCATAATTCTCTTTGGGAATCGGATCGAGTAGATCCCCGCGGAAGAGAATTAGAAAGGTTCCTGATGAATTCTGAACTTATTCTTTTAAACGACGGGTCAGGAACCTTTTTCAATGCCAGAAATGGATCGACGTCCTGTATAGATCTTGCACTTATAAGCGGATCGATAGCACCGAGGTACAGCTTCCATGTTTTAGACGATTTTCATGGAAGCGATCATTTCCCGGTGCAAATTGTAACTGATGTTACAAGGAAAATATATCCCATCTCTAAAAGATGGTTGTTTGAAAAGGCAGATTGGACGATCTTCACAGCTAGAACGATACTCCCTGAAACAAACCTACTCCCTGAAATATGTTGACGCTATAACAAATGCGATACTTGAGTAGGCATCGAGATTCATTCCCAATACATCTGGGAAACTTACGAAACGACCCGTTCCATGGTGGAACGATGAAATAAGTGAAGCTATTAAAAGAAAGAAAAGAGCGTATAACGCTCTTAAGAAACCTCCTACCCTAGAAAATCTTATTGCCTTTAAAAAATACAGGGCGTATGCAAAACGTCTCATGATAGACTCGAAGAAACGATCCTGGCAGCAATACGTGTCATCCATCGACAGAACCACTACTGCATCAGATGTTTGGAGGAAAGTGAAGGCGATTTGTGGGCGTAAAAACTTTGCACCCATAACTAGCCTTCAAGATGAAGACGAAATTAAGGACACTTCAAACGAAATCGCAGAGTTATTATCCATTCACTTCGAGAAAGCCAGCAAAACGGCTAACTACGAAGAAGATTTTCGAGCGAAAAAAGAAGGAACTTGAAGGTCTACTAAATTTCCGTACTGAGTATAATTACTCATATAATGTACCATTTAAAATAGAAGAATTCATGAAAGCGTTGGAGAAAGCAGGCAACACAGCTGCTGGTCCGGATGAAATCCATTATAATATGATAAGGGAGCTGAATACCACTGCAAAACGCAGACTGTTAGAACTGTATAATCAAATATGGCGGGATGGAATGTACTCGCAGCAGCGGAAAAAAGCTCATGTTGTTCCAGTACCAAAGAAAAATAAAAATTTAACAGATCCCAATAGCTATCGTCCTATCTCCTTGACGTGCGCTATGGGAAAAATACTCGAAAAAATGATTAATAATCGACTCGTCTGGGTTTTAGAAAAAGAAAACCTGATATCACCATATCAAGCAGGTTTTCGACAATACCACTCTACCACCGATCAAATGATCAACTTAGAGAATACTATATGCAACAGCTTTATTACAAGAAAACATTGTGTCGGAGTCTTCTTTGATCTTCAGAAGGCTTTCGATATGACCTGGCGACATGGAGTAATGCTCCAGATACATGAATGGGGCATTCGTGGCAATCTGCCAGTATTGCTCAGCAACTACATGAATGACCGTACCTTCCAAGTACGTGTCAACAATGAATATTCAACTGAAAGAATTTTGGAAAATGGCATACCACAAGGTTCGCCGTTGAGCGGTACCTTGTTTACCATCGCCATTAATAAATTGATATTAGCCATTCCAGTAGAAATCAGCAAAAGCATCTACGTTGATGATTTGGCAATTGTGTATGCCAGCAACAAGACTGCTATGGTGAACTACAAATTGCAACGGGCGATCAACGCTCTAAATGAAGTTGCGAAGAATAATGGATTCCAATTTTCACCAGAAAAAACATGTTGTGTACACTTCTGTAGGAAGAGAATTCCTCATCAAAGTCCTATGTTGAGAATTGGCAATGATCCAATACAATATAAAGACAACGTGAGATTTTTATAAGATTTTTATTGTATAAGGCATTGGTTCAATCGAAACTCGACTACGGATGTATTGTATATTCATCCGCTAGGAAGTCGCATCTAAGAAAGTTAGACGTTATTCACAATAGCGGAATAAGATATGCAACAGGCGCTTTCCGCACAAGTCCGGCGACTAGTCTAATGTCTGAAGATGGAATACTGCCACTACATTATAGAAGAGAGATCCTTTTGCTAAGATACGCAGCAAATATATGGACTTTTCCTGCCCATATAAATGACAAACTTCTTAATAATCTTCCTATGGCTGCATTATACGAACATCGTGCTACCTATTCCAGACCAGCCGGAATTAGATACCACGAATTAAGAAGAAAATACGAAATTGCTATTCCGGAGACTCTAGCAATTTCCACAAGAGAAATACCGCCGTGGCTCTTGGCAGCGGTACATACAAGGTTGGATCTCTCTCAGGAAGAAATAAAAAAGAAACCAGCAGTGATCATCCAACAGGAATTTTTGGCAACCGTTAGTAGTTATGAAGAATATATTAGAATTTATACTGACGGTTCTAAAACCGAACATGGTGTTGGATCCTCCGTATATGTAAATGGAAAAGCCCATTCTTGGAAACTGCCAGATATGGCCAGTGTTTAGCCAGTGTTCGCAGACGAAGCTGCCAGAAAGGCAACAGTCTGCGATGATTTGGATGCATTTCCTGTAAGAGTGGCCGATGTTAAAAACTGTCTAACGAACATAGTAAGAAACAAATGGAATACTGATTGGAGGAGTTTAAATACAAAATTAAACTCAGTGAAAACTTCTCCATATAAATGGAAAAGCGAGTTTAAGTTGACTCGCCATGAACAAGTAGCTGTGACCAGACTTAGAATCGGTCACACGCGATTGACAAATTCATATTTGTTAACCGGCGAAGAGAGACCAATGTGCGGTGTTTGCAATAAAACACTTACAATTAAGCATCTAATAGAAGAGTGTACAATATATGAGGACCTCAGAAAGAGGTTCCGTGTAAGAAGTGACATTACTGCTGATCTGAATAATGGAAATGAAGAAAAGATAGTTGCATTTTTACACCCCAGTGGACTTCTTAGAAGTCTGTAAAAGTTGAAAAATTTTTAAAGCTGTGTTAAAGAATCTCTAAGTGGAATTCTTTATGTATATAGCAGTCTTGAAGCGTGGCACATGTAGTGACGGGAGTCACTACATGTACAAGTACATACATGTACATACAAGTACTACAAGTACATACAAGTACATACAAGTACATACAAGTACTACATGTACTACAAGTACATGTGGCAAGAGGACTACCTCCCGGTAGCCCTCTTGCCTAGGCCATCCTGGCTCATCTGCAATCAAGAGCAGTGAGTCAGGGTGTGTCCAATGATGGCATGGGGGACCCTCATGGGTAAAGTGAGGGCGCGAGGCTATGGGTAAGCGCAATGGATGCCTGTAGCCTGTTTATAAGGAGCCAACTGCCACGGCATCCTGATGTGACTAATATACTGCTTCACGGCGGTTCTTGTCGCCCCGAGGGTGCTTAAACAAACTATAAACGAGACAGGTAGAAGAAAGAAATGGTATTGATAAGTTGTATTTTTAATTTAATGGTCTTTTTGAGAACCTTATCTCAAATTTTAATATCGGGGCCCTTACACCCCGTAAATGTTGTTTTCTCTTGTTGTTGTGTCTTAATGTTTTTTATGTTGGTTGTGCTTTTAAATAAAATGTAAGGGTCCTTTACACCCTTACATATGACGATCCCGATGGTGATACTAATTTCTTTTAAAGAATGTGATGAGGGCTAATGACCCTAGCAGTCGATGCCCGTAAAAATTCAGAAAAAAAAGTGTATAACAAAAAGAAACAGTTTTTTTTCTTAATTCTTTATTGAAAATGGTTGTGATTTTTTTTTTTAGTACCTATATGATTTTGTTGAAAACCGAAAGTTTGTGACGTACACACACTTTGTAGTTGCTGTTCTGTATAGTTTTCCAGGTTGTGTACTGCTGCATTCCTAAGTATTATTAATGTAGTTATTAATGTTTGTATAAAAATAGTTAAATTGTATTTAATTTTTTTTTACAGAGAAATGAAAGACGAGAACGAGAACAAAGAGAGTTGGCTAGACAACAAGAACAACTAAGAAGAAAATACTCAGAATGCTGTAGTGCTGAATACTCATCATCATGCTCCCATTCAGAGAGTGATAGTCTTGCACATGTATATTTATCTTATACAGTTTTATTATTTTTTTTTTTTTTTACTGTTTATAAAATATACAATTGCTTTCTTTTCCATTGTTATGCACACATAGCCATAAATCAGTTATCAAGATTCTCTGAATTTTCAAGTTTATTCATATGCACATATGAATAGGGATTAAGGGATTTCTTTTAATCCATGAAATAATAAGCACTTATAACTTTCATTGGTTAGATTTCTTTTTAAAACTCATTTGTCAAGTAGTTGAATTAAATTTGATGTAATTAAATTTTTTTAATGAAACATGACATACTATTGAAATATTTTTATTATGAACATATCTTTTATTAATGTTTTCTTTGTTTTGTTCCACATTTAGAAGTAAAAAGACTCTCATAAACATAAATTTATTGTTTCCTATATTATGTTATTTAGAAAAAACTATTGTAGCCTGCACAGAATGTTTCCTTTTACCTCTGATAATAACTATGCCTGAAAAAATGTTGGGAGATATTTCTTGTAGTGTGAAATATAAATTGAAATAGTATCTGTGCTTTAAATTTTATATGGTTTGCTTCTACTTTAATGTACTATAATCACTAATGACAAAAGTATTGTGTTACGTTAATCACTGTTTAGCTGTGTTAACAAGGAAAAGAACATCTTATAATTTATATATATGTATATATATTAACAAATATACTTAAAGAAAGGATAAATTATTTCAAATTATTGAAATTTGGGCAGTGTTATATGGAAACATTATTAAAATCATTTAATTTTATGCAAATGTTGCATGCATTTAAATTTTATTAAGATTTATGCTGTAAAAAGTGGTTGTTTTTTTTAATTCCATTTGATGTAAAGGAATAACTTAATATAGAAAATCACAGGATATAGAAATCACAGAAAAAAATAGAATTATTAAAATTAACAATCCCTTAATTTTAAGCATTAACCTCTTAGTGGATAGAGCAACAAATGAATTGGAACAAAGTTTGCTGTAGTTTTTTCTTAATCAGCATTTAAATCATATCAATTATAATGTACCTTTTTTATAGATATTCTTAATTATATACTTTTTTATTAAATATAGCACTTTTTATTCTTTGATTTAAATTAAAAATAGCATAAATAAATACTTTAAAATGAAAAATAAAATACATATTTTTCATGTACATAAAGTTTGGTGGTTCATAGCTTTTCTGACAGACATAATAACCATAATATGAAATATGAGCCATAAAAGTGTTGTTCAGCTAGACAGATTTTTTTTCTTTACTTATATTTTTTTAATGAATTTCAGCTGTATGCACAGACATCAACACTTCGGGGAAAATTATCGACTGCAAACTTATACATGAACATATAATACAGATAGATTCAAGGGACTAGAGAAAATTTAAAATTATCAGTTTAACAGAATTCCACTACACTAAAAATGTTATTCTTTATAATCTTCTTAGTTTTCTTCCTCCTTGGATGAAAAAAAGGAAGATTGTAAAATATTAAGTTTACTATTATAAAGAAAAAGTCAGAAATTTACATCATACAAAGTTCCAAGAAATTTATTTTTGTCATTCATACAGTAAGTTTATATAAAAGAAAAACATTAAAAATAAACAAAAATGGCACCATATATAATAAAAAGTCATTTATGACCAGCAATGAATTTTTTAAAAATATTTTCTCACGTACACAATAAAATAAATTAAAAATTTAAAAAAATTATATTGTTTATGTTATCAAATATTTAAAAATAATGTATTTCACGCAGGATTTAAAAAATGAATGGGAAGTGGAAGGAAGCAAAAAGATGAAAGATAATGGACATAGAGAAAAAGAAAATACATGGAAACAAAAACAAAGATTGATAAGAACAGACTGTGAAATGAAATGTAACATTCAGAAAGGTATGATGTAATTGAATTTTATTGGAAAAATTTTAACTGTTAAATATTTTTGCTATATATAAACACGTACAATATGATTATTCTATTAAAAAATAATTTATTTATCTGGAATGTGAAGGGGAGACATCACTGTAAGGGACAGCATTGCAAAAACCATAATGACAAGTAGATTTCTTGACTAAAAAATATTTGTCTTCCTTTCATAAAATTTTTTTTCTTTGAAATTTTAAGCTGCATAGACCAGTCATAGATGGACCTCTGGCCTGTAATCAGGTATAAACCTGAATGAAATTCATTGTCGTAAGGCTAGAAAAACATTAATGAATTTAGAAAAGTGTCAACAACATTTCTAGTTGGTGCCTGCATTATTGGAATCAGAACAACAAATTTATTATTTCCTGGCAATTACGATTACATTCAGTGCCCCTGATTAAATATGACTCTAAAATAACAACTTAATCTTAAATTGTTGTAATTATTTTAGAACAAGGCCTGGAGACTTATGACTTATTAAATAATATTTATTGTTAAACGGTATACAAAAATCATTCTGTTTATTTTTTTTTTTAGTAAGTACCATAAAAATAGCTGTTGTGTTTTTATTATTATTAGCACATTAATACATCAAAAATCAAACCTAGTTGTACATTAAAATATAATTTAAGAAATGAACTTGGCAGGCCTGCCACATAATAAGATCAACTATGATTAAGAATCCCAGTGATTTAAACCTTAATTAAACAATTCAGCAATACAGTCTGATTTTGAACACTTGTGTATCCTCACACAGTTAATCACCACCTAGTGCACTGATACAGCATTAGCTAAAAAAAGACGTCTATAATATAGCGCTATCTAGATAGCACTACAGCAGAGCTATAGCTCTACAAGGGAAGGTATTGTAATCAATCCAGTTTGGACATTTGTGGTTTTTTCTATAATATTCAAAGGAATGGTAAAAAATAACTCTGAGCTTCATTACTTCATTATTTTGATTGAAGAAAGTCCTTTTAACATTACCTAGACTATTTTACACTGGCAACCAAATGTAGCATGGGGATGTAGCTCCTAGTAGATGTATGAGATTATATCGTACATTTTTATAATTACAGAAAGTCAGATGTTAAATAATATGGGCCCACAACCAGCTGTTGCCCCTATTATTACCCACACTGCTGCAACACCACAAGATTCACCTAGTACCACTGCTCGTGAATTGGATAGAGAATTTAATAATCGTTTAATGCCTCTTTGCTCAAGTTCTCTTTCAATTGATTCTATAGATTGTTCTATGGTGAGTACAAATAATTATGATAATAGTTAGTGCATGATATATAACTTAATTTTTTTTTTAATTCTCACATCACATTATTTCCTTCCGTAGTTTATGTTTACTGAGAAAAAATATGGAATATTGTAATAGGAAGAAACAGTTTGATTTCATACTTGTACCTGTTACTTCTTAGTTATAAAATTAAGTTTAAAAATGTTACTTTTCTTGTGATTTTTTTTTAATAGTGCATGTTAATCACTGTCATGCTGCATAACAATTAGGATTACATTCATTGTTTTTCGTTATGTTTTTTTTTTAAAAAAAGAAAATTATTAATTTTATTTCTTTCTAGAATCGAAAAGATATCTACAATAATATTGCAGATAAATGAATTTAATATATTGTTTAAAAATATATAATAAATTAAAAAGCATAATCATAATTGGAAAAATATGTACATTTACTGATAAACATTTCTAAAATAATCATTTTTATAACATGTAATGTTTCAAATTCTCTGTACCATTAACTCTCTTGAAAATGTTTCTCTTCAGAACATACCACTGATACTTTGAAAAGATTTTTAAAAAAGTAATGATTATTCAACAAGTATTATTTTGATGTTTAATATTAATAATATATTAATTGAAAATATTTATTTAAAATCACATTTAAAAGAAATATAATATACTAACCTCATAATTACATGGTAAATGTATTATCCAGTTAGTGTAGGAACTGAATTTAGAACCTAATATTTTACTTAATGTAAATAAAACTTACTACAGAAATTAAAAATGACTACTATTTAAAATCATCATGAAATTAAAAGCTTGTCTTTAAAGAAATGTATTTTACAAACCACTTCATGGAAAAAATTAATTGCTGTATTAACATTTTTGTTTCTTGTTCTTTCTGCAATATTTGTGTAGTTTTCAATTTACTTGAAAGAAACCTGCAGGAATTATGGAAAATAGTGCATAAAAAGTGGTTTTTTTTACAGTTATTTACCTAGTAGTGTTTTTTCAGCATTCTTAGAGGTTATCTAAGTTCATTGATTTGATAAAAGATTATATACAAACACATTAATATTAAAATATATTTAAAAACAGTATTTAATATATTTAAAAATTTTAAATAATTTTTCTAATGGCTGGTTTAAATAAGCGATCTATTATGTATAAAAAAAACTGCTATTTCAGGTCTCTGTAAAGAAAGATTTTTTTGTGCTGAATTAAGTGTTTTAACAACCCTCTTACAGCACGTACATAGTTTAAATAAATCTATTAATATTTGTAAATATTTGAACAGCAAAAGGATTGTGAAAGAAAGTAGAATTTCCATTAAAAGTAGTAGATGTCTTTATCTTCTGTTAGAACAGAATACAATTACTTCACATATTCAACTACTTGAACACATGAACTGAAGTACTAGTGTACTTGACTTTACAGACTTATTCTTGTCTGTACAGCATTTTGTTGTGACGCACTGAGTAGTAATAGTACAATATCTTCTTCACAGACAGCCAACCATTTTCTAACAGTTTTAATGGAAATTCTCCTTTTATTATTTTTTTCCATCCAGTTATTGATAGAAAATATTAAACTATAACTTTTTTTTTTACTTTTGTTGAAACAGAATTCAATGTAAAAAAAAAGTTCTACCTTTACTGAGAGCCAAAATAGCTTTTTTAATGGGTGCCATATTAAAACTCAGTCAGAAACTTTTTAAAATACTTTACTATTGAAATTCTCTTCTTAAATTTCAAGTACTTAAACGCTAATTTTTTGTACAACTTTTAATAAAGTTGTAGTGTGTTGTGTTTGCACAACTAGGAAATTAGAGTACATTGTAGAGTAGAGTATATATGTGTAAGTAATGTAATTCCTAGCTTTTCTTCAAATAAACTGAGATTTTAAAAAAAACAATTAGTAAAGAATGAGGTTTAATATGGAATAAAATTCAACTTTTTCTCATTTGATATTTTATGAGACTTCAAAAAGCAGTTTTTTTGTGTCTAAAATTCTGTAATAAGTTAACATAAAATATCATATAAGTACTGGTAATATGAATCCTCTTTTACTGATAGTCTTTTACTCATCTGCTCAAAGGAAATGGAGTCTTTTTTTATTCCCATATACAGTATGTTAAAATCTTGTTAAAATATGTGTACATTTCTAATACAGTATGTTAAAATCTATATCATTTAAATCCTTTTAAAGATCTTTTTTTCATCTTTGCTAACTATTTTTATTGGTTCTCATATTTAAATTAATCTTTTTTAATATTTTAGAAGTACATAGTTGAGAATTATATTTCCTTAAAAATACTGTTTGGTAATATTAGCAATTTAAAAAAATATGTGCTGGTATCACTGGAATTGTGTTTCAATATTATTTTTTTTAAATTATTATATTCATAAATTAATCTTTTTCTTATGTTTTCAGTTACCTTTAGTAATTTATTTTATTCTTTATGTGAATTGCTCTACTTTTTTTTTCTAGTAGCCTTTAATCAAATTATTTGGTGTTACTATCAGTACGAGTATATACTGTATATTTTCTTATCTCCAATGATATGAAGGTTTGACTGATTTCATGCAGAGGAGTTATTCGTGCATGTATTAATATTAACTTGCTCCTTCTTTCATTAGATTTTTCTTTATAAAAACTGTACAGTCTTAAAACCCGATCATATATTATTTTTGAAGCCAAAAGATTTGACACAAATAATAGCCTTTATAAATTTTTATAGTAAAAATTTTCAACTGTTATTAAAACAAAAGTAAAAATAATTAAAACATATTTTAAAACTTACGAATAAAAAAAATAAAAAGAATCAAATTTTATAATAATAATAATACTCATGCATAACATGTTAAAATTATAATTTACATATAACAATAATTGTGTATAAATAATTGCAAATAATTTACATTCATTGGCTCCTTAAATTTTTTTATATTTGACAAAATTATCTTAACCACCTGAAATCCTCAACTGAAGGACATAATAAAAATTATTTAGTCTCTAATAAAGTAAAAAGTTTTTTCTGCGACCAGTTTTGCTATAGAGATCAATGCACTATCTAAACTGTACACATTTTTTTTAAAATGATTTTATTCTTTTGACTAGAGTTTTTATATTGGCATGTATTGTTCATTATTCAATTTTAACATAATTTTCTTTGTTGATTTAGATATAATAAAAAGTTTTGTAACATTTCATGTAAATTTTAAACATTTGAAGATGGAGTAAAAAAAATATTAAGTTCAAGAAATAATATCAGAATAAAAATATGATTGAAGTGAATAAAAAGTTTAATATTATTTATTAGAGTAATAAAAACAAATTATAAATTATGTATTAACCAGTGATCAAACCAGTGCATTCTAATGTACGATCATTTACCAGTGATTATTCAATATAAAATATATTGTCATATCACTTTCATTCATCCCACTATTCTTTCACCCACTACTACCCCAGTATTGTGATTGCTGTAAGTCTAATATGCCTTAGCACATTATTTAACATTACATCTCATTTTTTATTAGTACTTTTGAATCATTTTCTTCTATAGCTTATCTTTTTCTATAGTTCCTATATGTGATAAATATTTCATATTATACTACATTTAATTTAATTATATAATTTCATATTTTAATTTTTTGGATAAAAAAATTATTTTACTTTGAAAATATAGCAATTTTAGTTAATAACTTTTTTTTGCAGGTTGATCTTAGATCTCTATATAATCAACCATTTTTTAGAATTTTTTTAAGAATTTAATTATGAATTAATACACACATTTTGTTATTCACTATTATAACTACTTTGATGGAAAATTAATACATTTTCAGTTCATTTTTCTTCTGTACCAAAAGAAATTTATTTAAGGAGAACTGTTTTGTAGTTTTATTTTTTGTTAATCGTAATTCTACTAGACTTATTGTAAAATCAGGCCTTTACTTAAGTGAAAATACACTTTGTTAGCTTTTCAGCAAGTTGAATTTATTACTTTTTCTGCTGCAATGCTGAGCTGATTTTATTCTCACTTTTAATTTTATCATTACACATAAAGGATAATACTTATAAACAATGAATTATAGGGAATTTAAAGATCAGACTTATCTAATATAAAAAAAAAACAAGATCACATTTAAATAAAACAAACATGAATTACGTACTTATTTAAAACAGACCAAAAATATAATTAGCAACAAAAGAAGAATATTCTGTTATTTATACACTTCTGGCTGACATAAAAATAGCAATAAAATAGTTTGTTAATATTAAAAATTAAAGCAGTTACTGGTGTTTTGCTCTTTTAATTGTTAAACTTCATGGTTTGTACATCCCGTTTTATCAACTTTAATTTTTTCCTCTTTTATTTGAATAATCATGCAAATATCTGCAAGGGACTGACTGTATCAATGAAAAAAATTATAAAAACTATTAAACATTATAAAAACTATATTATAAAAATTATGTACCTATTAAATATAAAATCTAAACCTGTCAAACAAGTTAAATTATTTTTTAACTAAAGCTAATTATTTTTAAAAACTATCTGGCTAGCTTTTATCAACTGAAAAATGTACAACGTTGGCATCCTTTTGTGGATTTAATAAAAATTGAAAAGATTTAAAGAAATCTCTTAAAGATAGGACCACTTTTAAAATTATCTAAACAGAAGAGGATATAAAATAAGTTTTTTTTATAATAAAATAACACTGCAGTTAAGATCAGAAAGATAATAACGTTTTTAACAACAATACCAATCATATACATCAGCCTGATTAAATTTGTAAGAGTTCAGCAGGTATACACAACTTAGATCCCATGAGATTTAAGTGATGAGGTGCATACAACCATCACTCAGTGAGTGAGGATTGAGCACAGTGATCACACACTCAGTGCATGAAATGTACACACATTGGCTGCACCAAGCATGTACAACCAATCCAATTTTTTCTTCTGGAACTACAGCAAACAGTTTTAACCAGCTGCTTTATTCAAATACTCTGACACAAGATGAATTTTTTTAAGTATATTTCATTATGGTAAAAGTTGGGGTTTCTTAGTAGGTATTTTAGGTGTTGGGTTTTGAATTTACTAGTTAATCAGATTTATTCTTTTTCGTCATTAATTAATATTTATTTATTATAAATTATATTTATTACTATTTAATATTATATTTATAAAATATGTAAAAATATATAATATTTTATATTATATTATATTTAATTTATTAATAATATTTTTTTTTTAAACTTTTTTTCTCAATTTTGTTTTATATACTCTTTTCAAACATATTTTATTTTAAAAAATAAATGTAACAATGCAGTACAACTATAAACAATATATACAAGATCACACAGAATATTAAAAAAACATAGCAACCCAGGAGTATGCAAATTAATTTCGCTAATTTGATGCAAATTCACTCACTGATTAATGGAATACACATTGTCATTATGGACAACAAGAGAATCAGTTTTTGCAAATCACCTTTTAAAAATAGACACACATACAAAGACATTAATCAATCAAACCGATTTTACATATAATGCATAAAAAAATCTCAACATGTTTGAACAGTATGAAATTTACAAATGCATATAGTTTGACCAAAACACCATATTAAATGAATAAGCATATTAGATGAAATATATTGTATAAACTATTCTCTGGAATGTGCTGTTAACTACAATAATTGATAGTTCAGAAACACTTGGGGAAAAATAAATCATTTAATTTGAAAGTGAGTTGTCTATAATTTTTAATAATTTAAAAACATTATTTTTTTATATTTAATACTTTTTTTTATATTTGAAAACTGTTTCTTTAAATCAGAAACTAGAATGTACTACTTCACTTTCTAGCCAATCTTTATCATATTAATTGGCATGTTATGTTGTTGAAATGTACTGTAACTATGAGAAAGTTTTTTCATTTCTTAATATAAGAAGTAAATGAAAGAAATATATATTTTTTAAGTGATAAAAAAAATATTTTTTAAATGATAAAAAAGTGTAGGTATATCATTTTAATTAAATATTTTTAGTATGTTTATGTTGTAGTAAAGCATGTGTATATATTAAATTATGGCAGAAATAATTTTATTGTACATTAAATCATTTGTATTCTGTTTAATTTTGCACACTTTTTAAAAATTTTGTTTAATGTTAATAAGTGTTTTTCATTGCGTGATTTGTATGTTTTGTTCATTTATTATAACCGTTCATTTCTAACTCATGAGACTGTAATTTAATGTTATGTGTTCCATTAAAAATTTATGTTTTGTATTCAAAAAAATAGAGAAATTTTTACTGTCTGCATGTTTGTTTTTATTAAATAAAATCTGATGTAGGCACCACATGAGTTCCTTGTATGCCTACTAAATTTCATAAGCATATTTTTTTTTTAAATAAAAAGTACATAAAATATAATTTCTTTAATAACTTCTGATATTTTTCATATTTTTTTTGTTATTATTGAATTATTATTTATCGTAAAAAAGTTAAAAAAAAAAAATGAAGTCTGATTCGAACTGATGTGCCTTCCACATATGAAATCAAATATTTCATTACTTAAAATTTTATTTGGCTATAACTCTGAAACCAATGAAAATAAGTACCACTTATGTTACATCGTTGAAAAGCTCTCAATGAGGGCGTTTTACTGCAGTTAAGAAAAAGTCCAAATTTTTTTGGAATTTGGGCTTTTTTTGGACACTTTTGGTTGTCAGTTGCAATCAGAAGGGTAGATGAACAACTAGATGTAACAACAGTCCTAAATCCAAAATTTCAACATCCTACAGCTAATCGTTTTTAAGTTTGAGATACGTATGTAAGTACATGCATACGTCCATACAGACGACATGCCGAAACTAGTGAAAATGGATTCAGGAATCTTCAAAATGGATATTTCCGTTGAAATCTGAAAACCGAAATTTTTTGTGATCACATACTTCCTTTACTTCGTACAAGGAAGTAATAATTGTAAGACTTTTTGAAAATTGACGATAAACAAACAATAAAAAACAACACATTGAAATTAATTTCAGTGTAGATTTCATATTTTATGAGACT
The DNA here is from genome assembly GCF_047948215.1 of Lycorma delicatula. Classification (NCBI taxonomy): domain Eukaryota; kingdom Metazoa; phylum Arthropoda; class Insecta; order Hemiptera; family Fulgoridae; genus Lycorma; species Lycorma delicatula. The sequence goes on along the minus strand of NC_134463.1, from coordinate 19,892,061 downwards.
GCTTTTGAGGTAACAAATTTTTTTTTAATTTATGAATTATATAAATATAACCATGGATAATGAATAATATTATTTAACAAAACGTATCACATTACATATTATAATTAATAATTTATTATAGTAGGTGACACTGACTTGTAAATATTTTATAAAAATTATATTTGTATACAGTTAGTTAAAATTTTTAACTGAATTGTAGTTTTTATTACATATATTTAAATTTTCACTTTAAATTCTAAAGTTGCCCACTTAGTTGATCTAATGAGTAACTTGTCATTGCAAATCAGTTGTTTAACAGCTGATTTTCAAAGTTGAAGGCTCTGAGGTTCGAATCCTAATAAAAGTTAGTTTACTTCTATACAGATTTGAATACTAGACAATGGATGTTGATGTAGTTTGGTAGTTGGAGTTCAATTAACCACATGTGTCAGGAATGGTCGGCCTGATTCTGTACAAGACTACACTTCATTTACATGTCATACATATCATCCTCATCTCATTGGACCATGGGAGGGGGGTTTGCTTAACATTCACTGGTTGAACAAATTGCAACATTTACATTAAGAAAAAAAAAATCTGAAGTAATTTGTATTTATTTAAAATAATGTAACTTCATTCAACTATGATCTGGAAAAAAACAGTGTTTTATACACATATTACAAACATAGTTTTGACTCTGTTGCTGTAAAACATTTTCACACATTAACATCCTGCTAAATTATTATAAATTTTAATTCTGTTATTCTATGTTATCTTTCATTTCTTGATGTTATCTGTTTTTCTTTTTTGCATATTGTGTTTATTTCTCTAGTTTTATTGTTTCTTTCCTACATTTTCCTGTACTTCAGCTCCTATCTTAATTTTGATAAATTATAATACAGGATTTATTTCTTTCTGCAGCACTGGAATTAATCTATTGTATTACTTTGCATTCACTTTACTATTCTAAACCTTTTTAAATTAAAAGTTTAAATTAATACCTTTATATTAATAAAAAAAGAGTTGATTTTCATTTTGGGGTATTGATTGTCCGTTGGCATCATGACAACAAATTTCTTAATTGTTTTTATTATTTAATTCTTGTTTTTGTTTTTAAAAATTTATGATTGTATTTTTTTATGTATACACATAATTTTAAAATTTTTATTCTTCTGCTTACTCTTAATTATTTTTTTTTTTTAAATTGTCTACTTTATCCCTCTAGTTGTGGCATCAATTAAAGTTAATTTAATATTATTAAATATATCAAATAACATTATGTGCAGTCTTCACAAGGCAGCTTACCTGGATTGCTGCGACCACCACAGTTGACTGTGAATAATCTCAACTCATCAAATAATCAACTGAATTCATCATCTTCAAATAATAGTCAAGGTTCTTCAAATAGAAGGATAAATCTTATATCTGGGTCAAGCCAACAGATACAAAATCTTCCTAAAAAGGATTCTTCTTCATCAGGGTCAGTATAATTTATTATATTGTTTATTTCATTCATGAAACTGATTTAATGTAATTTTTTTACCACCCTTTCTATTTTATACTGATTCTTTCACTTCAGTGTACTTCCTAAAAGCTTACATCCTACACCTAATGATTTCTCTATTTGTAAATCATGTTAAATTATCTTTATTTTAAACTTTATCAAATTTCAACATTCTCTTGGAGCTGTACATCTCTTGCTTTCAGTGAGAGGTCTCACAATTTCAGGAATAGGCGATGTTGTTCCTTTAGGAATCCTGTGCATTTCTTGGATAGCTCTTCAATTTCAGGAAGTAAAAGTTTTGTTGTATCATATAATTAAGCTGGTCATTACTGTAAAATTATTGACCATTAATGAGCTACTCATGATTGAGTAAAAATGTCCTGTTCTCCCAAAGGATTGCATACTGGACAGATACCTGGAGAGGAGCTTGAACGTTCTTTTGGTTGGGTCTTCCTTAATCTGGATCCTTTCTTTCCAATTTCATCTATGAATTTTGGTCCATATTAAGTCCATATTAAAAATGCATTATCTGTTAAATCAGTACATCCAAGTACGAGTGATCTGATATGGAAGTGCTACCAATTGATTACTGTTTGTTGGCCACATAAAGACCTAACAGCTGAAATGACTTATTAGACAATCCAGGTCTTTTAACGTTAATTAAAAGCTAATTCAAATTACATCACACATTAATAGCGCTAAGATATTATTTTTCTTTCCAGTTTTCCTATTGTTCATGTTTTGCTGCTTTAAAACTTTACACTATTTGTAGATAGCATACTTTATCAAGCACATTTCTTGAAATATGCTATATTTCATCAAAGAACTTCTAGCCAGTCAGCTTTTATATCTTCCTTACCTTATATTTCACATTTTCTTTGCTTTTTTATATATGAAAAAAATGAAATTCTGCAGAATTTGATACATTACATTCTACTGTAACTTTTTAGCTGAAAAATAAAGATTATGCTTTATTTCCTATAACTTTCTGTAAAGTTTTTTATTTCATAAAGGTTTATTGTTTATTTAATTTCAATGTTGTACATAACAAACTGTAGTAAAGTTACGTTTAAAAAAATAAAACAAGTTAGTTTCAAAAAACATGGAGATGTGCTTCTAGAAGAACTTTTTATTAGTTATTATACAACTTCTTCAGGGTGAAAAGCTTCAAGTGACATTTTTGTTAATGGCACAGTTGTTCAAATGGTCTGAGGTCATTTCTATTTTTATTATTATTTTTTGTTTTTATTTTGTGAAAAATCTGCTTGTTTTGGTTAATATTTCTGTATGAATCTCCTGCTTCCATGAGATGATAGGCAAATTCAGTCATGTTTTGACTCCAAAGAGCCAAAATCTGTTTTGGCTCCAAAGAGCCAAAACAAATTACAGTTTGTTCATGTATTTTGAGTTTATACGAGCTAAACTTAGATCTAGAAGTGTTAATGCTTAAAACCTAGTATTAATTTCAATTTACATTTATTTTTACTGTTATTTCAATCCAACTCTATTTTAAAGTACACTCTTCCTTTTTCTCTGATTGTAGTTCTACTAGTTTTTTTCTTGTAATGATTTTGTCTCATTGGTTTTAACTTCAGTGATAAGTTTTTTATTTTTCTATTTCATCTTATTTGATTTTTATCTCTTGTTATTTTTTTATAAAATTAGAAAACTGAGTATTCAAGCTTAAAAGTTTGTGATCTAGATGTTCTGATCTCATGCTCTTCATATCAGGGAAGAAGAAAGCTTTGATTGCAGAAGTAAAGTTTACTGATGTCCTTGGTGTGAGACTACCATAACTGATTCTCTCAAGAAAGTTATTGAGTAGAGATGTTATCTATTAACAATAAATATCTCTGCAGCTGTCTTGAGCAGCCTTAATGTGGAAATTTTTCTTAGTTTTCAAATTTATGTAAGTTTTTGTAGCGTAGGAATGCTTTCATCTTTTGATAGTAAATACAAAGAGGTAATCCTTGATGGTGTTATCTTCTCTATCATTAAGTCAAAGAGAAGAAAGTTTGAGGGGTTGCTAAGAACTATCAGGACTCTACAACTATTTCTAGGGTTCTGATACTGGTAACTGGATAGGTCTAGCACCCCTTCAAGACCTTCTACAATGACACAAATATGGGCTCCACAAATTTAATATTGACAGGGTCAAACAGTTTTTTCTTTTTTTTGCAAAGATTTATTGATGAGAATAAGAATGAACACATCCACACATCTCCAGTTGCATTCTTTAAGATAAGCAATTAATACACTCATATATCTATACAAAAAACTACAAAAGTATAAGAATTTCAAGAAAAAATCAAAACACCAATAGATAAAATAATTGAAATCATATTCTTAATACAAGTCATAACAGAACAAATTATTTTATGTACAACAAAAAATTCATTTGTCTAGGGTAACACAATAAACTGCAACCACTAACAGATTAATGTTTCTGCAAACAACTTTTATGTATGAGGGAAACCTAGAAATTGAAGGGCGTAAAGAAAGGTGTAATACTAATGATTTGATAAACTATTAGATGTGAAGCCACATATAACAAACCATTTTTCATTGATCACAGAAGCTAAAACATTGGGTTCAATTTCATTGCATAGTTCTGGCATTTATTAGTGGTTAATACCAGACCAGTCATATACTCGTAAAAATTTATTTTAGAAAATAAATACATTTAACCATTACAATTTCAACCAGCTAGCCAAAATACCTTTACATACTTGGAAAAGATGAGTATATTTATATTATAATATGAAAAAATGCTGAAAAAAATATTATACTAGTATTTCTCTGATGATAACATTAACTCATTTACAAAGTAAAAATATAAGATAATCTTATATACTTCACAATCTTTATACATTTTAAATGGTATGAAATTATAAACATTGTAAACTGGTCTAAAACAACGCAGTAGAGATTGAATGTTATTTTTATTATTTAGTAGATTAATACTGTTTGACCATATATTAAATAAATTTACTAAATATTTCAAGATGGGTTCCATTAATAACCCACTAACTCCAATTGCATTGATGAAAGACTTGCTTCATAGTTCTAAAAATATCTTCTGGAAGCAAGATTTGCAGTTTTTAGAATTAGCCTTTTTATATTTTATTTGTAACTGTTACGTATAATATTATCTGTATAATAATTATTATCAAAAAAGCTGTAACAATGATAAAGTTACAAGTTCCCAACCTTGGTATTCATGAAATCATTGCTTTCTTTATCAATAAAATATAGAAAGCTAAAACTACAATGTTTGTGTGTAAAACTTAATTTAATTAATAAAATCAGTTCTACAAAAAAAAAATGTATAAGCATCTTTTGTTATTTAGTTATTGTAATTAAAAGGCATGAATGTAACAAATTTAATGTAATAAAAAATTATATAAGTTAATTGTAAATAAATAAATATATAAAAATAATCAGAAACAGTGACTTTTAACCCTAGAAACAAAATTTTTTTGGGGGATTTCACTTTAGGTGTGGTTCATTTAGTATCTGGTTTCATTTCAAAACACATGTATTGTTCCCATAAATATGCCAAAATTACTATTAAATATGATATTTTAACTTGTATGTGCATGTGTAAATAGTGAAAATATCATAAAAGAAAACAAATTTGTTTTAGAATAAATTGGATAAAATTTTAAAACTGCATCAATTATTTTCTGCATTATAGGTCTTCAAGATTTCAGAGAAAGTGTTCATGGAAGATATCACGGCCATCACTTAGAAGAAAATCAAGAACTTCATCAGAACCTGAAGATGAACAAGAAATAGTACTCAACAATAACAATCATTTATTCTCTAGTCCAATGTGAGTATTTTAAAAATTTGTAAATGAGAGGATATTTCTGTTTATTTATTGCTTTTATACATATGGGTGTTAGCATGATAAATGAATAAATAATTGGTTTTTAATTTAAATTAACTCCATCAGGATTATTTCATATAATAGTAAAATCATATTTAAATTCTATTAAACTAAACCACCTAGTACAGAATATTGAAAAAAGACACATCTTGCCTAAATTTTACAAAAGAATGAAAACATGTACATAATATTTATACACTAATAATATCATTGAAAACATTACTAAAACTTACAATAAAGAAATGTTTAAACCAGCATATAAATCTAATAACCACATAATAAAATAAACAATCTGTATGGAATTTATAAAATTAAATGTTACGATTTTGGTTGTATTTATGTAGGAAAAACGAATAGATCCTTTAAAACTAGATTTCTTGAACATTATAGAAATAATAAATTACGTTTTACTTCGGCAGATCTTTTAATAAACAATAAACATTTTATTTCTGATATTAACACAAATTTATAAGTATTACGAATAAATAAAGATGATATAAAATTAATTATATTAGCAAACGAAATTTGAATTTGCTAAACCATCAGTGTTTGAAGGAGACAGTCTTAAAAAATTACAACAGATAGCAGCACTCGAAGTTATTACACAGTTACGCAATTTTTGATATTTTAGTATTTTTATACAATTTTATTATGCAATAACGAAATTATTTCAATCACTGGGTTTGTGGATCCCGCGAATACTTGGGATCCCATAGCATTTGCAGGAAAATTTAGGTAATGTATATCTTATCTCATTATTCTATGCAAGGTGGTTTAGTTAATAAGAGTTAAAATATAATTTACAACACAGAGGAATAATATGAATTTTAAAAGATGAATTTCAGTAAAATAATAGTATAATTATGTAATCATTCAAGAAGTGCAAGAGTTCAAAATTTGAATTATTTAATAACTGATTATAATTCAGCACTTTGTATTCAGATAGTTTTAAGTTTTACAAGTACTAACAGGAACAGTAATATCTGTTACACTCTTGTTATTACTTATTATGTATCTCAATAAATATGAGTCATATAACTTTTGAATGTGATCAAGAAAGTACTCTTAGTCCCAAAATGTGAGATTCCTTTTTTTGAATTTCATTAATATTTCATAATCATCAGCTTTAATCAAAGTTCTAGACACACACAACACACACACACACACACACACACACACACACACACACACACACACACACACACACACACACACACACACACACACACACACACACACACACACACACACACACATATATATATATATATATATTATGTATGTACTAATTTGATTACAGTTGATAAATATCAGTTTCATGAACTCACCTATATGTATCTTATTATGTAGTATGAGTACATGTATACAACTAAATCACAAAAATGCATGCATGAGAAATTCTTACTTGAACAAAGTTTTATCAAAATTAAATGAGATATGCAAAATTCCCATTACAAAATTTTAAAATCATCCATGTAAATAGCAGAGTTTACTGCATATTGATTTGATAAATAATAAAATTACAAGTTTATGTAATTTTTATTTATTTGAAAAAGTATACCATTATTCATCTATGTTTATGTTGTACCTTCAAAATAATTTCCTCTTCATCATTTCTGAAATGAACTTTCAAGTACAGTCTTAAGTTTGCTCAATAACTGTTGTTTAATATCTTTAAGTTGTAAAACATTATCCTTTCATGATTTTTCATTCTTGGTAGAGGAAAAAAAGCAAATGAATCCAAGCATGGTGAATACACTTGTGTTATAAACACAATGTTACTTCTAGACAAAATTTCTAAATAAGCAACGATGTGTGAATTAGTACATTACCACAGTTCAATTGTCATCTGATCACTTTTTGTAGACAGCTTCTTACAAACAATGTAAAATACTCATATAGTATACGTTATTATTGATTATACCATCATTTGTACTAAAAATTAGTAGAACATAGTATCACTATAATGGAAGAAACCAGTAAAATTTGATGTCCTGTTATTGGGTTTGGCTTACATAGTAGCTTCCTTTAAGACAATGAGACTTTGTTTCAGTGTTGTAAACGTACAGTTTAGTTTAGCAGTACTGAATTAATAACAACTTATTTTATCATTTCCTCAGATGATACAATTTTTAGTAAAAATTTAATAATTTTGATGGAAATTTTTCTTCCATTTATCTTATGCCTGAAACAGTGAAAATACATTTCCATGAACATATGAATTAAAACTATGTAGCTATTTCTTTAATAGTGATTCAATGTTTAGCTGTGGTTTGTTTTTCAACTTTTTACAAAAATTTTATGAAAATTTTTTGATGGTCCATTGTAAAGTATTAATCAAATTAATCACCAAAAATCTCTTATTCACTTGGCTAAACCATATTTACAATATATAACCTATGTGTAGACAGTCAAATATCATTAAAAAAATAGTTTTTCATCCAAAAATTTATAATGAAGGAAATACAAATATGCACACGCTATATGTGGTCAAACCTCATGTACACATTCAATTTAATTTTCACAAAATTTTATTTTATGTTTAAAAAAAATTAACATGTAAATTTTTAATTATAATAAAACATTTCAGAACAGAGGGAGGATATGATCTTATGAATTTTCTTTTTTATAAAATAATGAAACAACAAATAATTTCTAATAGACAATTTAATTTAAGCTTAATAAAGATTTGTAATCACTTTAATTTTTGTTTTAAAAAGTACCAGTGTAATCACTATCTAAACATATTTTAAATAGTGTACTTACGGGTTATTGCAAGTTATTGAAACATGAAAAAAAGATCTCTAATGGAGAACCCCTGGAGGGATCCCCTACTGGGACTATAGTCTTGCTCTTCCCCCCTTCCCCAGTGGCATCTGCAAGGGAATCCTCACTTGATCATTGGTGGTGAGATGCAGAACCTCCCACCCCTCCTGGATGGGGCTGTCCCTACAGACACCACAGTGTCGTTGTGCAAACTCCAGTGGATTCATGATGTGGGCGAAGTCGCCTTACATCCACAGCCTCCAGGCGCATGTCCATGCAATTCACCTGTGAGACAGCAAGGCCTTCTCTTCCCATCAGAGCTGTAGTGGTACCCGCTACCTTTTCGGCGATGTCCTTGCTCAATTGTTCAGCTGCTCGCACCCAGAGATGTAGATCCTCCCTCTGACCCTGTCGTACGGAGAGGGCCCTAACCTCACCCAGTGACACTACCCCCTTGATGAATTGAAGGTGGTCGTACCTTCTGCCCTAACCACCACCATTATTGTCGGTGGACCTAAGGGTGGTTTCTGGCTCTTTAACAATGACACCGATGGTACTCGTGAAAGACACACATAATGCTTCTTCTCCACCCGCCTATACAGTACTCTACAGAATGCCATAAAATCTGCCCAAGCCGACCCAAGGACCCACTAAAGCAAACTAGTCAATCCTGCCTATCTTGCATCATGTACAGTACGACCTGCAAATGACCACCTCACAGTTCCCAACTGCCGAATCAACTATTAATCAAATTCATGAAGCCTTTACAGAACATCAGTGCATGTTGCGGTTGTTTGACTCCCAATGCCATGTCTGTAATCCAAGCGGACCCAACATCCTCTGGCAACTCAACTGTGTCCTCCACTAGAGTTGAAGATAGGAAGATCTCCTGAGGCCAGCCTCTAAGAACTAACTGCTCAATGTCCACCTCCGCAACTCCACAATCAATCACTTGCTGGAGCTCGTCAATTGATGACAAAGTTGCAGCCCATTATAGACCCTCATCTGTAGTCTGCGATGCCATATCAGTGATGATAAAATATGTTTGTGTAGCCTCATAGGCTGTTCTCAGTCAAGTGCACAGTAATTAGATAAATTAAACATAACATATTAATTTCCAGTAACTAATTTTCACGGTACCCCATATCTTCAGTTAGAATTAAATTATATTTAATTCAAACGTATTCTTTTAATAGTGTTCATCACATTTAATTCAAAAGTAAGTTTTATATTTTGAAATTTTGAATAATATTATGAGCATACATGTATATATATATATATATATATATATATATACACACATATACATATACATATATATATATATATATATATATTTTTTTTTTTTTTTAATTGAAATTAATCTTTTTAAGATTCATTTTATTTTTTTTGTAATTAATATAAATACTTTTTTTTTTTTAATTTAAAAAATAATAAATGCTGATTAAAAAGTTAATATATATTGTATTATGAAGTATTTTATAAGAAACTCTTTTGATTGTTTATCACATTTTATTATTGTTTTCAGTTTTATACAAACAAATGTAGTTCACCAAACCCCCCAATTAGTTAGTTATCTTACATTCTACAATACTAACACAAAAATTTATTAGAGACATTTTAAATTAATCTTTTACTTTGTGATTTTCTGTTTAGTAATTAATTCATTGTTTTTTCAGGCATATGTCAGATCACTCACACTGTAATGGTGGATTATTAGGTACCATTCGTAATCCATTGGATACTAGATCTTCTGCACACTCTAATAATAAGTTATGTAGTCAGAGTCGAACATCTCTTGCTCAAGGCAACTGCCCTGTACCACAGGTATCATGAATATCTTTTTATTTTTATATTTCTATTTATTTATTTTTATACATCATATAATTCCTTGCTTGTATCTTATGAAAGTCTGCTTGTAATAGCAACTTCTGATCACAGGTACTTATAACATTTTATTATTTTTTTTTTATATTTAATCTTTTTTTATAATCTATTTACATGAATTTTTATGAATTTCAAAAGATAAAGTAATTTATAATCACTCTGAAAAACTGTGATTAATTTTATAAGTTATCTCTAACAATATTATATGAACAAATTTTGGGGCTTAAACAAATGTCAGTTTAGCTGAAAGTTAGATTAAAAGTCAATTATAATCTTATTATCCTGAAGATAAAATGAAATCTAATGTATTGAATAAAAATTACCCTCTAAGGGACAGTTTTAATTTTCAAATGGCAGCCAAATATTTTTTTGACATCATAATACAATAAAATTCAAAGTATTATTTTTTTTTATTACTGAAAAATACATTAAAATATATTTTTTATCACTTATAAAATGTTACACATTGTCGATGAAAAAATAAAGCACTTACACAACATATTATTTTCTGATGTCCCTTGACTATTAATAAAAAATGATTTTATAATTATACTAATATAAAGGTGGTCATCTAACTTCATGCTTAATATCACCAAAATCAGAATTACTTGAAACATGTTTTTATATAATTGTTATTTATTAAAATATTGTCATTGAATTTAAGTTGTTTTATATCTAACATATTAAATTTCTGATCACCGGAAGAGGTGATTAGTATGTTTTCGAGGAGGCACGAGAAACCCCGATGGGATGTCCGAGTTCGGACGAGCTAGGGAGGGCAGACTGCGCTGCCATGAAACCCTGAGGCGACTGTGTTAAGCTTTTTAGCGTGGGCTGGTCGTCTTGGGGGAGTTTAAAAAAAAAACATATTAAATTTAATGTTTTAGTAATCAAATTTAAGTAACCAAAAAAATGTGTTAAGTTTGTACAGAAAATTTATAATATATAATAATTAAATGCGTAAATTAAAAAAAATAACAATCAGCACATAGATGAATGAACAAGTAAACTATAATAGTGTGTGTAAACAGAAGTCAAACATCACACAAGCTTCTGAGGTTAAATAATATGCTTAACTAGTTATCATTTATACTGATGACAGATTTTAGGTAAATAAAAATAGATATAGTCATAGAGAAAACATTGAAATCAGAAAAGATGTTCATACATTATTTAAAATAAATTACAATTTAACAAATGAATTCTAAAGTGGAAAAATTCAACGTTAAAAATATGCTACTGTTATAGTAAAGGGCATGAATCTTGAAGCTTAACACTGTGTCAACTGAATCTGCTCCAGCTGGCAATCTATTACTCATTTAGTGTAACATACAGTTTGCTATGGAACCGTCTGTATATATACAATACGTAAAATTAGCACTACTAATGTTTATTATTTTTATCATAATTATTTCATTCTTGTTAATATTAATCATGTCAAGAATTAATATTAAATAATATTATTTTTACTGAATTAATATTAAATAATATAATTAATTAATTTTTAATTTATAAAGTACACTAAGTTATATTCCTTACGAAAAAAATCTGTTTTTCGATTAATATTATTCTGATCCAGTGATGAGTTATATGAAGTGATTTTCAACATATTGTTTTACTTCACACCAAACCATTTTATAGGGTTTAAGCCTGGGTGGTATGGGAGTAGTTGTAACACTTCATGTCCATTTTTTCTTGGCAAGTTCATCAAATATAACACTGTATTTTTCTTTGTACCTTTTAATTATCTCGTATAGTTAGGTTTCCGCATATTAGATGAGAATGGAATACCCACCGGGTTGGTCTAGTGGTGAACGCGTCTTCCCAAATCAGCTGATTTGGAAGTCGAGAGTTCCAGCGTTCAAGTCCTAGTAAAGCCAATTATTTTTACACGGATTTGAATACTAGATTGTGGATACCGGTGTTCTTTGGTTTCAATTAACCACACATCTCAGTATTGGTCGAACTGAGAATGTACAAGACTACACTTCATTTACACTCATACATATCATCCTCATTCATCCTCTTAGGAATTATCTAAACGGTAGTTACCGGAGGCTAAACAGGAAAAAGAAAAAGATGAGAATGGAATGCAATAATTACGTAATTAGTCCTGCATTTATTTTTTTCTTGCACTGGATGTGGGTAATTTGTCTTACAATGTTCTGTAATAAGATGCATTGTTTAAAATTATTACGAAATTTTCAGGAAGATTTTCATTAGTTTTTCTTCAGCCCATTTTAAATAATTATTTGCATTCATAGAGTAGTCTCCAGTTGTTGCAGTTCTTTCCGGGTTAATTATGAGTCCATAATAAATCCCATTTCACCCCCAACATGTATCATAATCAATCTACCACCTTTAGAATTGGAGTTAGAAGTCCTTCTCCTGAAGCATTCCTCCATGATTTTGTTAAGGTGTGATTTGACAAAATACATGTTTCATTAAGTTAAACAATTGCCTGTTTTGGTTCTGAATTTTTTGATCACATTTATGTACTGTATTCATTTAATCCTAATGTCATGATGTTCAATAATAAGTTAACAAGTCCTATTGTTTCAGTTTTTTTTCCCATTTGAAACTTAAATGTTGTAGTACTCTTCTTAGGCTTCTTTTATTCTCTGAGAATCCCATTGAATCTTTCAGACGTACAAGCAACTTTGGAATGGTGGGCAACTGTTTTTCTTTGAAATGAAATTCATTTACGGCCCTTCTCATTACACACTTGTCGAAATCATTAGGCCTGTAACTGGTTTGTCATTGATTTTAAATTATCCCTGTTTACTGAAAGAAGTAAATGCCTCTGATGGGTTTTCCTGTAATTATTTTAATAACTCCTTTTTCTGTTTTCCTTACTCTTTAAATTTTCAATCGTGATATTTCACATGCAGTTGTTGTTCTTTCTTGACACTTTTGAATTGGAATAATATGCTTGACATTTCCTGATTTTCCAAATTTACCTGCTTCTTCTTTCATGAATTCATATACATTATTAATTAACTCCTAAGCTTGCAAACTTAACTTTTTACAAGTTACAGTGAATTTAAGTTCATTAATCCTGCTTGCAACGACAGATCAAATAAAAATTTAACCTGAATCATAGAATGCTACTAAAAATCAAGAAAAGTAAAATGCAGCATTGGCAAAACACACTCAACAGATGAACAAAAATTACTGAACATTATTATTATTATCCAAAGCTTTCAACGTAAATGTATTCTGTAAATAGAATAAATATAATACTTGTTTTTATTTTGTATATAAGTTTTACTATCAATGTATGTCTTCACTGTTAGTCAGCTAATTAGAATAATTCATTTATGACAACTCATACTTACAAATTGTTTCATTTAAAAGGAAGTGTTGACTTTACTTTTATCAATTTTGTCTTCATCATTTATAATTTTTTATCGCAGGGATATAAAGTATCATAATTTAGATTTAGAAATACCTATAACATTTTTCAAAAATTATTACAACTGAAATAATTCAGGATAATTTTATTTTAATTGTAATTAATATTATAAAAATAAATTATTAAATTATACTTAACATTGATTTGGGATAACAATTCTTTGTCATATAAGATTTCCTTTTAATGTAAATTGTAAAATATTTGAAATTGAAATTGAATCATGAACAGATTTAGTTTTCTCTTTTGTAAACACTGAAACAAGAAATGTTTGTAGAATCATTGACATACAACATATTAGCTGCTTGACTATAAACTTTAGATTCCACGCCCCCTACGATACTTGTAAGCTTAAATTATAGAGCATCATTTCTTTATGAATTGTATAAAACTTAAAAAACAGTCATCTAGTAAATGATATTCTTTATTTCTGTAACAATCCTGTTTGCTGTTTATTTGGCATTATCTTTTTATTTTTGCCTGAGATAAAACAAAAACAAAACAGAAATATTAGTTTAATAATTAATTGTTAAAAAATTAAAAATCTAATTATTATGAGCATAACAAAACCCTGAAATTTACATAAAAATGTATATAATAAAAAGGTTTCTTATTAATACAAAAAGCATAAATAGGTAGTATTTCTAAGAACAATGAACTGTATCTTACAAATTAATTGATGGTTCACTTTGGAGGTTAAAGAGTATAAAGTAAAGAGAGAATGCAATCTCAATACTGCCTTTAATAAACTGGTTTTCAAAGATTATGAAATTAAAAAAATTGGTTGCAGTTTTTCTACATGTTTGCCATATATTAGTGGTGAATTACCACAGTAAAAATTACCATACTTATAATATAAAGAAAATTATATTTTTTTTTTATTAATAAAAACATTTGCTTCAATGATTTGTTATATAAAAAAAATTGTTAAATTCTTCTGACTTGATTCCTTGCATATTATAGTTGCAATTACTTTCAGAATACATGTAAAACAGCAATTTTGTTAAATAATACATGATAATTATTTAACTTAGTCGCCATTACCACTCTGCCAACTGTTATTTAGTTTAATGTATTCAGTAAACATTACTGTTTATTTCTGATTCTGCTGACAATAACCCCTCCTGCCAGTGTATTAAATGATTTTTGTCCTTAAAATTCTGATTTTTTTTTTTTTATTCTTTTCATAACTGAGTTTTAAGTTTATTAATTATATTTTTATTTTGGCCTTTTTATTTCTTTATTTTATATATATTGATCAAATTCGGTTTTATACCAAAATTAATTATAACAGAAGGATTTCAAGAAAACAGTAAAGCATGATAAACTAAATTTAAAATAGGGAAAAGTTGAATGAAATTTGGTGAACATGAATTGTACAGTGACAACAAGAGCCTTATAACACAATCCTTTATTATTTAAAACTATTTTGAATGTGAATCTGAAGAGATATGAACAGTTTAATTATTAACATGTCATCATTCTTATTTGATAGTACAGTAATTTATTTATATTTATATCAAATGCACAGACATATTTTTTGTCCAATTGAAACAAAAAGTTAATACATATATAATAAATTTCATAACTGTTAACAATACTTCACATTCTTGTAATTTGGTTATTCGTTGTATAATTTAATCTATAAAGATTAATAACCAATGTTCTACTTTGTCTAGGTATTCTAGGCAGAATCCTAAAACAAAAATAGTAAATATTGTTAATCTGCTTACTTCATAATCTAGTTTTAATAGCCATTAACAAGAAAAACATTATTTTTACTCGGTGAGAATTATTAATCAGTTCAAAACATATAGTAATTTATCTTTTTACTGTTTTTTGGGGTTTATGAGAATCTATTTAAAAAGTAAATTCTTTAAATAAAAAACATATTTAAATTGTTAACTAATTATCATTAGTAAAAGTAAAGGAATTAATAGTAACAATATAAAAGAAAATTAAAATATAAAATAATTAAAGCAAAAGCAAACAAAAATGAATAAATAAAACCATCACCCATAAAGCATTGTAAGAATTTTTATCTTACATTATTTTATAAAAAAAAACCTAAAAATAAAACATACTACACCATTGACAAAAATCCAAGATAAAAACAAAAGATTAACTTACAATACACTTTACATCCTGTAAAATTTGCTTCTGGATTGGTTGCAGCATGATGTTGGCTAAAAAATGGTGTTTATATTAATTAAATTTTCAAATAACTTATGACAACATACACAAAACTTAATAAGTTATAACCTTTTTTTTTTATTTTTGAAGTATTTTTAAACCACTTTCAAGGTCAGATTTTTATTTATAATTTGTAACAGTAAAAAAATCCATTAACATGGTGGGAATGTAGGGTGAAAGTACTGCTAATATTTTATAGGTTACTAGGGGTTACGTCTTCCCAAATCAGATGATTTAGAAGTCGAGAGTACCAACATTCAAGTCCTAGTAAAGTCAGTTATTTTTACATGAATTTGAATACTAGATCATGGATACCTATGTTCTTTGGTGGTTGGATTTCAATTAACCACACGTCTTAGGAATGGTCGAACTGAGACTGTACAAAACTACACTTCATTTACACTCATACATATCATCCTTATTCATCCTCTGAAGTATTATCTGAAAGGTAATTACTGGAGGCTAAACAGGAAAAATAAAAAGAAAGAGGTTACTAGAGGTTATGATCCTGATAATGGTCGTCATCCTTCCAGGGTAACTTGAAGTCACTATCACTTTGGACAAAAATAAACTAATTTCTTTAAATTAATTGAACATTCATACTTAATGCACATGAAACAATGCAAAGATATGACACTTACATTACAACATGTTATATTGATGACCAAGTATTCTTTAATGAAATAATTGCTGACATTCTTGAACAATATTATATTCAGATGACATGAGTGGTTTGTCATCATTATATTCCATAATTTATTTTAATAACATTATATGAACTTACATACAAAAAGACGTAACCACATACTTCTTTCTTTTGTGCTTTCCTGTAACATAAAAAAGTATTATAGAAGAAAGAAAAAGAATTATTATCCACACATCATCATAAATATCAAATGAAAAAAAGGTACAGCTAACTGTTTTAATTGTTTTGATATTTTAAACTACACATATTTTGTCTCCAGCTATATTTATACCAGATAGACAAATTGCAAACTCTACAGCAATTATATTCATTCTGTTCAAACTATAGTTTTACACATAATTGTCATTCAAATTTTTTATTCTTATTAATATTTCCAACATTAGACTGCATCAAATGAATGATGTAGAACCAAAAGAAATATATGAATGTTACTATTTTCTATTTGATCTAAAAGTAGTATTATTAATTTAATTTTTTAAGGATTATTTACTCAGATGATTCATTTATAAAATGAGTGAATTGTAAATAAATAAAGCTGCTAATGAAATTGACATTTTACTGCTACACAAGACACATTGTCCCATCTAAACAGCAGTGTTCCTTTCCTTCAGCAGATCTTTTATGCAGGTACAACTGCCCCTAAAATCCTCAATCGTCAGTATTTTTCCTGTATCATGTAGTCCTTTGACAGCTATGATATTTTTATCATGCATGCTATTTACATGGTCAGTTAATTTATAAGTGTTCATATTCTATATCTGTTTTCTTTTTAATATTATAACTTTTATCGCAAGTTTAATATATATATATATTTTTTTAATTAATGAATCATTATCAGTTACTAAAATACTATCAGTATCAGGTTATTAGGTACTACAACATCAAATAATGCATAACCTGATACAGTAGTTTAGTCACGGATGATGAATTTATGAATTTTAAAAGTCATTTATATAAATTGGTAAGTCTATATTAAACTTTCTACTTTGTTGTATTCATAAGGATAATTTTTTTTTATAATTATTAACTAAAACATATTAGAAAATATGTTCAATAAAAAAATATATATATATATATATTTATATATCATTATTAATATTAATAATTGAACTACTAGTATAGTAATAAAACAATTTATTAGAGAAAAATCTTCTGATCTTAAGATCACATTTAGTCTTAATTTTTAATCATTACTTAAATTATAAACTAAAATTTTCTTGATTTAACTGTTGTCTTGAACTGTTATAATTATTAATTCAGTGAGTGAGTGACATGTACATATAAAATAAATAAATATATATATATATATATTTTATGATATGTATTTTAAATGTTATCCACAAATTCAAATGCTTTATTTTTTACGATTTAAATTGTTAAATAATTTTATCTATCAATTATATAAAATTTAATTTTTATTATTAATATTTAAACAATATTACAAGTTGTTTTAAAAGTTTTAATAATTTTATAAGTAATTAGTTTTAGGTAATTACTTTATGGTTTATATAAATGAAAAAAGTGTTTTTTTTTATAAATATTATTAATTTAAAAAAAAGAAGGTTTAATAGTATTTCATAGTATCAGTAGAGAAAAGAATAATAACATACATTACATACAAAAGGTCTTTCTTGTGCAGTTTTTAGTAAAAATATTATATGCCGTTCTAATGTAAAACCTAATAACTATGAGGTACACAATTAACTCAAATTATCAAAAATGTAATAAGTAAGTTCAAACTATATTTGTCATTAAAATATACTTACAGTACTAAATATAGAAAAAATAAAATAATTTATTTTAAATAACCTTTGTGATTATTCTCAGTACTGGTGCTACTGTTTTCACAGTGCTGTTATATGTATATACTACGTAATATATTTTCCTTTATTGAAAACCTTTTAAATAATTTTTTAAAGTTTACTTGTATAGTTTGATTTGGACTTGTATTTAATAAAAAATTGTATTTTTACTTCAAATTATAAAACATATATTTTTAATAAATGTCGGTCTTAGATTCAATTTTTATTTACAATTTCCTAATATATAATTAAATTATATGCAGCAAATCAACTTGGGTACTTTTTTCTCTTTAAAATTTTCTTCAATTCAGAATTAAAAAGGAAATACTTAAATATTAAGTGGTTTTATTAATAGATTATTGCATAAATATTTTCTAAAATAATATATATTAATAATAATACTTATATTAATACAACATTATTAAAACAATAGTTATTCAGTCTTTTACATCATAACACAGAGGAAATTTTATTTCTTAAACAAAACAAAAATATATATATATATATATATATATGTAATTAAACTATTCATAACATATTTTGAAATGCTAATTTTTTTTTAATATTAATAAAAAATATCAGGTTTATTATCAATTTAGTCATTTTAATTGCATATAATTTCTTTTTAATACTTTTTATACTTTACTTTTCTATTTAAAATAATTAACCAAA
Organism: Lycorma delicatula; assembly: GCF_047948215.1. Lineage (NCBI taxonomy): Eukaryota > Metazoa > Arthropoda > Insecta > Hemiptera > Fulgoridae > Lycorma > Lycorma delicatula. Next base: position 19,873,248 of record NC_134463.1, on the reverse strand, counting down.
TCAGCTAAGTTTAAACATTCAATTAAAATAGGTAATTAAATTTATGATATATTTCTATTGCAGTATATGAAATGAAGGTAGATTTATATTATAAGATGTTTGGCTTTCTTTATGGTGAAAAGTTATTAATTGTAAATAATTAAATTAAGAATTTTTTTATAAAAACATTTTCATGGACATGACCCAATTAAACGATGACTGTTGAAATGGAGACACAAAAGATTTGTCTACTCTGTTTTATATATTTATTTGAATTATTTGTAACATTATTTTAATTGGTGTCATAATTAGAGGAATTTTGTAAAAATAATATATAGTTTTAATGAGATCATTAAATTATTTGTAGATTTAGAAACGGGAATTAATTTTAAATGTTGTTACTTATTTCTTATTTTGAATCAATATATGGACAAAACAAAACCTGTCTTGTACAATAGAGAATTATATTTTTATAAAATGTAATATTATTTGAAAATTTTCTTGAGTTCTGATTTTTTTTTAATTATTAAATTATAAAAATGAATAATAGAATTTAATTTTTTATAAAGTTGTCATGATGCCAATTTTTGTACACCAGAATGAAAAATTTATTGTTATAATTATTGTTGATATTATTATCATTGCTATAATTACTTTCTTTTATATTTCCCATATTGAAATACACTCTTCCTTTTTCCTTCTACAATATATGTATTATTATTTATAGATGCTTACTCATAAGTTCACTGTTTTAGAAATCTTTTATGTATGTAAATTTTTTAACATTCTGTTTTATGTATTAGTAAATTATAAATGTGTTCCCATATCACCGCAGTTATTTATGTTTTTTTTTTAAGGCAAAAGCAGTCCATACACACCGAAGTATTTTAAAGGAATTGTGGAAAATAATTACTTTTTATGGATTTTCTTTTAATTATTTTAGTATTTAATTTATGAAGTATTTGTATGGTTGTATAATTACATGTTTTTTATAAAGTATAAAATATTTTCTACTTTTAAACATTTTCATGTAAGTGATATAAATATTACTGTATATTAACTTTTATAATTAATCTTTTTGTATGTACTATGTAGATTTTTATTTTATTTATTTAATTATGTAATTAAGCTGCTTAATATGTCATTTACACATATCATAAGATTTCCATAATAATAATAATAGATTAGATGCAAATAATATTTAAGTTATTATTGCAAATTTTTCAATTTTTTCCTTGTAATTTTATGTTGTTATTTCTTCTGTTTTCGTTTTTATTTTTTAACACATTCTTATTTGTAGTGTCAGTGTTATCTTACTTGCAATTTATATAAATATCACAAGCTTCTTTATCATTCTTTATGAGTTTATTTTCTTTTGTTTTCAGTTTTACTCACTTTTTTTGTTTATTCACTGAAACAAAATAAATATTCTTGTGGTCATAAATAATTTAGTTTTATTGTTTAATAAAAGTGCTGTTTTATAAATTATAATTTATCAGGTAATAATATTACAGAAATACCAGAATTAAAGTAATTGTTTTTCAGGTTGCATGGGTTGGAGGTTCCAGTGGTAGTGGTACTGGTGGTGGAATTTCACTATCTAGACAAAACTCAATCGGTGGAGTTAGTTCCTCTAGCAGTATAAATAATCATCATCATAATAACCATAGTCATCACCACTTAAATAACAATAATCATCATCATCAAAATCATCATCATCATAATCATCAATTATATACAAATAATGGCAATCAGCATCCATCACCACAATTACTTAAGGTGATTGTTTTTTTTAATTGTAGCTATATAAAAAAATTTTATTTCACCCGTATATAGAAAACTAGATTTTCTGTATTAGTCTATCAGTCTTTTAAATCAAACTGATGCTTGTTTTTTCTAATTATATGCATGTCCTTTTCCTAAGCAAGCAATGTCTCACCATTCTGCACCCCTTAATACTGCTACTTTAACACACCTCATGATTCACTCCACCCCTTAATTTCTTTCAACTATAAAGTTAATAATAGTACTCTTACTATTATTTCTTCTATTATTTCTATTATTACCTTCTTGTATATTGACATCAGCATTTCACTTCCTTTTTTTGTGCAAATTGACTTTCAGAAATGTTTTGATACATGTAAATATATAAATTTTAACTATGAATTGAATTACACAATAGAGAAGGGCTTTTGTAATTAATGTATGTTTATAGGACCAAACAGAACTTATAATTTAAAAAAATAATCCAGTTCAGGAACCTGAATCCATACATTTAATATCCATCATTATTTTTTGTTTATTAAAATTATCAAGTAGAAAATATAAAAAATTAACACCTTTTTCTGATCAGCCTTCAGAACCATCGTTAAGGTATTACTTCAGAGTATGATATGTATCAATGTAAATGAAGTATAGTCTTCAACAGTCTCAGGTCAACCATTTCTGAGATGTGTGGCTTAATTGAAACCCAACCACCAAAGAACACCGGTATCCACTAGTATTCTAAGAAATAAACACTGCCTAAGTTTAGAAATTGCATTATAATTATAGTTAACTCCAGATGATCTTCAAGTGGATAATTTGCATATTTCTTTAAAAATTGTTTCTTATTTTACATTAATGTTAATGTTCATGGAACCATTTAAATAGAATTATTATGATTAACAAAGGTTAATTTTACTACGTTTACCTACAAGTAGGTAAACGTAGAAACTTGTAGGTAATCAAACTAGAAAGTAATAATGTTCTTTAAAAACTATATAAAATTTAAATAAATACAAGGTTAATGTAATCAAAGTTATGATAATTAATTACAACCAAGCAAAATTCAAGGTAAATAAACTTAAGAGAAAATAATAAGCAAACATAATGAATTTTCATTGATAAAACTTGTAATATTCTTGACTGGTAGTAAGTAGAATTAAAAGCCAATCATTTTTTTATGGGACATAATTGATTTGGAAAAACAAATAATTATCTTTTTTTACCCACCCGTAAGCTATTCTTTCTTTAAACAAAAAAAAGAAGAGTTTCATTGAGCATTTTTATATAACAGTTAACCCACCTGGTTAGTCTAGTGGTTAAACTCATCATCGCAAAATTAGCTGATTTTTGAAATCGAGAGTTTTAAGATTCAAGTCCTCATAAAGGAAGTTCCTTTTATATATATTTGAATACTAGACTATGGACACCGGTGTTCTTTGGTGGTTGGATTTCAGTTAATCACATTGGGAAGGCAATGGCAAACCAGCCGTAAAACCTGCTAGGAGAATTCTAATGACATAAACATCAACGCCTGTGGAATCACCAATGGTCGAACACGACTGAATGGCTAAATTTGATATAAGTTACTAAGTTCAAAAACAAATTTATTCACACTTTGTGAATACATAAAGAGAAAAATGTAATTACAGTGAGTGAGAGAGAGAGAAACTTATCAATGGATTTTCATGTCTTCTTACATGTTAATATTGTTTTAACACAGCAGTGGCAACCTTGGGGTATCACCATGACAATAAGTTACTTATCGCACATTAGGAATTAATATGCCAGCCTCCCTGGCACGAGTGATAGCATCTCAAGCTTTCATCCAGAGGTCTCTGGTTTGAATCCCGGTCAGACATGGGATTTTACGTAAGCTATAAAAATTACATTTCCTATTCCTATGCACAAGCTTTGAGTTTGTGTAGTTCATCAAGTAAAAATATATATATTGTCTCCCTCCTCTAAATGATTCTTTCAGTCACAGGTATCTTAGACTTTTCTTAATTAGATATAATATAATTTGTTTTATGAAGTAAAGTTCCAAACTACATCTTACTGTTTTTTTTTTCTCCTGTATCTTAAACTGTTTCTTGATCTTACTGTATCTTAAACTTGTTCACCGAAAATGTCTGTGAATAATTTAGAATTCTGATAATTTTGTAAATGTGTGTACAGATTGTTGAGAATCTTATAAAAATTATTACCATATTTTTAATTTTATTTTAATTTCAAAATAACAAAACAGAAAAATATGAATGATTTACTTACCAAATGTTAATTAAAATTTTTTCAGTATACTAAATCTTTAGAGAACTAGTATTAAAAACTTAACATATCAAAATTTAAAAAAAGTCTAGTTATAAAACATTTTCAATGATAAACTAATGTATTCACAGCCAATGAAACAATATGATTAAAATAAAATTTACTGTGTTAATTATTCTAGAAGTGTAACCTCCATAAGCAATCCATCACTCTGATAACTAATTTAGTAGTTCATAAATTTATGTTTATATTTCGAAGTATAATTTTTAAAGATGTTATTATCATTTAAACATTTAAAAATTATCATCTAAAATTTTGTAATTATTATATTGTTTTCTTTTAATTAGATGTACTGAATTGCATTTTTGGTAATACACAGTAACCATTTTTAAATGAGCTTCACAGAATGTGGTTTTAAACTATTCATTTGTTTTTCCAATACAAATATGATTATACTAGTTACATGTGATTCTATAGATTCCATATGTATCATGATTATTTATCTGGTTTGTTTAATTAATTACTGCTATTTCCATTTAAATATTTGTCAGTTTTAAACACAAAAATGTATTATTTTTATTAAAATTTTTAATTATTTTTCAGTCATGGTGTTGGGATATGTAAATAAAAATAAAATTTTTTAATAGATGTTAGAGAAGGCGTTATTATCTTTATTTAAATTATTTGATAATATTTTTTATTTTCTATTCCTAATGTGTGCTTTGCAATCCCTTCAACTTGTTCAGTAAACAAACCTGTGGCTTATCTAGTATTAAAATCCATACTCAAAGTAACTTATCTTTACTAGAATTTGAACCTCGGAACCATCGATTTCAAAAATCAGTTTTTAAATAATTAATTTGTGATGATGATTTTACCACTAGGCAACCTGATAGATTAGTTATACTTATCACAGTTTTTATGTATTTATCTTATTGATGAAATCAATGAAACAAATATTTTGTATAGTCATTTTTCTTTTGAAATTTAAAAATTCATTTAAATAACATTTGGTAAATGGACCATTTATACTTTCTCTCCTGATGGTAGTTCATTATTCTCTATTATGAAAAAATATAAAAACAGTGTGGCGTCATTATTAAGCACAATTTTAGTTAGAACTTACAATAGTACTACTACAGGAGAACTTAGAGTGTATATCCTATGAGTGCAAAGACATTAGGTTACAATGTTGGTTGGTAACAATAATGGAAGAGAATGCAGGAGTAGAACAGTTTGGCTTCAGGAAAGAGAAAGGACCAGTGATGAGATGCTATTGGGCTACTAAGGATGGTTGGAGAAAGATATTTAGACAGAGGAAAAGTAATGTGTCTATATTTCATACATTTAAAGAAAACAGAATGATGGGGTTTTTAAAGGTAAAAAAGTAGAAATGAAAGAGAGAAGATTAATTAAATAATTATGCACGAGATAAACAGCAGCAATAAAATTAAGTAAGAATATGACTGAATGGGTGGGCCTAGTTCAAGTGTTAGGCAAGGATATTGCCTCTCATTGACACTGTTGCACATTTATATTGAAGATATGATCAGGAACATATTAAAAGTAAGAGAAGAAGGAATAAGTATAGAAAAACAAAAAATAGCATGTATAATTTTTGCTGATATGGTAATTATAACTGATGGCACATATATACTTAAAAAATTGTTAACAGTCCTGGAAGAAATAAGGAAAATAAATATAGGAAAAACTAAAGTAATGAGAGTAAACAACTAAAAAGATTTGTTGATAAGAGCAAATGAAGAAAGAATAGAAAAAGTAAAAAATTAGAAATATTTGGGGACTGTAGGGACAGAGACACAATGAAAATAAAAGGAAGGATAACAATGGCAAAGGAAGCTTTGAATAAGAATATGAAATTACTATATTGTAAACGTTTGAACTTAGAGTTAAGAAAGAGGTTAGCCATAAGTTATGTATGGAGTTTCTTGTAAGAAATTGAAGCATGGATGATGAGGAAGAAGAAGATGGATTAGACTGAAGATGTTGAGATGTGGATATGAAAAGGATGGAGAAAATAAGATGCACGGATAAAGTAAAGGATGAGGAAGTAATGATCAAAAAAGAAAAAGTACTTTTGCAGGAAGAACACTAAAGAAACGTAAACTGAATAGGACATGTGGTTAGAGAAAGTAAAATCTTGACAACTGTTTTGGAAAAATTAATAGAAGAATAAAGGAAATGAGGAAGAAGAAAGATGAAGTTAATAAATGAGTTGAAGATTTGAAATTATAAAGAGAGAAGGAGAAGACTTGTTCTAGAATTGGAAGGAATAGGGGTGGCATTTGGAACCTGTCACCAAGCAGAATACCAAATGATGACAGTATTGTAATGTCAGTTAATTTGAAAACAATTATTATTTAATGAAATGTAATTAAGTAATATATCCTTCTTTATACTTAATTAGTTAATGTACTCAATTTGTCATAGATCAAGAAGCAAACTATTTTTTTTTTTTGTTATGAAACCATACCTGTATTATTCACTTAATGACTTGGTTTTTGTAGTAGGGTTTATCTTCCTATTAATTTTTTTAACATTTTCTGCTGATTAGGGGAATTGCCTGACCAATTCATTCTTCTCATACTATGGCATAACATTAAATTTTCTTTAAACATTCCTTTCCCAATGAAATTGTATTTTAAGTTGTATGATAACCTTTACCTGCATCATTTTGATGTAATAACCACTTTTCAATGTACCAGCCATAAATTTCATAAAGTTATGAAATTTAAAATTTAGAAATTTCAATTTAGATTCATTCCTGTTTTTTTATTGTTTTTGGTTGGGATTATCTACTCAAACAATGTTTTAGCCCACATAGCCTTTTTTACACATTGATTATGTTTTAGCTAACTGGTGGTACCCTTTTCAACTACAGGTAATCTGCATCAAACAGTTAATATACAGTAATTTATTCCATTGGTTGCTAATGCTTTAATAATTTTAATTCAGACAATAAAGGATTAATTTTACTTTCTCTTACTTAAAACTGGTCCTGTGATGAACTAGGATTTTTCTATTGCCATAGTGCCCCCATGTTAAAAGGAACCAGTTTCTTTCAACCATTTTTGAATAGTTTTCACAGAACCAAAGTCAAAACCAGACTCAAAAACAATTTGTTGTTTTAATAGTGGTATGCTTTGAAATGGAAACAATTTTTAACCATTTTCTTGCGGTTACATCTATTATTTTATATTCAATTAACAAAGGTCTGAAAACATAAAGTTGGGTGTAGTCAAGTAGTGTAGGCACAATATAATAAAAAATTTTTTAAAAATCCCTTCTTCAGATTAAAATACATTATTGAAATATTATGAATCAAGATTTTTAAGTATTATCAAAAAATATACTCTTCTTATTGGCAGATATTTGTGGGGAGGGTATCAAAATGATTCATCAGATTTCAATATGCTTTATTTTTTTTTTCAATCTGATGTAGACCCCGCATGGCTTAATTGCAGTTAATAAAAGTTATAATTACTGCAGTTAATAAAAAATCCAAAATCAATTTTTTTTGGATTTTGGGCTTTTTGAACACTTTTGGTTCAGTCAATTGCAAACAAAAGAGGAAGTGCACAACTAGATGTTACAACAATCCTAAATCCCGAATTCAACATCCTATGACTAATTGTTTTTGAGTTATGCAAGATATATACGTACGTACAGACGTCACACCGAAACTAGTCAAAATGGATTCAGGGATGATCAAAATAAATATTTTCATTGAAATCTGAAAACCGAAATTTTTCATAATCATAATACTTCCTTTACTTTGCCAAGGTAGTAAAAATGAACATTCAACTTTGCAGTGAATTATAAAACACATTTCAATAAAAACTTTACTTACAATTTTCATAAATGCTCATATTGCCTCCTTCAGATGCACAGAATACATCTACACAATAGTTAGACTTGTCCCTTAGTTGAACATTCATATCTGGTGTTATACAGCAACCATTGTTATGCAATTTCACAGTTCATGTGCAGTTGCTGGAGAAGGGCCACATTAAATATAATCTTTCATAAACCTCCTCTAGGAAAAATTACAGACATTGAGATCAGGCAGTCTTGGTGGTCATTGGTGAAATGCCAAATCAGTAAGCCCCTTCCAGCCAATCCATCATTCTTAAGAAATGTTCAAACTTTCATGTACCATTGTGGTTGTACTCTGTTCTGCTGGAAAATGAATTCATCAGAATTTTCTTGAAACTGCGAGAAGACCCTGTTAGTAACACTTCTAGATCTGTGATTCCTGTAACAGTGTTTCCCATAAAAAAATTACATACTGTAAACCTTTATTTTAGGAAAAACCACAGAAATCATTGACTTTTGGAAAATCTCTCTCATGCTCAACTGATGCATGTGGCGATTCTGATTCTCATATCCTTACAATGTGGCAGTTCACTTGGTTTAAAGTGAACTGCCACATCAAGTTCACCTTTATACCAAGTGAACTGTACCACTTTGTACCAACTGAACCCTGTATAGGCTAATTCTTGACTTATGTGATGAGTGGATTTTCCCAGACTACATATAAAACTCAGTAGGATGCATTCAACATCTTCATCCATACACAAAAGCGTCTCGAAACATCCTGTTTCTTGAAACTGTTGGTGCAATGCCAAATGAGCAAATGAGCATTAGATATGCTAATAATAATACATGAGGCTATTAGCCCTGAGCATTATTAGGTATTACGAACAAAAATCACACTGCACAACTGTCATGTTGTCATGGACTCACAATTGAGTCAATAAGCAAAGAAACAGAATGCTTTCTGTTGCAGAGTCATCATATTAATCAAACTGAATGGAGGTAGCTGCTGGAAACCAAGTGAAACTTTAAAATCCCTCTCTTTTATGTTATATGTTTTTTTGTTAGCTGGTGAATGGTTCTGAAGTTAAAGCCTTTTGAAATCAGATGAATCTTCAATAAAATATAACAATCTTGCAGACAAGCAAGTAAATCCATCACACTTAGATCTACAATGTTTATTTAAATTTTTTTTTTTTAACTGGAAGAAATCTTCTAGTACCTTGCTTACATTAAAATATAGGTTTTGAAAGAAAATTTATTTCAAACAATAAATTGTTTATATTAAAAGATAATAAAATAATTTTAAAAGTCTCATTTTATTAACTTCTTAACTGACAAATTTTCTGTTCCACGGCCATCTTACTATTGTGTTAGCATGACCACACCACCTAGTATTTTTACTCCACACAAATATAAAAACTAACACATTTCATATCTTACACATTGTCCTTTCTCATTTTCTTCAATTTTTAAGTTACATTATTTTTGTTTTGTGTTTTATATGATATGGATTGCTAAGTTAATTATTTACAAAAAAATGTCAAAAACATGCAGTACACTGCATTCAGCATTTCTAACTTTTATTATATACGGGCTCTAATTTACTGAATAAAGTTTGGACTATTGGAATATGCATTATTAAATTTGATTATTAATTGTAAATATGGAGATTACAAACAGAGACAAAAAGTACAGAAAGTAAATGCATGCATGCATGACCATCACCACAAGTCAATTTTTATTATAATTGTTTTGAATGTAAAAGCCTGATTCAAGTCTTAATTAATTTTAATTCCAATATTACTAGTAAATTTTCCTCATTGGTCATAATAATTTGTAGTAATTAAACTGAAATTATACAAGACCAGCTGCCAAATCTGTAATGGAGATTACTTGCTTGTGTTGAAGCAATGCATTCTCAAATAAAATAATTTGTTTATAGATTTTATCATGTATTAGTAAAAATTCACAGGTACATTCTGCACCTGTCCAAAATGGAGTATTTTGTCTGTGTAGGTATGATTGGAAATCTTGAATGTAAGGATTTGGCTGACAAAATAAAACTTAGGACCACAGTAAATTCAGAAGTTTATTGTGAAATACTGAAGAAGTTTTAGAGATCAACCCAAAATAAAAAGTGTTCACATAAGTTGCTCTTCTTCTGTATGACTATCCGTTTATCCATAAAACTTTACTTTTGAATAGTTCAAATGGCTGATTTTTAGTCATTTTCCTTAGAGCCTAGTCTTGGCACAAAGGACTACATCACTTCAAGGTGCAGGTCTAGCTGGCTAATATCCAGCATTTTATGAAACCAATGATGATTTCATTGATTTTATAAAATGAATGGCTGGGTACCCACTTTTTTTATAAGGGTCTCAAAAGGCTATTGCTGCAGCATATCTGAATGAGAGTGGGGAATGTGTAGAGAAGCTATAAATATCTTAATTCTTTTTCTATAACTGATTTTTTTCTTTTTTTCCCAATAAATCAGAAATGAAGTTCTGATTTCAAAAAAACTTTATTAGTCAATGACTTGATTTAGCAGTATTGTTTTTTTTATCGCATATAACTCATTTTCATGATTACATTTTAAACTTATTATTTAGCTTACTTATTTATTTATTTAATAATTTTTTAAAATATGAAATTTAATTATTATGATACCATTTATAATTTGAATAAGAAAGATGAAAAGTTACAAATTGCATTTGAATTTTGCCAATTTTTCTGTTATGAGAAAAAAGAGGGCTGTTTTACTATGAACAATCAAATTCCATAGTTAGTTTGCATTGTAGCTAATAGTTTGTTTTTCATTTTTCATAGTGTTTTTAGTGAAAATAAAATGGCCAAATCATTAATGTACATTAATTTTAATTATGATTTTATTTATATCCTAAATAACTAACTGGTAAATATGAAAAACAATATCTGTTTTAATTGCTTCAATTGATTTTCCTACTCTGGGTCAGCTAGTTATAATTTTTCTCAAGATATAGTCAATATGATTCCAATTCAAGATTGTGATGCGTTTTTTTAGAATTTATAACTATTCATATAATTCATTTTTATAAAGTTATATTTTCAATTTTTTAAATAATTTTAACAAAAAAAAAAGGAAAAGCTAATAATTTTAAAATCATTGATATTTAAAAACTGCAGTCAAGTAACTTGGATTGAACTGACAGTTATTTATCTACATCATGTGCTGCTGACATTTTGTATTCATTTAATCAGAAAGATCATGTGGAAAACTTTAGGAAACGTTGTAATTTATAATTGTTTTATTGTTTGGAAATAGTTGTATAAAACAGGTACAAGCTCAAAATTCTAAAAAGATAAACATTTGTGATTAACTTGCTATAATAAAAAATTCTTAATTTTTGCTAAATATTATAAAATTCTACAAAGTATTTAGATAAATTATAAGAAAAGTGTAAAAAACCATATTATTAACTGCAACTGCTGGTGTTCACAACTAAATAGTTTTGTTTGGATAGTTTAAACACAAATAATAATCTTGTTTTCTTCAGTGGTATAATACATCTGAAATGTCACAAGTGGTTTGACAATTTCAGATGTATTTAAACATTTAAAATATGCTGATAAATGCTGTAAGCCTTCTTTCACACATCAATTAGTCACTAATTAAAAATTGTCAAAGCAAGAAGTGTCAAGGAGTATAATAAATCAATTGAGATTTATTTTCAATGGAGGGATCAAACTTGAAATTTTTACTAGATTTCAGTGACAGAAGAGAATGAATGTTGTCACAGAAAAAAATTTACAATTGAGCAAAAGGCTTATGAAGAATGACATTTATAAAAAAATGTCCTTATTATTCAGCAACTGAGACACTTGTTATCTCTGACAAAATTTTAAAAACTGAATATGATTGTTTTGATCAGTCACCAAATTAATGCTGTCAACTGTCACAAAAGTTAAAAATTAGTGCTGGGAGCATTGAGGAGATTCTGCAAATTAAATTATAATAAATAAAAGTTATAGAGTATGGTTTCCTCATACTTATGTCAGAATTCAAGGTAAAACAATTAGTGGGAATGGCACAACTTCTTCCATATTTTAAAAGAGAAGAAAATTATTTGAAGTCTGATGAGAATGGTTCAAACTTTTAATCCTAAAGCAAAGATAGCAGTTATGCATTGGAAACATATCAACTCCTCTAAAGAAAACATTAAAAGTTTCTTGCCAGAGTCAAAGATATTATTTAGAAGATTTCCTTACCATTGAAAAAGATATCTGTGTATAGTATTATTTAAAACTGTTGTATGAAAATTGAACTCACTCCAATTTAGAATAAAAGTAATTCAACATTCACATTGTTCCTTCGCAGCAGTGTTCTTCATCATATCACTCCTTTAATGATTCTGATTCTTGATCAACTTAGATAGAATGTTCTACCTTTTTTAACTTAAAACCATTGACTTAGATGCATATGATTAGTTATTTGGACCACTGAATTTTAAGAAACAAAAAATCCAAAAATGTTGATGTTATATAAAACTGGTTTGAAAATTAATGAAAAGGCTCTTTGAGGCAAGAATTAAGAAACGTTCACATTGATGGAATAAGTATGTTATGTTGAAAAGGATTGTGTAACAAATTTTGATTATTTCATTAATACAATTTATAGAATAAAATTCTAATTTATATTGCACAACTACCCTTGCAGTTTCAATGGAAGAACATAAATTTACGTGTGCTGTCATTTCTATATTAGTACGTGGTTATTAGTACTGGATATAAGCTTGGGCATGTACTTTTCCAATATCTATTGGAATGATTACTATTAGATTTTGAAATTCAAGCAAGAGCCTTGAAATAAAAAATTTAACAAATCATTTGCTTGTTTTTTTATAGATTTTTTTTTTAATGGCAGGTTTTAACACTCTAGTAGTTTTATCATAGATATTTTTCAAATATATTTTTTTTTCCAGAAAATGTGATTAACGGTGTTCTTACAGAAATTTTTATGTCAGATCAAAGAAAATAAAGTAGGTCATCATTTAATGCAATTGACAGGAATGGTACTATTAAAATAATTATTTCAAATTTAGCCATTACAAAATTGATTTTGTTTACAGGTTGGACATAATGGTCAGACTCACAACATACCTACCAGAAGAGATTCTGCTCTTGTAGTTAATATGGAAAGATATAGTAAACCTGTAAATAAACTTACCGATTGTCCTCCATCCCCTCTTCCAAAAGTACACAGAATCCTGCCTGAATCTATTGAGAGAAGAGATTCATTAATAATTCCGGAGGCAACACCTGAAGATGAACAAACAACTCCTACTGAATTACCACAAAAAGTGTTCTTCTTTTTTGAACCAAAAGGTTGCCTAAAAGAAAGAGATGATTACTCATTGTATCTCTTTCATCCGAGCAGTCCGTAAGTAATTTATTTATTTATTTTTCTTTAAATTAAAATTAACTTTATAATTTTGTATAACATTACATTTTTCTGGTTGTTATATGATAACTATTTATTTAAATGATAATTTCTGGACATATTTAAAAAACATTTTTACTAATATAGATAATTTATTCGTCATCAGAATTTTAATTTCTACTTATTTCATGAGTATATCACCACTGCATAAATGATAACGTTTTTAAGTTTACTAATTAGAATTTAAATGTAGTGTATATTTATACATATTCAATTTTATATTGAAGAATCTGTTTTCCAAGGTATCTCCATCATCAGTCTTTTTATAAAGAATATTAATTTTTAAAAATTACACTAATCAATACAGTAAAATAAAGAGATAAAAAATTTGAAATAGGTATGAACTTCAACAAAATTTTACATGTAATTCAATTACATGTACTTGTAACAGAATTAAAAACTTGTATAACTCCATGAGAGAAATGCAGTATTAACACATTCAGTGTATGCTTAAGCTGAAGTCTCATAGCTCTAAAATTATGAATTATTTATTACTATAATAAGTAATGGAACATTAGGTAACAGTTTAGTAGTTTAATAAATCTCTAGTGATTACAGTATGCATTTGGCTTTAGAATTATGTCGAAAGTTCAGTTTAATCATGGTTCTGTTGCACAGTAGACACTATACTTGTGCAGTATGGTTTTCAGATCTGATTCAATCAGCTTATGATCTGATTCATAGGCAGCTTAACATAAGCCAACCCCCCCCCCCCCAAATCACAAGATCTTATGCCAAGCCTAACAGAGAATATGATAAGAGAGAGGTTTCCATTTTTCTCCTTCATTGAGATTTGTTTATCAACATCCAAAACCCACAAAGTAATGCTTAGTCTTAAAAGTGATACCTTCACTCTGTTCACTAATGGTCATTGACCATAAAATAAATATCATTATCTCCTCAGAGAAAATATATTTCATTAGTACTGTACATACTTCAGATGCTTTTCATATGTCACAGCATAAGAAAGATTTGCACAAATAATGTAAAGATCAACTCAGTGTTCTTTCTGAGAAGGAAATTTTGTATTCCATTCATAGGAGAAAAATATACTAACTGAAAACTCAATCTTCTTCTTTCAATATAAGACTGATAATTCTATAATCTGATGGTTTCACTACTCCTGGAATATCTCAAGGAGGAGTATCATGGCAATTAAACCATTGAAATATGAATAAAACACCAATAGCTGAAACCATATTTATTAAATTAGTTCCTGTAGATGACTAAAGTTAAACATTGAATGCAGTGTTGCTACAAATTGTTGACAGTTTTTAACAGCTAATTATTACAGTAACTAATTCCACTTAGAATAAAAGTATAAATAAGATTGTACATTGCCAGAACCTAGCAAAATCCAGAGTATAATATCACACAAGACATCATTACAGATAGGTTAATTGTTTATATCTTTTTACACCTATATTAAAACCTACACTTCTACTGTGATGCTTTTATTTTGCTCACCCAACAATTGATGATTGTCTATTAATGATTAATTACTTGTCTGTTTCAGTTTTTCCTATTATAATATTGAAATAAGACCCACCAGGTTGGTCTAGTGGTGAACGCGTCTTCCCAAATCAGCTGATTTGGAAGTCGAGAGTTCCAGCTTTCAAGTCCTAGTAAAGCCAGTTATTTTTACACGGATTTGAACACTAGATTGTGGATACCGGTGTTCTTTGGTGGTTGGGTTTCAATTAACCACACATCTCAGGAATGGTCGAACTGAGAATGTACAAGACTACACTTCATTTACACTCATACATATCATCCTCATTCATCCTCTGAAGAATTATCTAAAACGGTAGTTACCGGAGGCTAAACAGTAAAGAAAGAAGAAGTATATTGAAGAATAAGAAGTATATTGAAGAAGAAGAAGTATATTGAAATAAAAATCATTACTAATATTATTAAAAAGAATAATCATTTGTGATTGATAAGTTTTTACTATTCTTAGTTTAGAATTTTATTGTTTTTTTTTTTACAGGTTTAGACAAGCTTGTGCTAGATTTGTTGGACAAAAATGGTTTGATAATGTTGTACTTATGTTTATTGCTTTAAATTGTATTACACTTGCTATGGAAAGACCTAACATTCCTCCAGACAGCAAAGAACGTCTCTTTCTTTCAACTGCCAATTACGTCTTCACTGTTGTATTTGCTGCTGAAATGTTTGTTAAGGTAAATTAGACCTAAATATGTTCTATTTATTATTACAATTCTTTCTCTAAGGTTTGAAAAATTTGAAAATTAACATAAAAATTTTAATTTTACCTGAGGAATACAAATTCCTCAAGTAAATTTGTATTTAAATGTGAATTTGTATTTAAAAATTATAAAATTTTTAAATACAAATCCATGTATATATTCCATGGTTTTTAGTCATTTGTAATTTTATATTTACCCACCGTTTTTGTCTAATGATTAAACTCATCATCGTAAATCAGCTGAGTTTGAAGTTGAGAGTTCTCATATTTGAATCCTAATAAAAGCAGTTTCTTTTATTCAGATTTGAATATTAGATCATGGATTGCCAGTGTTCTTTGGTGGTTGGGTTTCAATTAACTCACATTTCAGGTATGGTTGGCCTGAGTCTGTACAAGCTTAAATTGAAATATTCTGATCTTTTATACTCTTGTTACTTCTATAAATTAATATTTGATTAATAATAAATTAATAAAGAAGTAAAATAACATAATTTAGCATTACATATTTTTGTATTATTTTTATTGTTATTTATTATTAAAGAAATAGTTATAATACTTTCTTAATTAAAATTTCTTTGTTAATGTTTTTATTGTAATCAAAAAAAAATTGTTCAATGATCAGAATCGGTCACTATAATATCAATTCTTTATTCTTATTAGATCATATTATTCCATTTCATCTGTTCATCATTTCTTCAATCAAGATTGTCACTAGATATTTTATTCTCCACTGAATAGAACCTAGCATTGGGTATATAAGGTGTAATTGCACAGTCATTCATAACTCATAAATGAAAAGAGATAGTTAAATAAAACAAATATGGCATAAAAGTGCATTATATTGCTACAAAAACAAATTTTTATTTTTCCACAGTCATAATTTAACAGCTACACAATTCTCCTGTTTGAACCAGTTATTATTTCATCATTGAAGAAAGCTGGTGGTCTTCCCTTGATCCACTTCACTGCCTCCTTCAGTTCATCATCAGTGGTGAAATGAATACTGTAAATACCCCTCTTTAATTGCAAAAATAAGTAAAATAGCAGGATACCAAATATGGTGAGAATGGACGATGTGGTATAGGTTTAAATTTCAACTTCCTGAGAGTTTGCACAAATTGTATGTGATTGATCTTTATCGTGTTCAATCAACAGTTTCATTACCATAAATATCTTTTAGACAACAATGAATGTCATCATTAGCATTCACTTTTTCCACTGTTAAAAATTTAACCACCGCATGTTGTTTTAGATGCATTGATGTAGCAGGCGTACTTGATTCCATAACATTGTTGACTGATAATAAATGAAAAGGCATGGGTCAACAAGTTTTTTTGAAATATTAGTAGTGGAGGAACAAAACTAGATGATGGCAGAACCTGTTTCTTTGTACAACATTTTGTTCTCCTGTTATGTTCTAGTGTATTACATTTCAGCCATCCCTTGTAATATTTATTAAAAGCTTTTGTTTCTGTTTTTACTTTCTCTCTCTGTTTTTACTTTCTCTCTCTGTCCCAAGCTTAAATGGGCTTGACAAATTACAAGCAAGACAGATATTATTTCCAGCAGTAAAGCTTTTCTCTTCCACAGCTGTATATTTAATATGATCATGGAAAATTACACTTCTAGAATGACTTCTTTAAACAAACACTTAATGCAGGAAGAACTGACATGAGTCTGCCAAGAATATACCTATTTATATTTTGATCCTTCTAATATTATTTTTAGACCTTTCAACTTAATTTTCAAAGATGTTCTTTGCTAATTAAAAATAACTTGTGTTTGAGAAAAGATAAAAGCTGTTTCATAAAAATCCAGGTTTCTTAATTTGTGTTCAAACTTTAATAATATGCTCATCTATTCAATCCTTTTCATAAAAATTTGCTTACATTTCTAAAGGAAGTATTTGCCCTACTTTTGCATATAAGATGATAGACTCTGTGCTTTTTCATGCTTGGTAATTTTAGTAATAGACTTCTTTTTTACATTTAATGTACTATTATCAGAATTACAAGGAATATCAAGATTTTATAGCATTCTATCAATCACATTTCAATGTTGACCCACTCAGTTTATTCTTTTTTTTTTTTTTTTGCTAGTCTATAATGAAATGAAAGATAAAACCTTTTTAATCAGTTAATATTTTGATAACTATTTTGTATTTTGGTGTTTACTATGCAAATAGATTTCCATACTGTTCCATATAAAACACGAAGATGTTTAAAATAAAAAAATTTAATTATTTATTTATTTCTAACTATTGGTTCAAAAAAGAAATGCAGGAAAAAAGAGATTCTGTAGTTTTCAATTTTATAAAAAATAAACAAATTTAGAACAACACCAACAAAAAATAAAGAAAGATCAGTGTCAGTGGAGTAATAAGTATTTTTTTTAAATATTAGTTTGGTATTTAAATGACAGTTAAATTTTTATAAGGTTCTTATTTTTTTCCTATTGAAACATTTGCAGTTTATAAATAAATCATCCCAAAATTGGTAATCTCTTTGGCAAGTACCATTCCATAATGTCTTTTGGTGTTGTATCCCAAAAATCTTCTATCCAATTTATACCATCTTTTTTCTTTTAGACATTGTGTTTGTTCTTGACCCATTTTTATGTTTTTATGTAATGTTTCTGTCTTTAATATTTTTGTTTTTAACGTGGCTATCAAAGTTTTATATTTGGGTTTTAAGAATTTTTTTTTTAATAATAATAAAGTTTAAACATTGAATAAGATCATTCAAAAGTTTACATGTTCAATGTTATAACATTATGCATTTAATAAATTTTTAATCACATAATTTTTAAGGGGATATTTTTTTAGACAGTTTTTTTTAACATGTAATTTGACAAATTAATTAAGAAATAGAGGTAAACATAGGCTAATTAAAATAAAGCAAATTTGAACTTATAAATTCGCTATTTAATAGGGAAAATAGTTTGATATTTTGCTTATTTGAGTAACAATGTATTATTTAAAATCTATTTTTAGTGGTTATCTACTTGTATTTTCTGTTTAGGATATATGTTTCAAGGGATTAATGTAATAATAAAACTCTCCTGTTTAGATTATGTCATACTGAAGAACATAAATTTGACTCACAAAAGCAAAATTCATTCATTCTTTCGACCCAGTCGACACCCACTAAAGATGTTTTACACTAAGTTTTTTGTTTAAATTTGTTTTTCCAAAGTTATTTGCAAAATAAGTTATATTGAAATACATATGTGAATAAAAGATCTTGTATAATTTTTTAATTTTGGCTTACATATTGTAAGCAAAATCTGAAATTTATATATGGGTGGCCAATTGTGTTTTAGAAAAACTGTTGTTTGCAACATAACGCCATTTGTTTTAATGAACCATATATTAATTTAAGTTTGTGTGAAAATGAAAATTTATAATCTTTTCCTGAAAGTCCTATTTTTTAAATTGTTCTTTTAGTCAGAAATTTATTTTACACGTAATTATTTTTTCATGCTGTTACGTAATTAATTTACACAAAGATTATTGTTTGATTAAATATCTGATGATTGCTTATTATTATCACTGATTGCTTATTAGATAAAAAGCAAGGGTAAATATTTATGGATATTTAGGGTAAATAGTTTCAGAAAGGTGCAAATATTGTAGAAACTTTTAAATTTTTAGATTAAAATGTTTTATAATGGTTTATTATTTTTTAATAGGACAAATTTTATCAAATTGAATGTATATAATTGAATCACAAGATTATTTAAAAATACTTTTTGATAGAAATTTTATTTATCTGTAGGTGGTTGCAGCTGGCATGTTGTATGGTAAAGATGCTTATTTTACTTCAGGCTGGAATATTATGGATGGTTCTTTAGTTATCATATCCATTATAGATCTTCTTATGTCTCTCATATCAGCTAGTAGTCCTAGAATATTTGGAATACTCAGGGTATGTAAATACTTGTAATACTTACATTTATGATTCATTTTAATTTTTGAAACATACCAGACCAAATTGTATAATAAAGTATTTTTTAAGAACTTACTTCAAAATGTTTTTGCAATCTTACTCAGTGACTAGTGCTGTTGCTTTCTCAGTGGTGTCAACTGCTGGCAATTTTTTTATGAGATAGTCACATATTAAGAATGTGATCAAAAACTATACATGATTTGAATTATCTGTTCATTTAATCATCATTGTTTTGTCTTTTTCTGTGTACTTCATAATGTTCAATTGTGTTAAGGTATGGTTTTGTTTACTTTATTTATAGAATATCAAAATTGTTTTCAATGTTTATAGATTTTTGTTTATGAGATGGTTAGCAAATGTTGACTATGAGATCATTATTTAAGGAATGCTGAAAAAATTTTTTCTAAAATCATTATTGACTAGTCTCAGAAAAACTTTGTATTAAATAGGTTAAACAGGAAAAGAAATGTTAGCTTATATAAATCAATTAAGGTATATTTGAGTTAGATTTTTACCAGTATGTAGATTATTTTTTAAATGTTATTGTGTTGGAACAACAACACATTTATAGTATAAACTGGCATCTTAGTTGTTGATTAATTTTTACACTTGATAAAAGTGGACTAAAAAATTTAATAATATTTTTTTTTACTTTTTTTGCATTTTTAAGTCTGATTTTAAAATATACTTATAATAAATTTTAAATTGTTATAATTTAATTACTTTTAAATGAATTACCAATGTCTCAGAGTTGCTCTCAAAATAATTTAACTATATTTGTCAAAATGAATATTAATTCAAGCCTCAACGTACAAATTATTTCTTACATAATTAATTGTTATGATTTAAAATATTAAATTTTTATTTTAGATAACTAAGTTATTTAGTTTTTTAAATGTGCTTCACCAACTTCAATAGACAAGTGCTAAAACTGTAGCTTTTTACAAATTGAATTTTTAAAATTTTAATCTAGCCTTACTATAGTGTCACATTTCTTGTGATACATCAGACAACCCATTGCTTTAGTATTACTGTTCTTTAATTTCTTCCACATATCAGTTATTACAGATAATTAAACTACTCATACTAACAACTCTATAACAACTAGATGTAGCTCTGTTGCTTGAAAAATTCCAAAACTGACAAAAATTTAAATCTTCCAGATGTAAAGCAGAAATGCATTTCATCATTGAGCTTAGTCATAGAGTGAACTCTGCTACTATATGTTATGTTAAACTCTGTGTATTGTGTAATGTAAAATCACCCAATATATATAAGGTAATACGCAATCACTTTTGTAAATATTTGTGATGTATTACCCAATATTATTTTATGTATGTTACTCTCATTCTTGGTTAAAGGCTGATGTCATCAATAGATAACTTTTAGTATTAAGTAGTAAACAGCTTTTAAATAATTTTGAAATTTGTTTTATTGTTATATACTTTATTTAATGGATATATTAATGACTTAATGTTACTAGAAATATTTTTAACTTTACATGATTAACCATTATGGAATTGATGTAATTGATCATGTGATATACTTACTTCTAAATGGAACATACTTTCACTATAGCAGACAATAAATATAATGTTATTGTTTATTTGTTCTATGCAGTATTATTTATGATTTTTATTTTCAAGAAGTACATACAGACGTTTTATTAGAGAGTATTTTAATATGTGTTCTTTTTGTAAATACTGTAATTTGAAAATGTTTATCGTTGTAGGTATTTCGGTTGCTACGTTCTTTGCGACCGCTTAGAGTAATCAATAGAGCTCCTGGTTTAAAATTAGTTGTACAGACCCTTTTGTCATCTCTCCGTCCCATTGGAAATATTGTACTTATCTGCTGCACCTTCTTTATTATTTTTGGAATCCTTGGAGTTCAGGTAAGAACAAAAAATAGAATTTTAATTTTTTAATTTACATAGGTGTTTAATATCTGCAACCCAACAATTTAAAATTACATTTCAAAACAAACATTATAAAAAATATAGCAATATTAAATTGCTACAATGAAGAACTGATTAATAAATTATAGTTTAAAATTAAAAATAAAATATACATAAAAGAAAAACCTATTACATAATGACAGAAAAATAAAAATAAGAGTAATAACTTATGAAAGTTATTAGTAAGCCCTTTGCTTTAATAACTTTATGGATTCACTTCAGTATACATTTGACTTATTTTATTTTTACAATGAAAATTTGTAATTTTTAAATGTAATTTGTAATTTTTATTTCTGATTAATAATATACCCTGGCCAGGTGATCCAGAAATATAATAGATTACTGGTACATTTACTACATGAAATAAGACTACAATTGTCTGTAAGCCCTGAATCAACTTACATACATGGAGATTTCTGAGATATCATGTCAATGTTAATGAAATATTATCTTAAAAAAATTCATGTACAAGTCGACAAAGCGAAATTCATATTCGAACAATTTACAAACTACTACTGTGTAGTCACATTCCAATGGTACTAGTAAAGTAACTGTGACTTCTGCCTTGATATTAGATTGCTGTTTTAAACATTATTGTCGGTTTGTATAGATGCAGACGCATTTCATTATAGTGTTACATAACATTGTAATTCGAGGCATATTCATAAAGTAAGGACTGGTGGCTTATATCTAAATATTAGTGGATCTAAACACAGTTTCATGTATGTAGGGCCATCTCTCACCCATTTACAAAACTACTGCAGTTGTTTTGATTCAATAGTCGTTTGCCTGCCAGTGAGTGCAGATCGCAATTTCTGCAACAACATTTCTCCTGCCAGTTATGAAGTGCACACTGTGATTTGATTTTTGTTTACAAAAGGATCTTCAGCTGCTGAAATTCATCAGGAGTTGTGCATAGTGTGTGGACCTACTGTAATGAGTGAAAGAAAGGTTAGACAATGGTGTCGAGACTTTAAAAATGGCTGTACAAATGTGCATGACGAAGAGCGGAGTAGCAGGACCAGTATTCAGACCAACAAAATTGTTGAACAAGTGAACCGAAAACTGCAATGTGATTGGCGATTGACGATTAGTGCTCTGGCTGATGAATTTCCACATGTTGCATGCACCTTAATCTACACGATTGTCACAGTAAAGCTCGAATATAAAAAATTGTGTGCAAGTTGTATATTGAAAATGCTTATGACCAACACAAACAGCAAAGAATGTGCAGTGGGCGAGCGTTTTTGGACCGCTATTGACAAGATGGAGATGATTTGTTTTCCCACATTGTTATGGCCAACAAGACATGGATATCCTACACCTATGCAGAATTGAAACAACAGTCAGTGTAGTGACAAAATTCAAGTCCCCCAAAACTGACAGAAGTTTAAGAAATCTCCATACTCGAGTCAAAAAATGTTGGCTACCATTTTTTGGGACGAAAAGGGCGTCATTTTGGTTGATTTCATGGAACATGGATCAACAACGACAGCTGATGTGTACTCCAAAATGCTCACTAAACTGAGACATGAGATCCAAAATTGACGATGTGGGAAACTGTCGTTCAGCCTAATCCTTCTTCACGACAATGTTCGTCCTCACACTGCTCCCTTAGCCAGGAAGAAGATTCAAAATTTTTGTTGGAAACTTTTTTACCAACCTCCATACAGTCCTGACCTTACACCTAGTGACTATTTCCTCTTCTTGCATTTGAAAAAATGGCTTGGTGGACAACAGTTTGAAAACGACGAGGAACTCAAAACTGCTGTTGTCAACTGGTTCAATTCCCAGGCGGCAAACTTCTATGCAGAGGGGTTAAAGAAACTGGTGCAGCATTATGAAAAGTGCTTAGAACTGAATGTTGAATATGTGAAAAAGTGAAGTAGATATGTAGTAAACTGAATCTGTAAGTAAAAATCTTTCCTCTTGAGATAATTTTTTTTAATGACTAAACAGCCCTTACTTTATGAATATGCCTCATATTTATTAAGCTTTGTTTTTAGGTCTATTAATTTCATATTAATGAATTAATTGATATCATTTTAATGTTAATGTTTAATAATAAAACATCAGTTTTTCTTCTGTTTAATTACAGCTATTTTGTATCAGTATTTTATCTTTTGTACTGTAATTTTGTAATAAGAGCAATTGTTTTCTTAGTCAGTATACCTTAAAACACAAGCGTGATGAAAATACATCATACTAAAAAAAGTATATATAAGTAAATAAAATATAAATTTTTACAATTGTTTTGTTTTAAGTAATGATATTATGACAAACAGAGACATGTGTCGTAGAATTAAGAGTTAAAAGTTTAAAGTAGGCATGTAGTTATTATGTAACAAGCATTATGTAATTTGTAGATGTGTTATTAATATTAAAAACAAATAAAATACAGTAACCTGTTTTAAATGGATAAGATTTCTTGTTTAGAATGGATTGGCATGCATGTCACTTTGTTCAGTAAGACTAAGCCCAGACTGTACTGTTGTGTTATATCTCCATCTCAGTCTTTAGCCAAATAAAACAACAGTGCTGCGTTCCTCCATGAATATGTACTTCATTTTGTCGACTTGTAGTTAGTGTTTCATTTACTTTTATCTTGTAATTAATTTTATATATCAATATTTCTTATACAAAGTTGTGTTTCAATATTGCACAAAATAAGAAGTGTAGTAAAAAATGTAATTAATGAAACTTTAATTTTAACCATTTCTTTTTTTAAATAATTTTTTTAATTTAAGATGTTTCATTAGCATTGTGTAAATTGTTGCTAATAATATAATTTAAAAATTTATTTAGATTTTTCTACAAAATTGTTTTTTTTTTTTTTACAGTTATTCAAGGGAACATTCTTCTATTGTGAAGGTCCAAATATAAAAAATGTAAAAAATAAAACTGATTGTTTAGCTGATAAAAGGAATGTTTGGATTAATCGAAAATATAATTTTGATGATTTAGGGAAAGCTTTAATGTCATTATTTGTACTTTCTTCAAGAGATGGCTGGGTTAATATTATGTATACTGGACTTGATGCCGTTGGAGTTGATCAACAGGTATGAAACTAACTGTTCTTCTTTTCTTTTTATATAGTTTCATTTCATCATATAAAGTACTCACAATACTTTTTTTTTTTTAATTTATTTCTTTGAAAATTATATTACAAACTCAGAAAATTACTGTGTTTGCTTAATAATACTGGATGTTATTGCTTTCAGTAGAAATCATCACAAATAAAAAATAGTAAAATATTATGAAAAAACTTTCCACAACAGAATAAAAGATATATATATATATATATATATATATACACACACAAATAAAGTGATTTTGAAAGCAAACAAACAGAAATCATAATTGCTAATCACTAACTTAAAAGTTTCAATGAAACGTAATTATGAAACTGCTGAGCAAAAAATGGATCAAAATTATGTAATATAACATTTCTGTAACTGAAAAATTCAGGTAAATGTTGGTAGTCATTTGTAAAGCTAAACTTAAACTTGTTAAAATTTTGAATACTATGCTTAAATTCTTTCATCTATGATTATGTTTGTAAAACATAATATATGTATGTGGAGATGTTCTCCAGTAAACATCTTCTAAACAAATAAAACTACATAATTTTTTCTTCTTTTTATATCAGATAATCATAAGTCATGATATGTAACTTTATATTCTTGTTCCATAAATTGATTGTGGAACTTCTTTATCCAAGAGATGAACCATCACTGCCCACCTTCAGTCATTTCAGTTGTATAAACTGTTCCCATTCCAAATTACCATATTCAATATGAATATTTACAAGAGATTTATGAAGTATAAAACATTTATTCATATTGCCAAATTGCTGACCTATGCATCTGATTGATTTAGGTATTAGCCTTGTTCCACATATAATAAAATTGATATAGCGTGATACAATATTATATGCTTCATATTACAATTTAATGTTATATATTACAGTAATTATATAATTGTATTATTATATAAGTTTGTAATTTCCTCATAGGTTTTTTCAATGTTTCAGTTTAAAGGATACAAAATGACTGTTTAAAAATGTACAATCCACCAAAATATTTCAGTTAGGCTTGGCACTTTTCATATACTTACAATTTACATAGATAATACTCCCACATACAAACCTTCCTACAGAAAAAATGAAAAAATGCATACTAGTCTGTATGTTCTATACAGACATTTACAGTGAGACATCCTAGTTACCCTTTGATTTCCCTGGTAGATAATTTTTCATCTAACCTCTTCATTTTTGTTGTTTATGTCATATTGAGTAATTCAAATTAAATTCTAACATTAAAATGATTAAATTTGTACTGGACCAGAGTGACTGATACCGCATCATTTGAAAATAAAATTCATAAATACTTCTAACAATAACCAACAGATAGCATTAGAAGAAGTGAAAACTTACAAGATAAGTGTATCCTTTTTTCTTTTTTTTGTTTAGCCTCTGGAACCACTGTAAGATGGTGAATTACTTCAGAAGATGAATGAGTGAATGAGGATGGCATGTGTGAATGTAAATGTAGTCTTGTACAATCTCAGGTCAACCATTTCTAAGACGTATGGTTAATTGAAACCCAACCACCAAAGAACAATGGTATCCCCACCACCATCTAGTAATTAAATCCGTATAAAGCCTTTACTAGGATTTGAACCTTAGAACTCTCAACTTCGAAATCAGCTGATCCTACAACACATGAGTGGAAATGCGAATATTGGACAATGGGGACTTGTAATGAACAAAATTACTTGCATTAAAACAGAAAATACCACAGCCATTGTGTTAACAAAAAAAGGGGAAAGAATGATTGTAGTTCCAATGAAAAAAGAGCATTTTAATAAACAGCATGTAGTTAATTAATTTGCTATAAGATTTTTTGAAAAAACATTTCTAGATTCATCTATATTTGGATTGAATTGATTATTTAAATTACAATAAACCATTAACAGTTTCTAACTCTGGATTGTTAATTGTTTTTTTTTTTGTTTTTTTTATAATATAAATTACTCATTTGAATAAATGAGTATACTGGATAACAATTGTATTTACTGGATAACAATTGAGTACAACCTGGTAACAATTATTATTGATAATAAATACAATTTAGTTAAAAGAACTTAATTGTTAATATGTTTCATTGGCTATAAATTTCCATTTCATATTCCCATGCACAACCTTTAACCTTATATGCTGAATTAATCATCAAGAAAAGAAACTTTATTTCACAATATTGTACAGTAGGTGTAAACAGATTTGGTGTGAACAAGATTGAACGATTTGTTCATTTGATGCCTAGTAAGCTGGATATGTTACTGCATTTATAGTGAATGTTACAGATGAACTGAATAAAGAATTTTAAGTTATTGCTAATTTAACCATAAATTTACAATTATGGGTAATTAACACTACACTCTGTATGGCTGAACTGGATTTAAAATTTACAAATTTTCAAAGTCGTCCTTAATTTAATATACAATATTTTTTCATAAAATTTTAATATGAAATGTCAGTTATAATCATTAGAATTCTATTTGTTTTTATTAGAATAAGTAATTTAACCTTAAAAAATTAATTATATCGTATAAATATTTATCAATTTTGAAATTCAAGATTTCAGTTAACTGATCTTTACTTTTTTGCAGCCAATAGAGAACTATTCAGAATGGAGACTTCTTTATTTTATAGCATTTATTCTACTAGTTGGATTTTTTGTGCTAAATATGTTTGTTGGGGTCGTTGTTGAAAATTTTCATCGTTGTCGAGAAGAACAAGAGAAAGAAGAACGTGTTAGACGTATGGCAAAAAGAGCTAAACAAATGGAGAAGAAAAGAAGAAGTGAGTTTTTTCAATGAATTTTTTTAAATTAAAAGTATGATATTTTTTCATTATTTTAATAGAATAAATTTCTTGTAATAACAAGTTTGTTTTAATTTTAAAATATTTAATTATTTTTCATAATGTCTATTAGTAATACTATGAAAATGTAATTACACTGTTATTTTGTGTATTTTAGAAAAGCCTTCCAAATTATTGCCTCAAAAATATATAATGTATGAATTAAACATAAATGTATTTTTAGCATTAGAATATGAAATCTGTTACTTTATAATAGCATTACCTTAAATGTGTGTATTGAAACTATTTGTTAAATTTTACTACAACCAGAGTATATGTACATATAAAGTGATTTTAATTAATTTCCTGGATATTGTTTTTACTGCTGTTGTGCACTGGATAAAGATTGCTTAAATCCACTGATATCTGCATGGTGGAGTGGTAGCATCTCAGGCTTTAATCTGGAAGTCCTGGTTCGAATTCCAGTCAGACATAGTACTTTTCATATGCTATAAATCTCCGGTTTTTTATTCCCATGTACAAGATCTTTGTAAGCTTCTATGGTGAATTAATTTATCAGTCCAAAAAAATATATATATATATTTTTTTTCCTTATATAATATGCATATTGTTGCCATATGTGCTTACTACCGGTGAGTGCGACACTAGCCAGTAAATGTCAGAGGGCTTGCAGTCCACCTTAGTGTCTGCACACGCATTCCTCCCCGCAAGCCAGCTGACCATTTAACTACGGCAGCCTCTGCGGCCCCATACTATCAGGCACCTATAAAAGAATGGCATGGCATGGCAAAATGAGAGGGACTCACTCACAAACCAGCACCAGGAGCAAACCAAGAAGAAGAAGAAAGTAAGAAAGTTCCTTGGCCAGCCAAATGTGGGATCTTGTAGCGGATGCCAGCAGGTCTGGCCGGCCCACCAGCTTTCTGGATTCACGGCCAGGAGATCTAGCTGTGAAGACAGAGCTGGATGAGTACATAAATTAAAATTGCGAGTAAATATGTTAAAATTATGGTATCTTTTGTACTTTTTTTATATTCTACCATACTATTTTTTTACAAATTATGTTTTTTTTTTCAGAAATGCATGAGCCTCCATATTACACAAATTATTCTAAATCACGCTTATTTGTACATAATGTTGTTACATCAAAATATTTTGATCTTGCTATTGCTGCTGTTATTGGTCTAAATGTTATTACAATGGCAATGGAGTTTTACATGATGCCTAAGGTAAATTTTTATATGTAATTCTGGTTATTTACTTTTATTTCCAGTTCTCTTTAAGGATTTTTTTTATAAATCTTTCTGAGCTCATTCCTTTACATGGCAGCATTCTGCTTAACCCTGTTTCTTTTTTCCTGTCTTTTCTTTTTTGGTAGAGATTTCCCCTTAGCTTCCTTTACTCTTTCACAGAATTTAACACTTATACCAAAACCTTTCTCTACTAAAGTCCAGGTAATGAAAGAATAAAATTCTAGTTTCTGAGAAGAAGAAAATCCTTTCTCTATAATAACTATTTCTCTTTAACTATCAATATAACAATGGCCTATGTTTAGGGAACTAAAGGGAAGTTGTCACCTTTCATCAATTTCCTTGTATATCTTTAATCATATGCATCATTACGTAAACATATTTATAAGAAGAACCATTACCTGATAGAGACATCTATCATTAGGTTTATTATGCAACCTCCCTACCAAAATGGACTAGCTCTACCATCAAGGCATCAATGTTGGAGGTTCTAACAATAATACGGAAGAAGTTATTAAGGATAAGGAAAACAGTTTGGCGCCAAGAATACATAATTTCCTCCATTGGATAGATCAGAGTACCCTTTTTTATAATTGGATGCCAGCAGCATGCTGTTATTATCTGAAGCACAATAATATTGTCTAATTTTGGTAATCAGTAGGAACTCATTTACTAAATATGGAATTTTCTATTTATCTCCCATCATTTATATCCAGGATTCTTCTAGCTGATATATTTAAAGTGTTGTGGAACCATCAATATATAAGGGAATATTTTCCCAGTATCCAAGATACAGTAAAACATAACTAAAATTTTGATTCTCTTATTATTGTTATACTGGTAATTGGAGTACAATTAACTTGAACTTCAATTAATTTAATGCAAATCCATTGTATTAATCACTACCTGTTTGAGAAGTTACTATATTCATTCTGAAAATAAATTACATTTATGTACTTGATTTATGTACCTGTTTCATTATTATATATTTTTTTTAAATTTCAATTGCTTATCATCCAGATATATATAATAGCATAATATAAGATTTTCAATGATATAGTTAGTTGATTAACAACCCCATTTTATTTTACAGGCTCTAACATATGCATTGAAGATCTTTAACTATTTCTTTACAGCAGTATTTATTTTAGAATCAATAATGAAACTTGTTGCACTTGGTATTCACCTATATCTAAAAGACAAGTAAGTAAATATTTATCTATTCTTATTATTTTATTGAATAAATCTAAGTTAAATAGGTAATTTATATTAAAACATATTTTTTAATTAATTTGAATTGTTATGTAATCAAATATTTTGATTGAATTTTATAAATTTATTATTTCAGGTGGAATCAACTTGATATTGGTATTGTAATACTATCTATTGTAGGAATAGCTCTTGAAGAAGTTGAATCAAAAATAATTCCAATTAATCCTACAATAATTAGAGTTATGCGTGTATTAAGGATAGCAAGAGGTAATAGTTTATATATCTTTATATTATTTATAAGATTTAATTATTTATTTTCCCATCATACATTACTAGAGCTAAATTTTTTAAACATCAGATACTTTTTATTACATTCCTAAGTAAAAACATTCCATAGCTTTTTTTAAACATTCAGAAAAGTGTTGTTAATAAATAAAAAGTTACAGTGATAAACAATTTTGATACACTAATAATTCCAGTTCTTAACAATGCCATGGGTAATTTTTTCCCCTGTAAATTTGAAGTATTGTATATTGTGTGCCGTTTCATTAGAGAAAGAGGTATTTAAATTTGTTGCTTTACACTATCATTCTGTGATGCATGAAAGCACCTGAGGTAGAAAAAATCAATCCAATTGCTTTCTTTGAAAGTAATGATGTTCATTATACTATACCACTCCATTACTATACCGCTCTGTGAGTGGTAGTGATGATAGTGATGAACAAAATGAAGGTATGACTTGTAGGGCTGGATATCACTACCACATTTCATCATAAACATACAATATCACAAACATTTCAGTAGGCTTTTTGTACTAATATATCCATCTGTGTTATTTATCTTAGCAAAAAGGACAACCTGAAACCTCTTCACTTCTCATTCTCTCTTATTACCCTGGCATGGGATTTGTTGTTCTTAAAGATGACTATGTCATTTTTGGAAGTGACTTGAGACTACTCTTCTCAGGTCACCTGCTACACATTGTTACAGATTGTAACATACACAGATTTTCTTTATAGATTCGTAATTTCACAATACATACATAACAACAGAAAGTGGGTATTGGTGCATCACAATGTAAAATAAAACAAATTGAATTTGTTTTGCCATAACTGAGGTAATTTGAATGATGTATTTGAAAAGCAGAGATATAACTGAAAGATTTTGTACAATAGCTGATGTTAATGTTAATGAATTTCAAAACATCCTTTTTGTTTAATAAAAGCATATGTACAAATACTTTACATGACTGTATAAGAAAACTATTAATTCATATAACCTAAAAATGTTAAATGAATGACAAAAAATATGCCAAAACATAATTGTACAAAGAACTTCAATTTTTACAATTTAATTCATTAATGCAAGTGGTGTAATAACTGACTGAAGTTTTATTTAAAAACTAGTGGTGGTAATGCAAATGTATTCAAATGTGGCAAAATAACCCAACAATAAAAAAGTAAAATTTCTACTGTTTTACTCTCAAGTATTTTAATGTAAAACTTTTTCAAGTAATTTATTTATGCTAAATAGAAAATTAAATAAACTAAGTAAATTTTATTTCCAGTTTTAAAATTATTAAAGATGGCAAAAGGTATCCGAGCCCTTCTTGATACTGTTATGCAAGCACTGCCTCAAGTTGGTAATTTAGGACTGCTCTTCTTCCTTCTATTTTTTATATTTGCTGCGCTTGGAGTTGAATTGTTTGGTAGATTGGGTATGTATGAATGAACAATAATATTAATATTAAAATAATATAATATTTAATATTACTAATATTAAATTATAAGTACTTATTTCATTCTTATCATTATATTGTCTTTCTTAACTTATTTTTAATTAAATTTTTAATGTTTTCTTACTTTCTAATCTTTGACTAAAGGTTTTTAAACTAAGTTTTTCATCGTTTCCTTAACCTCTACAACTAAAGTTTTACTTAATTATACATATTCAATGTCTATCCTAAAAGTACTTGTCAAAATTGTATGATATATAAATAATAAGTTACTATAAATGAAAATATTTTTACAAATTTATATTTTTCAAACATATTTTAAGTTGTATTCAGTTAATGATATCTCAAGAATTTTGCCTGAGAATAGACAGGTTAACTGCTGAGACATAATCATACTTTCAGTTTATTTTACTTTCAGTGTAGTATAATTTAAAAATAAATAAAAACAACTGTAATAACACATAAAATTCATGATACCCTTAAAAGTAAATATTTTTAAATGTATAAAAAACTTTGCATGTTGAATAATGCTTTGTTTTGCAATAAAAAAGGACATATTAACCAGTTTCTTCAACATATGTATGCTGTGTAGACAAAAGTATTTTTAAATAGGTGTCTGCAAACCATTAGTAATAATAATAATAACATAACAGCAAAAATAATTAAAAATAACAATTCACAAATTAACAAGTTTAGGGGGTTTAAAAAAATTTCAATGTAGAATTATAAATGATCAATCAGGAAAGTTACCATTTTTAATATTTTGTACCAGTATTTCAAAAATTACCATTTAACATTGTAAAATCTGAAATTTTTCACAGTTTAACATCAGTAAAATCATAGCAATTCTTAATGCACTTTTTTTTGTTAAACTTCTGATACTACTCCAATCTGTATATAATACCAACAAATAAAAATATAATACAAAATCTTTTATTTCATGGAAAATAGAAAAATTTCCAATAGCTTATAAAAGTACTGAAAAGTCCTTTTTCTCAGTTTCAAACTTACTTTACATAGAATATAACTGGAGGTCAGTTTGCAGATTCATCAAAAATTCCTTACAGTAAAGTTACAAAATTTAGCCCTCATTTTTTATCCTGAATGTAGCAAACTGTATGCACAATAATAAAACAGACTGAATAAAAATCCAGCCTTTTGAATCAAGTATTGAACTTTATGTGTTTTAACATGGTATTTGCTTATAAAATCCATACATGTGGTTTAAGATCTGCTCTTTAACTGACTGGCCTGAGCTGATAGTCATAAAGCTATTAATAAAACAATATATATCATATTCATAATTATTCTTCATTATCAAAGATTTATCATTTACAAATAATAATTGATTATTCATTTATCTTCTTTATT
This sequence comes from Lycorma delicatula, assembly GCF_047948215.1. Taxonomy (NCBI): domain Eukaryota; kingdom Metazoa; phylum Arthropoda; class Insecta; order Hemiptera; family Fulgoridae; genus Lycorma; species Lycorma delicatula. Next base: position 19,840,356 of record NC_134463.1, on the reverse strand, counting down.
TCAAGAGATTGTCCAGAGTAATTAGACAGCCTCCTAAGCTCACGGCTAGGTTGGGTATACATCTGAGCCACTCAGTCTTACAGTGACACATGTAAAGTGTCTGTTACTCAAGAAGTCTGAATTTAGTATGAGTTAGACTGTGTGGGAGTAAAAATTATTATTATACAGACAGTTTCTTAGTAACCAAAGTATTGGATGACTTGGATGATTGCAAGACAACTACATTTTGGTGCGTTTGGAATATGACATTTTTTCAACAGACTTGTATCTTTCATATCAGATCACATATAAATGGTTTGTGATGACATCAAACATATATTACAAGAGTAAAATTATTTACAAAAAAAGAGATTTTAGGTTATTAATGAGTAAATACAAATTACCAGTTATGTTAGAATATACTACATAAAGATTAGTGTTAAAATACTTTTTTTTAATTACACTTGAAAATTTTTTAAATGCACTTTTTGTAATTACAGAATGTAGTGAAGAACAACCATGCCAAGGTCTTGGAGAACATGCCCATTTTTCAAATTTTGGAATGGCATTCCTAACTTTATTTAGAGTAGCTACTGGAGATAATTGGAATGGTATTATGAAGGACACACTACGTGATGATTGTGATGATCAGGCTGATTGTGTTCGTAATTGTTGTGTACATGCTGGGATCGCACCTATATTTTTCGTTATATTTGTTCTAATGGCACAATTTGTCCTTGTTAATGTTGTTGTTGCTGTGCTAATGAAACATTTAGAAGAATCACATAAACAGGTAATGTTTATAATAATTTATCATAATTTATGTAAATATTTTAACCACAAGGCACATCAGTAATACCTAATTTTTTTTATATATATCACTATTTCATATTTTGATTTAATTAAAATTTTTTATACTAATTTTTATTTTTGTTTTATTTGTTAAGAATTAAGTTTGCATTTTAAAAGTAATGAGTAAAATAAGTAGCCTCTTACCTTTTTTTATTTGAGAAATTAATTCCTTTATTTTGAGATTTTCATTGCCTGTGATACACTACTTTGTTTAAGCCATTCACTGAGTAATTCCTGTCTATTTATGCTGTTACACATTTTACAGTCTAACATTTAATTTTCTTCTAACTTAACCTTTTGTTATTGTTTGAATCATACCACAATCTAAAGGAGGACCTAGACATAAACAATTCAACCCACAAATGAATAAACAAAAGATATAAAAACAGAACAGTTATGGTGAATATGGTCAAATACTCTTGTTTTATGAATTATTATTTTATACTAGATTGATAAAAAATTTGTATTATTTACCATTCTTTAATATATGCTTAACAAAATAAAATCCACATTTTTATCATATTACATAAAGCATGAACAAAGTGTATCAAGTCTATCAATTCTACCAAATAATAAACCTTACCTACCAGAAAGGAAAAAAAATTATTTAATGCATCAGTAAATTAACATAAAGCAGTTTTTAAAATTATTTATGCTGATTTTAATCAATTAAAAAACTGGTCAAGACCAATTTGAAAAATTAATTAGCATAATAAGGTGGACAATTAATTCTGTTCTTTGATACTTATCAAATATTAGAAGGCTGTAGAAATTCATACCAAGTTGTGTATATATATATATATACATATCAAAGTAATCAAACTGATTAATTATTTGTTACCAGTTTGAATAAAAAAAAATTGAGTTCATTGTGGTTTATTTTCTTCAGTTATTTCTATTACCTTCTAAGTCATATGGCCAGCCATTTAGTGAAGAGGTAATGGCTTCCAAGTCAGCTGGCCTATGGATTCAATTCTAGCAAAGCATTTTTCACTTTTCATATCATTCATCACATCTTCCTCATTAAAATAACTTACGTAGCATATCAGAGAAAGTAATAAATGAAATAAAATATTAATAAAATACAGTGAAAATGGAAGATGATAGTTACGTATAACTTTTGTTATCATTTATAAAAAATGCCAAGTTCATGTAAAACAAATTTCTACTGGAAATACAAAAGAAATACATTCAAAAGTATTACTAACATAGTATGGTTTGCAAATTAATGAAAAGAAGTGCGTACAACTATCTCTCGGAACTTGTTCAAATGTAGAGACAGAATATTTTATAACTGCAATATACTGAAGTGTTATACTAGAAACAAAGTTGTGAGTAGTGGTTATATCTGTAGTAAACATTATAAATCATGTTAAAAGATTAATATTTGGCAAGAAATAAAAAGTTTTTACATTAAAGAGAGATTATCTCATAAAAAAAAAAGAACTTTGTATATGAGCAAGTTTATGAGATGCAGATTATAAGAGTAAGCATAAAATACGGTAGATTTGTAAAGTTATGTAGCTTCAAGAGAATAGCAAAATATAAGTTGGAAGCTATATTATTAGACTTCTGAAGAAAATTTTAAAATCATTTGTAACCATTTATGACTTATTTAATTTTCAAGTATGACACATGTCTCATGTTTTGTGATCTATAATCACTGAAATTATGTGATAAAATATTTTTCTTCGGCCATCACAATATGTGCTGTTTACAATGAAAGTATAATGATGTCAAGATACCTTAAATATATTGATATGGAATATCTAATACTGTTTTTTATTTTGATTCTATTCTGACCTATCATCACCACCATAGCAATATTATTTGTCAATTTTGTTGATGCATTCACAGAAATCCATCTCATACTGTTCTAAATTTTGTACGAACGCCCTAGTCTTGCAGCTGAATAAACTTTGGTTTATAGCATTCTGTCAAAAGCTGACCAAGGCAGATAACTATGAACACCACCAGGGGCATCAAAAAAGAAACATATATTCTGTAACATATATATTTTAGATGACATATTGTAGATGATTTGTATACAAATTGCCATGACAAACTTCACATATGATTTGGTTATGACAGATTACTTAACAAAGATAATTTTTGTTAATAAAAATGATAAAAGAATACAAAAGCAAAGAATGTCTAAGAAAAATCTAAATGAGAACAGTAAAAGACAAGTAAGTTTCACAGTAGAATACTCTTTCCAGGTTTCTTGCATTCACTGTATATTGTTACCAAAACTATTTCACCAATGTTTTTTTTTTCATCCTAAATGCAAAAGATATAAATGCAGTATTGTCAACAGCAACAATAATGTCTCAGTTTTCCCAGTTTTAAATGTCATATATTTGTCATCGTTCTAACTTCAAGGAATAGGATTTGCTAAGTGGGCTGATAATGTTCTGCCATAACGGCTGAGATCTTCATCTAATGAACTTAGTATTTAAACCTAGCACCTACTTAGCATGAACGCTAATTCCCAGAGCTTCCAATTAACCATTGTTTATCTCCCTAACAACTTAAATTATGACAGGCTGTTTCTTCTTGACACATTCCAGGTATACAACACCAAACAGATTGTAGAAGATGCAGTACCCATATTACTTGGAACAACAGGATATGATTAGGATATGCTTAGGGAGAAAAGTGTTTCTTGTTATAAAGTATATATTCTAATATTAGGAAAGTTATGTAAATAGAATAGTTATTTATTAGAGATGTAGTTGTAGCCTATATATAGCAAGAAGAATGTCTACAACCAGCTCAGTTAGATCTCCTGTGCATTTTGCTCCCAGTTCATTCAAGTAAGTTCATTCAAGATTTTTCTCCCATTTGCCCTCAAGGAAAGCAAGTGATAAGTAAACTAAAATTTTTTTGGCAATGGTATCAGTTGAATTGAAAATTATAAAATGATTTTAAAATCATTATATCACTTAATATTTCAGTATCAGGGAACATTATTGATATTGTGTTAGTCAATGGAAAAATGATCTAATAGACAGTTCAGTAAACTGAAACAAAACATTGCCACAATATATGAAAACCAAAAACTCATAACTAAAATATTTTTATGTAATTCAACAACACAGAAGTTTCATACAACTCACTTTTATATTACTTAGTCACTGAAGCATTTATCAGAATTTCTTTTTATTGATTAAACAGAAGAGAAGGTCAGTATGAAAAAGTACATCATAATTCTTTCATGGATCAAGTGCTCTTTCTTCACTTCAAATACATTTAAATCATCTTCTGATTTCCAATATATTTAAAAATGTATAAAACGGATATAGCAGCTTTTAATAACAAGATATGTAATAAAGTAACAGAGAAAGAAAAAAGAAGAAAGCAAGTGAAAACAAAATAAAATCTGATATACTTAAATAGAAAATTAAAAACAAACTCGCTCATTTACTTCTTTTTAATGACTTATTTTCTTGTGTTTAATATATTTATAGGTTTATATTTTTTTTTAATGATTACATCATTTTGTCAGTTTAGAATAAGAATTAGGATTTTGCAGTTATTTTTTTAAGTTTTTATGTATTGTATTCTATACAGGAAGAAGATGATTGTACACTTATGCCATTGGTTTTACGTGACTGTCATAAAATTTCCTTACACGTAAGAAATCTATGATATAGTGCACACTTAATGGGCTAAGTGCTAGAACACTGGTTATAGTTGCTTTTTCTACAGGAATCTAGTGCATTATAAATCTGTGCTACATGAAGTATGATAATAGGACTTAGATCTTTTTTTAATCTTTAATTATACAGTTTTTTCTTTTTTCATTATTGCACACAATTTCTATTTACTTAATTATACTACTATATTTTTAGAAGAAATAAGTTTTTAACATTTGGGTTATATTTTTCTCAGTAAGAATACTTTTTCAGTTATCCTACATTCGCTTACTTCACTAACTGCCAGCTAGCTGCTTATTAGTGCTAACTTTGCTAATGCATTTGTCTAAAGCAATTAACTGCAGAGGATATGGAGATGAGAGATTTTCAAATATTTTTTATTCTTTATTTTTGTACTTATTTCTTACAGGATTTGTATAGGCTTGGGCAAGAAGGGTTTTTTTAATATTTTTATTGAGTGGATACCATTTATAATGCCAACCTTCAAAAGAATCCAGAAATGTATTATCTAAATTGGATGGGCATATCCATCTACAAATCATGCCCAATATTATCCATATTTTTTATTACAGAAACAATATTATTAACCCTCATACTAGCACATATCAAAAATACTTATCCGAATACATTAAATTAATTAATAATAGTTAAAAAAGATCAACAGAGATTATTCTATGATTCTATAGCTCTATGTGATCCTCCTGTTTTATCTTACAACAATAGTATTAATAATTAAACCAATATTTTATTCTTCATTTTCTTTTGCTGTCAATATTTCAGTTGGTTGTTAGGTGTCAGTTTTTCACTGGCTTTCTTTTTGAACATCCTTTATTTAGGATTATTGCAACATATTGTCTAACAGTCAAAAGTCACTTGTTCCCAAAATATCCTCTCTCCCTCTCACATACACATACACACTGGTGCTACTGTTTTCACTCTCTATCAGCTGATGTTATTGCTCAAAAGAATTTGTTTGAGTTCACATATTTAGAGTTTTGTTAAAAAGTTTGTTAGATTTAAATTGTTTAAATTTACTTTGTATATTTTGTTGAATGTTTCTACATGTCTATATTTCATAATGCTTGAGTGCATTAGAATGTGGCAGTTTTTTAAAAGAGTAAAATATCAATGCTAGTGGATTTGATCTGTCTAGGAGATGGTTGACAAGTGCTTACTCAATATTACTTTAGAGGGCTTTTTAAGCATTAATTGTACCTTTTTTTGAAGCTATATTGTGTTTGACCAATGTAGATCACTGTCTGAACAGTTCATTTTTATATACATGTAATAGGTTTTTTCTGTTTGTTTATTATTCTAAAGGACATAAATAAATTCAGAATTTTTTTCTTTAATTTAAAAATAATCTGGATGCATTCATAGATACAAATTCACCATCATTGATGACGACCTTGATATTCTAAAGAGAAAAACCCACATATTAATACACTTAAATAATATGAAATGTATAAACAAATAGCAATATATACTAACGAATAGCAGTATATACTAAATACGTAATTCAAATCCAACACACTTTTCAATCGCATTCTAAATCTGTATTTCTGCTTAACTTAACAAAATTACTAATAATATAAGAAGGCATCAAAAACAGCAGACCAATCATTCCACATTGTTGCAGGAGTAGCTGAAAACATTTGGTTATAAGTTTTGACTTTCTACTTTTTTAACTTAGTCTAGTTTGTTCAAAAGTTTATAGTTTTAAGCAATTACTTCATATCTCTACAATGTTATAATTTTTTATTCTCTTTTCTCATTTGTTTTACTTATTTTTTCTCTTTTGTCACCTGCAAGTAAAAAATTTAAAAATTTATTTTTCGTACATTGTTAATAATGATTTTAAACAATAAATTAATTAAATCTTTTATTAGAAACTTGTTTTCTACAACAACCCAAAAAACTAAATCTTCTCACAATGAAAATATAAAAAATATAGATTTAAACTACATATAAGTTACATACTAGTATATATATAAAAAATAAATAAATAACAATCAAATGGCATTTACTTTATGTCCATGTCATATTGTATGAAACATTTCTTCCCAGTGACCTTTCTGTGAAGGGAAAATGTAAACAGTCATTAGTTAATCGCTGTTGATTGGTGCAGATTAGCTCTGATCTTATTGTTGTCCATATAATCAACAAGGCTACAAACATTTAAAATTTTTCATTTATATTTATTCTTAATTTTTTTACATTTCTTTAGACTTCATTTCATCTCTTAATTTGGAAAAATATAATTACAAATAAAATTTTACTCAGTAATAATATTAAAGATTACATTGAATCTGTGACTAATTTTAGTACTTTTGGTTTTGAAAGTATCATATATTATTTACAAATATTAATTAAATACTCAACACATCAGAATACTCTCTGTTATTTGTATATGTCTTTTATAAGGTTTGCTTTTTTTTATTTTGCCAACTATTTACAAATTTTATTTGCATTATTATTATACACCCCTATACATCTGTTTGTAAATTTTTTTCTGATATTGTAATTATTAGTGCTGAAAACTTTGTTTAATACAAATTCTCTCTTTTTATTTATTTTTTAATTCAATTGTAAAAAAAAATTTTCTCAATATTTTATGTTTTTTGAGGATTTAGGTTTTGGAATGTTCTCTAAATTAGAAAAAGGTGATAAAATTTTTGAAATAATGTTTTATATGCAGAAATAGAATAGTACTAGTGCTGCATTACTAAATAATCTTTTCAATAGTTCTTTTTTACTTTTTATTTTTAAATAATAATTGTTCAGTAGTTTTTATTAGACTCAAATTAACATTTTATACTTTAATTATAAAATTTTGTTATTTTCATATTTTTTCTACTAAAAAGTAAACTTTTTATTTTATGATTATCATGTTTTTTTTATTTTTAATATAATATTTTGTTGTAATATAAAAAAGATTAATATTTATATTTTTTTTTAGATGGAGGATGAGTTAGATATGGAAGTAGAATTAGAAAGAGAATTAGCTGCTGAAGAGGAAGAAGAATTATGTCTACAGATGGCTCTAGAACAAGATGCTATTCATCGACCATTAGCTAAAGTTTTATCTTTACCAGCTGATTTCACATTTTCATCTGATTCACCTGAAGTCAGTCCAAACCAAGGTATTACTTCAATTTGTAAATACCTTCATCAAATATAAAATGTAAAGTAATCCAACATCTTATTTCTTTTTACTAAATTGGGAAACAGTATTACATTCAAAAACTACTTAGAGAAATTTTATTTAAAATCTAAAACTTGATGGGACTTTGATTGTTGAATAATCATCAATATATACTGAGAAAAATTATACACAGTACAATAAGTAAGCGAAGACTGGATTCTACGATCAGTGTACAAGAATGTATTTAAACAGGCTTAATAAGAGAATTTTCGACAAGTATAATGGTGACAAGATGAATGTTAAATGGTTCAAACAAGTTAAAAGGACCTAAGTGTAGCAAACATAAACATGATGGATTTAAAAGGAGAAGAGTGCTGAAGGAAAAATCTTAGAATTCAAAGAAAACCAGAAGGAAAAGAAATAATGGGCTAACCTAAAGTGGTCAGAAGAAAGAATGTAACAGTGAAAGAATGAAGGGTTATTGGAGAGCTAGAAAACTAGCCACAAGTTAACTATTTTATGTGGTCCTACAGTGACTGATGTCAAAATAAAAGAATATATATATATATATATATATATATATACACTGAGATTGCTTAAAATGATGTGTTGTTGGTATTTGTTATTCTAAAAATACTATTAACATAACTTTATGTAGTACAATACTTTAACATAATCCTTTTTAAAGTGTTTCACACTATAAAAAAATTATATTAACAGATATATATATTTATATATATAAATACTCTTTAAGTATTATGGACACTGTTCTGTTACCATCATCGTGTATAGTTTACGTAAAAACAATTGTACAGAATGATTAATAGAAATATCAGTTAAGGTACTTTATCAAGGTTTTGTTCCTGTTTTGATAGGTAAATATGATATCAAAAGAAACTAAATTAAAACATTATAACTATAACTTAATTGAAACATATCAAAAGAATATCATATTCTTTTGATATCATATTTACCTATCAAAACAGAAACAAAACCTTGATAAAGTACCTTAAGTGATATTTCTATTAATCATTCTGTACAATTGTTTTTACGTAAACTATACACGATGATGGGAACAGAACAGTGTCCATAGTACTTAAGAATATTTTTCCAAACTGCCAATTAATGCACCATCTGATTATACTGTGCGAATGCATATGACAAGAATCAAACACTCGTACACTGTAATTATAGTTGATTATATACTTTACAAGAAATATGATGGACAAAAATCTAACTTTACATCATAGACTAGGAAGGAACTCAGGTAACAGCTGTTCATGTCATGTACTAACTAAACTATACTCCAATTGGTGAGGTGTATTAAAATGAACTGATTTCAAAGATGAGTGAAATATTCTTCCACAAAAACCTAACCATATGATACCACAAAATGTTAAAAGGTTATATTTGAGTCCACCAGCTATTACTTTTACTAAATAAAGCTGTATATCATAATTACTTCTTGCCTTGGATCATATATTAATTGTACATTATACATTAATTGAATAGAAACATTACACCTTGAATTCATTTCTTCTACTAAATATAGCTATATAACATACTTACTTCTTGCCTTGATCATTAAATTAATGTATGACTATCATAAATTTTGTAATCCATATCTTGTGCACCAATAATTCATTTAAAATTTTGCGCGAACTTTAAAAAATAAGTTTCAAAGATTGTATTAATTTTTCCTTTTCAGTAAAATATTTTTTTAATTTTATTTTTTGGATTCAGTTCAACTTTTTTTTTATTTCTTTCATTTTATTCTTTTTAGTGTTTTAACTTCATGTAAGTCTATATACGGGCAGGCCTACAAAAGAGGCTGTTCAAAGGAGAGAACAGCCTCTTGAAACAAAACATTTGTTCATAGCAATTTAAAGATTCGAAGGAAGGATGAGATATAATCCCAATGTGTATATATATAATAATATAAATACGAAGTGTGAGAAAAGTAATGAGACTGACTTTTTACTTAACAAAGTTTTTATTTTTTTCAAATAACAACATTATCCCCTTCAAAGTAGTTTCCTTGGGCAGCTATACACCGGCAGAGTTGTTGCTCCCAGTCCTGGTAGCAGCGCTGGAAGGCTTCAACTGGTAGGGCTTTTAACTGGTCGGTCACAGTCCTTTGAATGTTCTCCAGAGTTCCTTTAAAGACATCTTTCAATTTCGGGAAAAAAAAAAGGTCTTAAAGACTCAAATCAGGTGAATAGCGGGGTTGAGGAACTGTAGGAATGCGTTTTGAGGTAAAAAATTCCCTGATGGAAATGGCCGAGTAACACACAGCATTATCATGATGAAGCATCCACTTGACTGCAATGTCTGGTCTCATACGAATCACTCTTTTCCTGAGCCTTTCAAGGACACCTTTGTAAAACACTTGGTTGGTAGTTTGTCCTGGAGGAACAAACTCTTTATGCACAATACCCCTACTGTCAAAAAATCAAATTAGCATGGTTTTGATCTGTGATTTGCTCATTCAACATTTTTTCGGTCGAGGAGATGACAGAGTGTGCCACACTTCGCTTTGCTGCTTTGTTTCAGAATCGTACTCAAATATCCAGGAGTCATCACCTGTGATCACACAATTGAAGAATTCTTGGTCATTGTCAATCCTCTCAAGAAGAACAACACACACGTTTTTTCGATTGTCCTTCTATTCTGTTGTGAGGTTTTTCGACACCAGTTTCGCACAAACCTTTCACATGTCCAAATTGCCTGTCAAAATTTGATGTACGGTGAAAGTGTTTAAATTTAACTGTTCACTCATCATCCTTATTGTTAAACAACGGTCTGATCTCACAAGAACCCTCACACACTCTACATTTTTGTCAGATTTTGGTTGAAGGTCTCCCTGAGTGAGGTTGATCTTCAATGTGTTCTCGGCCTTCCAAAAATGATTTGTGCCAGCGGAAAACTTGTGTTCTTGATAAGCAATGTTCCCCATAAGCCTGTTTCAACTTTTCAAAGGTCACACTCAATGATTCCCCAAGTTTAACACAAAACTTGATTGCACAACGTTGCTCTAAATTCCGATGCTCCATTTTCGTAACACACAACTTCACTGATGGCGATGTCAAAAATAATGTGTTGGCTGAATGGAGTTGAAACTCGTACTGAGCATGTGGAAGGGGTGAACAAACCATTCTAGCACAGACTGGTAGACACAGCATTGCCAGATCGCTCGCAGTGTTTCCAATTTCTCATACACCTCATATATCCATATTGCGTATGAGTAATGAATGTGTATATGCACACATGTAAATGTATGTATATGTATCCGCGCGTGTGTGTGTGTGTGTGTGTGTGTGTGTGTGTGTGTGTGTGTGTGTGTGTATGTATGTATGTATGTGTGTGTGTGTGTGTGTGTGTGTGTGTGTGTGTGTGTGTGTGTGTGTGTGTGTGTGTGTGTGTGTTGTACTTTTTTTTAAATAAACAACAAACCACCAATTTTGCTCATAATTTGTTTCCCCAGATTTCAGTACAGTCCCATTTTATCATTGGAGTAGAAATAAGGGAGAATGTTCTTGCTAGCCATAATGAAAATTGAGCTTTCTGAACCTATATTTATATGAAAATTTCTATTATTTTAATCAGAGAAATACACCTATAAAATTTGGAATATTGCATATACAGAGTGAAATAAATATGTGTACAAATTAAAAATTAATTTCAGTTTTATGTACTTAATCTTTATCATTTCACTTATTAGTACAATAAAAAAAAAATATTTTAATATCCAAATTGCTTTAATAATCCTTTCATCAAATTGTAAGTATGACTATTTTCAATATTTTAATTCTAAATGGATTAATTCTAAATGTTTAATTCTAAACTTGGACAATTGGAGTATCTGAGAAGAAAAGATTAGAAGCTTCTGAAATGTGGTGCTATAGGAGAATGTTAAAAATCAAATGGGTAGATAAAGTGAGAAATGAAGAGGTGTTACAGCAAATAGATGAAGAAAGAAGTATTTGGAAAAATAGAGCTAAAAGAAGAGACAGACTTATAGGCTACATATTAAGGCATCCTGGAATAGTCGCTTTAATATTGGAGGGACAGGTAGAAGGAAAAAATTGTGTAGGCAGGCAATGTTTGGAATATGTAAAATAAATTGTTAGGGATGTAGAATGTAGGGGGTATACCGAAATGAAACGACTAGCACTAGATAGGGAATCTTGGAGAGCTGCATCAAACCAGTCAAATGACGGAAGACAAAAAAAAATTCTAAATGTATAGAATATCTGACATTTTTATCACACAACATCAAATATGGGGAAAATCTACATGTTCCTTTTTTCCTTTATTTACAGTAAAGGTAATACTGTATTCCTTTATTGAGTTATCTTTGATTTTTTGAAATTATAAATGTTATATTATTTTAATAATGTATATGTCATATACCTATATCTAAGTATAAATAATCTGTTTTAATAGATTTTATTATTAAATATATTGTATCTTATTGACCTACACATGACAGCATCTAAGTAATAATAGCTGCCTGGTACTTAAAGGATGTCACCCAATACTTTTTTAATGGTCTAGTACCACTTGGCAATGATGTAGGATCATTCTTATTGTTAAAAAAAAATTCATCTAAATTAGTATACTTTGTTGTTGCTGTTGTTAAAAATGAATTATATATATTTTTTATCTCTATAAGAAAAACTTACCAAATATCTTTCCTAAAATAAGAGAAAAATCACTAACACCTTTTGTGATTTTTGAAAATTAATTAAAATAACAATGATCGAAGATTATATATAATTATGTATGTAAAATGGGAATACATAATAGGACAAGTATGAATTAAAAACTCTTTAAAATACATATTTTTATCAATTCCTTTGGAAATCAATGGACATTTTAATGAAAATATGTATTTATAGCCAGCCAAACAAACAAAAAAATATACAGGTCAAATTGAGACCTGCTTTTTTTAAGTTGGTTAAAATGTTTACAGTTCCATAAAACCACACTCCAAAGCATTTATAATAATTTAGTAGTGCAGATAAATTGATGAATTTTTAAATTACATTATGTAGCATTTGCAGTTATTCCCAATTTTGAGGGAAGCAATATTTTTTGAAAAATTTATTTTACAAATATTTCTAATATCAAGAATAGTAACAAAAACAATGTAAATTGAATATATTACTCAATTACATGCTTAAAAGATTTTCTAACCTTTTTAAGATGAATGCCACTAACAATAGTGTTTTTAGTAACCCCATTGAATAAAGATCCTGCTAATTATCTCCAAAAGGCCTTTGGAAAAAAAGTCATTATTTTAAGTGACCTGGTTAAAAAAAGTATCATTTTCATATTAATAAAGATATAAAGAAAATCTAGAAAAAGGTTTTCTGTATATAATTTATTTTGTAATAGATGTACAATATCCAATAATTTTTCAATAAAAATTGTACAAAATTAAATTCAGCAAAAAACAAGCTTTTTTAAAATATGTATTAAGTTACTATAGATTTTCACTCCAGTACCTAATTTTTACGTCACCTTGTTATTACACATCACATTTATACAGTTGTGGTTTTGCTGGTTAAACAATATATTACTGTATTTAACAATTATTATTAAAAACTTTATTTATGGTTGTAGAAAGATGGTCATAAAGAATTTCTATTTCAATAACAATAATAATTTTTAATAAAGAATCTCTGCAACATGATGTTAATAATACACATGGAGATAACTTCTTTTCACACTAATATAAAATAATAAACAGAGCTTTGTAATTAAAACATATTTATTTACATTATATTTAATGTTACATAAAATTATAGGACATAAAAGAAGAGCATCAGTTAATTCATGGAGTAAAGCTAGAGAAGAAGCATTTGTTAAAAATAATAGAAGGAGGCAGACGTTACAGGGACCTGCTCTTATACCTCCTGCATATCCAGCTTCTGGTTATACTACAGTTTACACGACATCACAAGACAAAGATAATATACCACCATCAACCAGGGTTTGTATAATATTAAATATTTTTATAACACGTAAAGTAACTAATGAGTAATAATTTAAAAATATAATTTCATATTATCTTTTATGTGAGTTGAACTGATGGATTTTTTTGGGCAAATTGATTTTATTAAATGTAATTGGAAGCAGAAAAGAAATTGGAATCATTAAAAATAAAAACTCTTCAATTAATGTCTAACTATAGAAGAATTGTAATAATTAAATTAGATTAAAGAAGTCCTACATAGCATCTACCTAGTTCATTTACACATACACCTACCTACTTACCTTATTCTATTAGCCCAGATCAATTTATATCTAAAAAGTAATACCCCAAGATTATATTTTTTTTTTTTTAGTAATGGATTATCCACTGTTCTGGGAGTAGTAGTCATCTCTTATAATATCAAACACAGAAGGAAATCTTGTCTTTGAAGAATTATATCTTACAAATCACTTGATGGAAAAAATTGGCACATATACCATGTTAATCCTTTTCTTTTCTGTCCTACTCTTTTGTTGCAATTGAGCTTCTATTAAGTAATAATACAGTCACTTCATAGTGTATCATAACAAACCAGGAGTATTGGTAAGTGTATGCTTGCATTATCACATCCTTGAAGTAACTGTACTATTGAAATTCCTGTCGCTTTTAATGGGAAAGCTTTCTGTCACAACCTGTTTTTCAAAACAACCATTATTAATCAAAATTTTAAAACTATGTATACATCATAATTTGCTGTTGAAGATACTCAGTAGGTCTGAAAAGTTCCCAAACTAAATTTATGTAGTCAATACAAGTAGTGCCATCTCTCAGAAAACCAAGGAACTGTACAGTACGATGTCTGATGAGTGTGTACAAAATTTCATCACCTTTTGTTACTCCAGTCTCAAGTTATGTTCAGCCATGTATGTTGTGTTCATGTGATCTTGTGTAAGCTCATGACATGGAACAGAGAAGCATGATAATATTTTGTGTTCAACTTCAAAAGTCTTTCGTTGAAACTTATTCTACAATACAGCAAGCATTTGGTGATGACGTTGCATCTTGTACAACATACACATGGTGAAAGCGGGTTAAAGACGATAGAGAGTATTTGGATGATGACGAACAAAGTGGGAGGCTGTCAACAGCTGTTCATGACAAAAACATTGTGAAAGTGCATGCACTCCTGCTCAGACAACCTCATCTTACCTTTCGAGCCATAGCAGAAGAGCAAAATATCAGTAAAGACACAGTATGTATAATTCTACCAGAAAAAATGAACCACCGAAATGTGTGCACTCATTTCATTCCACACTTCTTGACCAAAGAACAATAACGTGCATCTTTCTTGCACTCAAGACTATGTTGAAACTGCCAGTAGCGACCCAAATTTTTTGCAAACAATTGTAACTGGGAATGAATGCTGGTGCTTCATGTATAATCCGCATATGAAGCATCAATCTGCTGCTTGGTTAAGTCCTGGAGCACAAAGACCGGTGAAAGTTAGGCAGCAAAAATCAAGAGTGAAAATGATGTTGATTGCATTATTCAACTCAAAGGGCCTGATTCATCATGAATTTGTCCCAACTGGTCAAACCATGAATTCTAAATTCTATTTGGAAGTAATGAAATGCCTGATGCGGCGCATTTGTAAAATCCAGCCCAAGTACCAGGATTCGGGTAGTTGGACTCTCTTGCATGACAATGCTTCAGCACACATGGCAACAGTTTTAACACATTATTCCATCGCAAATCAAATCAATTTCTTATCCCACTCACTCTATTCATCCGATTTGGCTCCACCAGACTATTTTCTGTTCACGAAACGCAAGTTGAAGATGAAAGGCTGCTTTTTCAACAATGTTCTAGCCATCGATCCCACGAAGTCATGGCGATCCCACAAAGTGATTTCTCCAGAGCGTTTGACAGGCTCTACCAGCGCTGCAATGAGTGTATAACTGGTAAAGGGTTCTATGTAGAGGATTGATGTGAGTATATTCATTTATCTTTAAACCTGTATTTTTATTTAATTTAGTTTGGGAACTTTTCAGACATACTGTGTAGCTTTAAAATAAATATATCTTCACCATCAGCCAAAATTGCAACATTTATTTCAAATGGTCATGTTCAAACCAGTATTAGAAAGTTTTTTAGGAATACTTAATGACAGATATAACTCTCTCTTACAGGTACGTAAACACTAATTCTTTATATTAAGATTATTTATTTTATGTATTTCATTTTATATTTATTAATTTATGTGAAGATTTTAACAAAGTTATGCAATTTTGAAATTTCACTGAAGCAAAAACAGACAAAACCAGATACTTTTTTATGCATAATTTTCTACAGAATTTTGTAAACAAATTAATATTCAACAAAGTAATTCAGAAAAAGAAACAAGGTAAGTCAAAAATAAAATCATTTTAACTATTTCTTGATGTGGTATAAAAATACTTTCCATCAAGTGGGATTTGTAGTATATTACTCCTCAAACAATCTTTTTTTTTTGTGGTGCAAAAAAATTTTATTGAACTGCCAATATAATTTAAATAATGAATCTTCTATGAAAAAGAAAAAAACTTTTTTCAAATTTTTCCTCAATATACCAAACTCAGTAATGAAATTAATCACATAAATGTGATTAATAGTCATAATTAGTATGTCGATGTTTGGATTCCGTGCAGTGCAGACATTTTTACCTGAAGACCGATTTGAATTAAGTTTGTATGTATTTTTCTCATTTAAGACTGGATCTTCAAGTTATAAGTTTTAGTAAATTTATTACTTCAAGTCCTTTGTTTTATTTTATCTTTTATTATTATTTGTATTTAAATATTTACATTTTTCGTCTGTTTTTTTCAGTGCTTTAGTGTTTACTGTTTCATTGTGTCTTATTCCATTAAAATGTTTTGTTTTAATGCATATTTCTTTCTGTAGTTAGTTTAAAGAAAACATTTAATGTTTATTTATTTACTTTAATATCTGAGTACATTTAAAATGGAGTAGTCAAATTTGAAGGTTTCTGACCTAAGGGGAAGTATTCTGATCTTGGTCACATGACATCGGGGAAAAAGGAAGGAGGCTCTCATCATATTACTGCAAGCTGGCATCAACCTTATTTTGCTTAGCCAATAGCTATTCAGGGGATTTGGCTGGCCTTATGCAAATTCAGTAGCTGGTTAAGCTACTGTATAACTTCAGTGGTTAGGGCAGGGGTCCATTGACTTTTGTATTTCATGAGGTGGAGAATATATCAAAGAATTTTTCTCCAGGCAACTATTTTTACATTATCAGTGGTGTAAATGGCAGCGATAAGCTGCCACCACAGATCCTCTTTGCTGGAAATGCTGAGCAAGGATTTTTTTATAAATGACAGGGAGATATTTTTTTCTGTTTTGGAAATGATTTCCTTTTTTAACTCTTCACATACCAGCGGTGATAGAATTCCATCCAGCCCTGATACAACAGTTAATTTTAACAAGTCTATCCCTAAAAATACAATAGATTCTAATAGTGTTAATACATATAATATCATCAGTCAATGTGATCCCAATATTTTTAAAATATCAAACATTGATTCCCTTCCTAAAAACTTTGGCCTTATTAGCTTTAAGAATTCTGATAAGAAATAATGACAAAGATGTTGAAATATTTCTTTCTAATAAGTCACCAGATTTGTATATTTGTATACTTTTCAGTATGTTAGCTGACCAACGCAGAAGCTATTTCTGTGCTCAATAACTTCAAGCTTGCTAAAGCTTTTTGTTAGAACATCATAAAATGGAAAAGTTTCAATTTTTCTTAAAGACTACTTTTTAATAAAGTTGAAAATTACCTTATATTAGTGAAAGAAATTAATTTTGTATGTTATGCGATTCAATGCCGTATAGTTAATATTGATGGTCATTTATAGATCTCCATCTAGTTCTTTTAAATTCTTTCTACATAAACTATTAGAAACTCTTTTAAACTTTTTACTAAATGTAATATCGTAGTGTGTGATGATTTTAATGTTAACTTTCTAGACAATACTAGTTTTGTGATGAATGAACTATTAACTCAGTTTGAGTTAGCTAAATATTTTGACTTCCCTGCCAACCAGAATTTCAAGAACTTCAGCCACCTATGTAGACAATATTTTTACAAAATACCAAAAGCATCTTTCAGTAAATTTACTTTGATTACTTCCTCTAATATATATCAAACATAGAGGTAAAACATTTTTTTGTCTAAATTTTCTTATTAGTAATTGGGGAAACTGACTTTTAACGTATCTGATGTAAAAGTTCACTTAGTTTTCATTTTTGAAAGAATGTTGTAAACCATGAGATTGGTTGTATTCTTTCTGGAGAAAGATGAATTACTTAAATAAAAATCAAATCATGTGTTTTTTTTAATGAAAAAAGGAATTGGAATACTGTGATTGACTCAGTTATAAATAGTCAAGAGAGGATTAAATTAAATACTAATTAATCATTATCATAGTAGAGTTCTTTATGTTTACAGCAAATGTTTCCTGAAAAGCATCATCGTCCAGTTCGTCGTGTTGCTAGTGACTCCACTTCACACCGTAGTCGAGATGATAGTAAATCATCAAGTCCTGGTCCAACACTTCTTGCAGTTCCAATGTTAGGGCAAACCTTAGCTAGTGCTGGATCATGCAGACATCTTGATTTAAGTCTTCATGAACATGAAACTGCTTCTTCTGAAGATATATCACCTGAATGTGTTTCACCCGCTGTATTACTTGTACCACCACCTTACCCTGAAGCATCAACGACAGCAGCAGATGAAATTAGTTGTACGTCAAAAAGTGATCAAGGTATTCAAATAACTGTAGTTGAAGAACAACCTTCTATTACGATAAGCACTTCAAACACAACTACCGCTATAACAAATACAGTCTCTACACCTCAACAGACACAAATTACAGTTTCAGAAACAAGACAACCTCAAGAGGTTACTCCTGGACAGCGTGTTAGAATCAGATTGTGTGATACTCGGTTAGATTCTGGTATCGGTGATGATAAACATAGTCAAGAATCTCAACCGAGTTCTAGTGGTGCATGTGACATTGAACCCGCAGACAGTAGCCATGATGTTATTGTACAAGTTCAGCATTCTGCAGATCTTTCATAGTGTAAAATGTAAATTAGTAATTATTATTGAACAATTTTACTGCTTTTTATTTTTTAAATTTAAAAAAATTATTTATAAAGAAAAATGAATCCAAGGAGAAATTTCAATGCCATTTTATATGGTGTACAAAAACACAATTTTCAAACATAAAATGATATAATATTTAATTTGAATTAGTGTTTTATTAATAAAATACAAATTATAGAAATTAATACTATTATGAGGAATAATTTTTAAAAAGTTTTATAAACAAAATATGCCTAATTTGTTTTAATAATTTTTTCTTTTTTATTTTACTATGAAAACCTTTAAAAAAATAAAATATAATTTCTGAGTAACTATTATTTTAAAAATTTTTAATTTAAATTTATTATCTGAGGAGTTCCATTTATTCTTTTACAGGAATATTTTTTTTATTTAACTGGAAATTTTCTAAGTTAAAATAATAGAAATTAAAAAAAGATATTAATTAACATAACGTAACGTTCATTCACATTTTATTCTGTAAAAAATATACAGATTTAACTACATAAATGATCTTTGGTACTTGTAAAATTGTTCAAAGTAATACTAATAAATTAATGAAATTAAAATAAATATTAGCGCCGATATTTTCTAAGTTAAGAATGTATATAAATTTATAATATATAATAAATGCATCAGTGGCTCTGGAAGCCGTGATATGTACAATCAGACTATTTGTCTCTTGTTGAACAGAAACTGCAAGAACATTTTTTGAAATATGAAATATCCTTGTTTTTTTATGTAATTTGGATAATAATTTAAAAATTTATATATACTTGATTTTTTTACATTCTCTTTTTCCAGTGATTTACAACTATGAATGAAATTTGTGTGCTTGTAAATCAATATGAACAGATCATTCCAACCTCTGTTAGTTTTGAATCTATAAAAATAGATGTTTATCATCAGTCATATTTCTTAATTTATGTGTCAGCATATACTGTAAGCTGAGTCTTATTGAAGAGATGAGTGTCCTTGTAGAACACTCATCTAACGTGTTTCATTAGAATCAAGTGTCTACGACTTGTATACATTTATATTTTGTTTTTAATAACTTAACCATTAACTTTTTCAAGTGATATGTATAGAAATATTTTATCAAATGTATCAATTCAAAAATACCAAATCAAAATATTCATGTAGATTAGTAAATCCTGTTACTCATGCCTCATTAGTAGTTAGGCGTTACACATTATTTTATATTAACTAGAATAATAATTTCAATAATAACTTCCAGAGCCACGGTAAAATTCTTTTATTTATTTTTAATCTGTTCACAGCTATCTTCAATTTATACATTATGTATTATATAAATCTTAGTATAGACTTGGTTTCATAGCTATTTGACACGTTATGATAACCAAGAGTCAATTAGTTTATAACTGTTCTGTAATTTTTATACAGTCAGTTATTATGTACTTGTCTTTAGTGCCTGATATTTTCTAATGACTTCTCAGTTATGAATAAAAAATATTTTAAAAAGCTGTAATTTTAATACTTATGTTTAACATTATGTATCCATTTTTTTTAATATTCTACTAGTTATTTAATTCATTATATACAACTTTTTTTATTAAAATTAATTTTTGTTAACGATTTTTATTTTACCTCTCTCTGAATTGCTAAAGATACACAAAATAACTTACAACAATACTGTCTTTTAAAATAAAATTACCTGCATTAATTTAAAAAATTAGTTTAAGACCTGTACTGACATAAAATTATTGAAAATATTATTTTAATTTATAAGAAATGCATCTGGCAGAGGTTGAAGCTGTTGTGGTTATTATGATTTTCTTCTTAATATTTTATTAGTAGATCTTCAATACAGAGTTGGTACTATACTATGGAAAGTATTAAAAGGATAAAAATAATAAGAATTTAAAAACATTACCTGCTTTTAATAATGCATCAAACAGTATATACCATTTTTATTGCAGCTATTATTTAAAAAAGTGTGTTTGGTGTATTGTATGTTTGTATTTCTCATGTTGCTGAGATACATTTCTTTTATTACAATTTGTGATTTATGTAATGTTTATGTATATATTAATTCAAAATTGATTTATCACAAAAATTAATTCATCAACTTTTTTTACTATAAAGCACAAGCCAATGATTAGAAAGATTTTTTGAGAGATTACATTGAAAAATTAACAAAATTATGAGTCTTCAATGAATTACTCAAAAGAATATTTCACAGGCATAAAAATTTAATTGTACTCTCTCATCTCAGACATAAACTGCAGCACACTGTTTCTAAAACTAAATTACAAAGTGGCTGAAATGTAATGCTAATTACTTCAAATGAAAAGAGATAGTCAAAATGGCAAAAAAATATTTTTTATTTGTTACAAAAACTTACATTTATTTTTCCACACAGTCACCATATACAGCTAAACATTTCTCTCAATGGGAACTGGTTTTCACATGTGTCACTAAAGAATGCTAGCAGGCTTTCCTTGATCCATGATCTCACTGTGTTCTTCAGTTCATCATCAGTGATGAGAAGAGTACCCTTAATATCCTTCTTTAATTGCAGAAATAAATGAAAATTACAGGGCAATCTGGTGAAAGGGGAGGGTCCACACCCTCCACTTTCACCAAAAATTTCAATTTCACTTTCACTTTCATGTAAAATTTCAATTTCATATGAGCGTCAGCGGTTGCATGTGATATGTGTGGCATTATCATGTGCAGAATTTTTGGCTCCATGAATTGTCAAACATGGCGTATACATGTCCTAAAATGTTTTAGCATGTGTTTTAAATCTCATCAGTTACAGAAACTGGTCAACCCTGTGAGGTGCATCCTCACTAAACACTTATCAGCTTCTGATGCACAAACTTTTATTGCCCATCTACTTAAAATTCTTTATTCGACAGTTTCATCACCACAGGATATAATGAACATCAACAGCATTCACATTTTCCTTTGTTAAAAATTCAATCACTGCATGTGTTTTTGACACACTAACATTGCCATTTACGGCATATTGTTAGCAGCCATTGCCATGGCTTTGAAAATATACTATTACAATGGTAACTGACAGATAATGAGAGGGTGTAGGTCAGAATTTTGGAATGTTAGTAGTAAGAGAATGAAATTACAAGTTGGCAGCAGCTGTTGCTTTGTGAAACATTTTGTTCTCTTGTTATGTTCCGGTGTGCGTTACATTTCAACCATCCCTCATATAATAGATATTAGTTCAACTTATTACAACAACAGGCTTGCTATAAACCACTGCTATTAATTACAGTCTTAATGTATTTACATTTCTTTTCATCAATGTTGAGAATTAAATAGATTTTGAAATATTTATATTAAAATAGTAATATTTAATTATTTCATACATAAACAAACATCTCATTAAATGTTTACACAAAAATATTGATAAATTGAATAGATGCATTATCATACTTTGATAATATTTATGAATAGTTATTTATAATTAATTATATAATTGTCGATCTTCTTGGCGGAGTGGTAGCATCTCAGCCTTTCTTTCATCCAGAGGTCCTGGGTTTGAATCCGAATCAGGCATGGCATTTTTCATGCACTTCAAAACTGCATTTCCATATTCCATATACAAGCTTCAAAGCTTTTGTGTAATTTCATCAACCAAAAAATAAGTAAATAATTGCATTGCCAAACAGATATACTGCGTATAGCATTGAGTATTGTAGCCTATGAATATTAATAACAAACATGATGGTATCACAAGACACTATTATGTATACACCGAGAAATATGCATTGTTTTGTCTATTATCCTCACCACTACTTAAAAATACATAAATAGTAGCACTCATGATACAAAAATCCATAACTATATACATAATGTATAAACAAACAAAATTTATTTCACTTAAATGGAATTTGAAATACAGTTGTCTTAGTTTTATTTTGGTTAAATGTAAATAATATACATGCTTCTAAGAACAGGTAAAAGTGCTGATAATATATAATACACACCAATTAACTTTCTGATCAACCCATTGAAAAATTATAACATTTACATGTAAGCACGTAAATGCTGTAGAATTTACATTGTGTACAATATGGTGGATAATGTTCCAGTGGTAATCTTGATTAATAATTGATCACTGAAACAAATCATTTGTTGAACTGTTTATTGATATAGTAAAATTGGATATTTCTACTGAATTTCTGGAGAAGGAAAATATTTCTTTAAGGAAGCCTAGGGTGTATGTTTGGTTTTTTTTTACTATTATTTGCAGAAACTTTCAATTTTTATTAACTGCTTTTCCTCCAATTAATAAAAAAATATCAATAACATGACTGTCCCCTCGGTATTTGTACTGTTTTGTTGGCAGCTCTGCTAGTGGACTAGCTAAGGACTCTGTTTTCTATATGATGGCTGTAGAAAGAGATAAGGTGCTTATCAGATCTTATGTACAGGTCCGTTCTTAGTAACAACCTTAGTACAGATTATATGTATTGTTTGATTAATTATCAAGAAATCTGCCTTATCCTACTTATCCTTTAATATTAACTCATAGTTTAGAAAAACACTGTTGTAATCTTTGAAAATCAGAATGAAACAGCCATATATGTCACCAGTTTGGTGGTTTATATTTCATATAATGTATATATATATATATTTATATACATACACACACACATTTACATTTAAATTCTATTTAGTTCAGAATATTGAGATATGACATAGCTTACTTTAATTTTTCATAAAAGTACTTTCGCAGGATCGCACATCCTCGGTCATGATTGAGACAATTCCTTTAATGCATAATAAAAATTTTAAATAAAAATATTAAAACAATGAAAACTGCATGTTAATTTAAACAAGTGCTGCTTTATAAGACTTTGCAGTTTTTATAAGACTGTCTCCATCAAACACTCTTTGATGGTTTTTCAGATTGAAATTCTGTTTGTAATTAATATGTAATATTTTTTTAGTTATAATATTTTTTTAAATTATTTTTTAAAATAATTTTACGTCTTCTTTATTGATTGCTAACATTCCTAAAACTTTTTTTAATATTAAAAATAGAATGTTTATTACATGATCTGTCATATTAGATAAACCTAATTATAATTTTTTCCATTTCTGTAATGTTCAAAAAATCTAATTTTAAAAGATCTATTTGTTTTTCATATACAAATACCATCACAATGATTATATTTAATTTTATAAATTCTACACATATTGTTTACTTTATTATTTTTGTTTTTTAAATATTTTATCAAGCGGTTATTAAGTTTGTATGCTGGTTTAAATATTTCTTTATTGTAAGGTTTAATTTCAATGATATTATTAGCATTTAAATAATTATGTACATTTTTTCACTCTTTTGTGTATTATTAGGTGTTGGTTGTAAGGTAACCATTTTGTTATTGTGTTTTGATAGTTGTTTTTTATAAATATTATTAATTAAAGTAGTATCATATCAATTTTCAACCACTACATATTTTATGATGTTTATTTCATTATTTAACTTTTTTGTTGTTTTTGTGTGTATTTAATTAATCATATTTGTATATGTGTTAATTTGACGAGAGCAAGGGTGAATTGATTTTTTATGAATTTTTATATTATTAGAGGTAGGTTTTCTATATACTGATGTTTCAGTTTAGTTGTCCTTATTTATTTCGATATTAACATCTAAATAATTTAACATTCTATTATCTATTTCAAATATGAATTTTAAATTTTCATTATAAGAATTTAATTTGTTTAATATTATTAGATGTTCAGTATTTATCACTGGAATATAAATAATGAAAATATCATCAACATGCCATTACATATTAAAACTTTATGTGCATGAGTGACACCACATATCAATTTACTCTCAAAATATTGTAAATATATTTCTGATATAATTGATGACTGTGGAAATCCTGGATAGTGGAGGTAAGGTATTTTTTTACGCATGATAGTTGTTATTAAATTCAAAATAGTTTTGTTGATATATTTCTTATAATAGTGATGATACCTTTAATAAATGTTGGATCTTCTTGGTTACTTTTTAATTTTTTTTTTATTGTTTTTATGAAATGGTCTGTAGATGTGTTAGAATTCATGTTAGTTATATCATAACTAACCAATCTAGTGTCTTTATTTACATTTATGCTATTTAATTTATTTTTTAATTCGTAACCATTTTTTATATTAAATGTATTAAGTAAATTCATATTGTAATTATATATAACATGATAATAAACAATGAACATTTAATAATATTAAACAAAATAGATTCTTATAATAACATTTTTAAATTCACATTTGAAATAGATAATAGAATGTTAAATTATTTAGATGTTAGTATCAAAATAAACAAGGACAACCAAATTGAAACATCAGTATCTAGTAATATATCTAATAATATAATAATTCATAAAGAATCAAATCACCCTTTGTCTCATAAAATGAACACATATAAATATGATCAATCAAATAAACATATAATAAATGAAGAAAAGTTAAATATTGAAATAAACATCATAAAACATATAAAGGTTGAAAATGGATATGATACTACTTCAGTTAATAATATTTGTAAAAAATCAGCTATCAAAACAGAATAACAAAATCACTACCTTACAACTAATACATAATAACATTTAAAAAGAGAGTGAAAATATATACATGAAGTATTTATACACTAATAATATCAGTAATAATAACATTACTGAAATGTACAATAAATAAATATATTTATCCATAACTACAATGTTATAAAACTGAAAGCCACATATGCAGCAGAAACACTCTTCTACCTGAACGAACATTCAAAGACCGACAAACTTCAGAAAGTTGAAATAAGAATTGGAAGAACCTACATCAACAAAAAGTACTAAATCACAAAGATAGGCAGTGATGGATTGTACCCAACAAAGTCACGTACAAAGAGTTAGAAACCATCGCTACCATCCATAGGAGAAGACTAGGATTCTTTGGACAAATCATGAGGATGAAGATTCAAGACTACTGAAACAACTGGTACAGTACACTCTTGACAAGAAAAACACCAAGACAGATCCAAGCAGATGAATTAGAGAAATAAGAGAAGATCTGAAGGAAATTGGCTTTATACCAGAAGATACCATAGACGAGACAATATTAAATGAAAAAATCAAGGACAAAAACACTCGCTTCATACCACAAGAAAGAAACTCACAACATAAACATTTTCAACACCAGAAAGGGCAAAGAGATCAGAACATATGAAAAAGTATTGGAATAACTGCAAGGCTCGAACAGTCCCTTCAAACAGACTTGGACAGTGGACTGACAAAAGTGATTTAATGTGACCATAAAAGATGAAAAAAAAGAAATATTTAAACCTAATAATCAAAATAACCTAATAATAAAATAAGCAATATGAATGGAATTTATAAAATTATAAATGTAATAATTGTGATGGTATTTATATAGGAAAAAAAATTGATGCTTTAAAATTAGATTTCTTGAACATTATAGAAATGACAAAAATAATAAATTAGGTTTATCTAATTTGGAAGATCATCTAATAAACAATAAACATTCTATTTCTGATGTTAACTCAAATTTAGAAATTAAAAAGGATGATATAAAATTAATTACGTAAAAATATTACGTATATAAATACAAACAGAATTTCAATTTGAAAAACCATCAGACAGTGTTTGACGGAAATGGTACATTAATGAATTAATGACATTATATTAATGAATATAATAGTAATGCTACAAACATTACATCATGTACATGGTTTATTTTAGTATTTTTAAATTTTAACGTTTGTAATACACAGTTTAATTAAATAATTTGCTCACAACTGAGGGTGCAGGATCTCCCAAAAGTACTTTCATGATAAAATTAAGGTAAGATATGTCTTATCTCAATATTCTTTAGTAGGTGGTTTATAATTAATAAAATGTAATATATATATTATATATATATATATAGACAAAATATGACATAAATATGTAAAATAGACAATGGCTGTTCCAAAAATTATTTTTTTTTTCATTGTATATGTTTGCATTACCAGTAATACTGCATAGTTTATTTAGATAATAGTTTTCTAACCTGGATAGAGTTCATTATTTCTTTTCTTATAATTTTCAAAAAAAATAATTTGACCATGAAAATAAGAAAAATGCACCTGACATATTGTTCAGTCCACTTGTAATTTTGTAATTATACTGTAATTCACATTTGAAGAGGAATAATAACGCTAACTCAAATTTAGCATCCGCTCCTTTAGAAGGTTATGCAGCCAGTTCACCTTATAATGATAAAATACGATAGTATTTTACCAATTAATAAGTTTAATTCACATGTATTTAAAAAAAAAAAATTTGCAAAAGTTTTTTACTAACTCATAGTAAACATAAGAGTTGAAACAATAATTATAATGCTTATTTTAAATTAAAAGAACAAACATGGAATTTGGAAAAACATTTTTTTAAATTTAAATAATTATTTATTTAACAGAGCACATAGGTTCAAAATGATTACAAAAAATTATATGATGTTAAAAAAAATTTTTACTTTTTTTATAAGAAATCGAAAAAGCTATAATTGCAAATGTAAGTGACATCAATTTACCTATAAGTGGGAGTTTAATATTGAATTTGTCCTGTGTAAAACTATTAACTATCCCAATTGGAGAAGAATTCCTCTGAATTAACTGAAACTCATCCTCTATTTCCCCTTCCCATTAGCCTTCAACCCTTTTACTTTAGACAAGGACCATGAAAATTATTTGTGTTACCTTGGTTCCATTTGCATCCCTTATTGGAAGCGTTAAGTTGCAGAACACCAGCCAATTCTTTTCTGGGACTCAATGGGATGACAGTTTTACTTATGGGACTACTTATGGACTCTGTTTAATGTTTGGAACTAGCACAAAAAGAAATTCAAATTTCTTTTATTTTCTCAAACTTTTATTTTGAGGAAAAAATTGATAAATGAAAAGACCACTTCTATGTGACTGTTGTAATGCACTTTTTTTGTGAAAATGACCAATTTGCTGTTGCATAAAAATTTCACTCGTGAAGTTAGAAATTTTAATAGTGTTAACTAAATATAAAAACTGGAATATTTTGGATAACTTAAGTTTAAAGATTTTTTTCTGATTCAAACCAAGTGCAGTTCAATCAAATAAGGATCAGTGAGATTCTACTTTGCATATTATTTTTAAAACATTGTTTTGAGACAGTATGTCTTGTATACAAGTAGATAAAGCTTGTGCTCAAAACTTTCAAAAAGATATTAATAGACAGATTTAAAAACAAATGTTCTCTCCTTTGGTTTATTTTTACTACTTCCCTATATCACCTGTAACAACCCATATAACTTTTTCTAGTGCAACTACATTAAATTATCCTGAAGTACAAAAACAAGTGCAATTTAATTATGGTATCAAAATGCACATAAAATTAATGTTTTAGCATTACAAAAGTGATAATACATTCTTATTCTGGTGTCTTCCCCAAAACTACTGATGTTCTGTTAAACATCAAGTAAAGGAAGATCGCTGATATGGTGATTTGTCTGCAGTCTAATATCCTACATCATAATACTCTCCTACACTAGAGAACCAAATTTTATTTATTTTAGCCTTTACATCATACAATAAAATAATGTTTATATTATTGAAAGAACCTTGATTACTAATCAATTTTCATAAATAGAACTATTACTCACATAATAAACAAATTGCCAATTGCCTTATTTTCCATTTAAGTTACATGTTTTCATTTGTGAATCAAACCTGTCGCCAGGTTAATTATATTAAATGATACATACATCTGTAATATAAATATAAACAATATCCACAATCTCAGCTCTTTCTTCTTATGGTATATTATGAAGTGAGTGATGTCTTGCATATTTTATTTTGATTACATGTTTATCATTAATGTTTATAATAGATGTATGCATTATTATTTTTCAGAAAGTGTTCAGTGTACTTTAATACATATATAGCACATAAACATAAATGATGTTTGAAGTTACAAATTTAGCTGGATTGACAGTTTGTGTATTATTTTTATGAGAACCAGAGTATAAATAATTTGGTATTTAAAAAAAAAATCTAAGGAACTATTTATGAATAAAATTAACATTTATTCTACTTTTGATTTGTATATATAAAACCTATTTTTACAAAATTATTAAAGAAAAAACAAAAAGCCATGAATCTTACAATTAATATATTTTATATTACATTTCACTTTATATTTTATTATTATTACTTTATCAATAAATTTTTATTTTAATTTTATGATGATTATAAACTTTTTTTATCTTTTAAAAACTATGTGTCAGGTTAGTTTTTATTTATTAATTTCTGTTTCTCTCAAGGAATGGAGTTAACAAAGTAATCTAATACAAATCAAATCCAGCTTAATCTTAGAAGAATGTAATTCACTAAGTTGCAGTGATGTTATATTGAACACATAATGTTAGGGGATAAAATCCCTTGAATATGTTTCTTTAGAAAAATTAGCCTTCTGAAATTTAATTGGTTTTATATCTAGATAATAATTTAAAATTTCCAAACTTAAAATATTATTACCATTATATTTAATATTTAAAATTCACTCTATTTTTCACATTTTGATACAGTTGAAATACTATCTATTTTTTTTAACAAAAAAATTAGTTTATATATATATATATATATATATATTTTTTTTTTTTCCATAGAGGGAGGAAAAAGCTCTGCCAGCCACCACCAGGCCTGTTCTGATGGCAGTGCAGGCTCTTACTCACTAAAAACCTTCTCCATCCAGTCACACAAGGGCTGGAACTAATCCCTATGGCATGTACTCAGCCCCCGCATGATCAATTGGGCTCTCTGCCTTCCAATTCAAAATGACCCCTTGGCATCCCCTGGGGGAGCCCCTGCCACCCATCCCCAAAGGCTAGTCCAATGATCATTTGTCTTCGGACTCCATGCCTCGATTCATCCATTGATTCATATTCTATCAAATTCTCTCCTCATCCACCTTTTCACATATCATGGTGGAGATCACTGTCAATACTTTATTTGTCCTTACTGCTAAGCATTATTCGATCCCTGTGGAACACCTCTCTCTACAGTGAACTCCACCTCACCCTCCTCAGAGTTGCCTAATACAAATCTGCCCATAAAGTATTCTTGGATGAGTCTTACCAAATATGCCGGGACTTGTCTAGCCGGGATGTGGAATATCACGTCTCACGGGATCATTGAATTCATTATGTATATCTATAAGCATAACTGCAGCTAACTTTCTTGTCCTCTAGGTACCTTGGACTGCAGTCCAGATTATGCCCATTACACGCTCCAATGCTGAACAATTGGTCTGAAAGGAATATTGATTCTCATGAAACCCACCTGTCAACACCACTCCTTCATTTATTCGTTTGAGAAGCATTTTCTTGAATAATTTCACCATGCAGCTCAATAAGCAAAGTGGTCTATACTTTGTCAAGTGCCCCATTAGTCCGACCTTCTTTTTTAACAATACCAGCCTCACACCTCTCCATCCCATCATCGGGTATCCCTCATATTCTACCATCATGTTCATGGCTCACTACATCTTTTCACTACATCTGGTGTGACCTCAGCTATGATTTTAACAACTTCCAGAGGGACTCTATCCAGCCCCGGACTCATACCACCTTTGATCCTCTTAGTTGCACTACACATGTCCTGCTGCGTGAAAGGAACTACATCTTCAGCGACTACTTCCTCCCTCCAAAGATCCCTTCCCCTCAGGGACAGGTCTTCTGCACTGGTCACCAATTCTTCTCTTGTTAGGAGTGGTAGTCTCCTCCTACTGAACCTCTTCATAACTTTCCGAAAGGCATCACCCCACGGATCGTCGTCTACTGCCTTGCACAACTGCTTCCACTTCAACTGCTACCACTTCAACTGCTTTCACTTGTTTTTTGGCTACTGCAGTTACTCTTCTATACACCCTTCTTGCCATCCACAAACAATGAAGCTTTTCTTCAACATCATCACCCCGTCAATGCACTCTTTGAAGTCATTGTCTACAGGTCACACAGATTTTCCTCAGTTTCCATGTTTGCCATGCTTCCAATCTCAGTCTGAATGGCTGACCTGAACTGTCCTGTTGGGTTTTTGGAAACATGATCTTCTGATGTTTATCTGCACTTCCGGGGTTTTGCCACCAATCTAGAATGAGATCATACAATGGTCATTTAACATTTTCTTGTCCAGTGTCTCCCAACTCATCATCAGCTACTGTACACTTCTGATACCGACAAAGGTCAAGCCCAAAACTGAGACACTTGGCCACCTCTCTAGAATGTCATAAATCCTCTGTGATTTACACAGAGGAGATCAACAGAGGTCACTGCATATTCTATCACACCACCCCTCTGATCATCAAGATGCACTCCCCCGTTCCTGGATTTAGCGTTGAAATTCCTACTGACAACTATGGCCTTTGTCCTCCACCTCACTACATCCTCGGTTAGTTCATCAACCATTCTCTTATATGTCATTCTATTTTGGGGAACATGTAGACACTATACACTATCTGCCCCACCAATTTCACCCAGGCATAGCAAAACACTGCGTCTTTTCTGTATACCACAATTGCTGCCATAGAGAGTATTAAAATTGCTGTGTCAGCATTTGCTGCCACTACGCACTTGTCCTCCTTGGTAGTCCGCTTAATTTGGTGTGATAACCAAGATTACATCGGCTTTCTGTTTAAAGGCAATTTCCCAGCTGGAATCCATCGCCCTGCTGTTTCAATTGACATTAAATTGGAAATAGCCCATTAATGAGCGGCTTGTGCATCATGACTGCCTTCACCAGCTCCTATGACACATGCACTTCCTCTATTTGCTCCCTTATTTGTCCTCTGACCACACTCACTACTTTTATGCTTGTTTCACCCTAACTGGGATTTGGACTTCATTCTCAATACCCTTCCTCACTGATAGTACTTCCACCACTTGGTTGCCAACTCTTTCCTTAACCGTTTTAAATAATCAGCGAAACTATGTCCTTCTTCCCTAATTACCATAGTGCGTGAGAGCTCCTCCTGCCTCATCAGCTTGTGGTCCCCTGTCGCCTCGTCCAGATATAATAGCCATTTTTTTCCTGTCCTCCTTCCCTCGCACTCAAGTAGCCTTTTCAGTGTGGCACCAGGACTACCAGCCCTGGGGATCCCACCTCGGGATACCACCGAATGGGGATCGGTGCCCCGATCCCCATTTCACTTAGCTTTCTGATACATTTGAAGCAATTCTTTATCATCTCTTCAATGTTGCCTGAATTCACAACAATCGTATACACAGTGCCTCCAATCTTTATTTCTTTATCACCAAAGATGTCCCTTGCCCCGTGTCTATCCACCAGCAACAGCCCACTCTTAAGCGCAGCCCAATCCACCAACCTTCTGACACTGGGCACCATCCTGCTTGCCCTGCTCTTCTGCCGCTGCACAGTCTCTCTCAGATCATGAAGAAGCTCAATGTCGCTTCCCTTCTTCTCTGAGTATGAACTCTCTGCCATGTGTACCATCCTGAACAGTCCTTCTCCCCAGTGGTTGGCAACTAATGTGGGGATTTTCTCATCAATTATTCCCTCTTCCAGCAAGTCTTCATCTCCAGCCCTCCTGGGAGTTTGGCTTTCTACTTCAGAGACTATTGTGGTTGCTGCTTCGTAGACCTTACAGCCTGTCAGGAGTACCAGATCTTCCGTCTGCGTAATCATTTCTGTCTTCTGAACCATCATCCCCTTGTTTGAAAGTTCTGACTTGTATTTTGCTACTCTGCCTATTATTTTGGCCATCTTCAATTGAAGTTGTTTAATCTCGCTTTTAGTATTTGTGTTGACCGTGCGGAACGTCTCACTTAAACCTTCAAGTCAACAATTAGTGGCACTAGTTCGTGTGCCTCCTGCTTCTCCTTGTCACTTGGAGTTTGTTTCCTCTTTCCAGCAGTTACAACCAGCAAAACTACAACCTGTTGCTGTCACCAAGTTGACTTGTCTTTCTCCCTGGTTTCTCTCCATCTCTCCTTCAGTCGCTCCTCTCCCAAAATACCACCTCCATATCTGCTGCACTATTGGTCCCACTGCCCCCCGAGAGAACCTCACGCACCAGAGCGTGAACTGGCCCAGTCATAGTCCAACAACTAGTTATTAATGAACTTTATTCCTTGATGAAACAAAGAAAATTATATATATATTATTATATATTATTATATATATTATATATGAAATTAATTGAGCCAGTCAATTGCAAACTTGTAAAAAATTATGTAAACAAAGTTTACATAACCTAGCAACACTAGGTTATCTTAAAACAAAAACAAAAAAGTAAACTCAAATCATTTATATATACACTTCTTTTCAAAAATTTCTTTGTAAAAGAATTTATACTTTACTGTACAATGTTACTGATAATTATTAATTATTCACAGAACAATTTTGTACATTTTATGAAAGACTTCTTGGTTGTGAAGCTTCAATCTTATCCAATATACATATATATATATATATATATATATATATATATATATATATATCTGTTAACTTAGATGATACACTTTTTATTCATTTATGACATATGCTGGATTATTTTCCAAAAATACATGCAAGAAAATAAATTATCACATCCTAAGTATTACAGACCTAGTATTAGAGAGTCAGATTACTGTATTATTGGTTAAGTTTGGACTTAACTTTACCAAAGTGAGGGTGTGTCTGTTCCAATAAGCTTTTTTCACTTTCTCTACATTCAGTGTAAGTTTATCAACCCGTTTTCTGCACTTTGACATTTCACACACACACCATACCTTACACTATACAGATTCTTTCATAATCTAACAAACTATTATTACAAAAACAACTAATTATGTTAGCATCTCATACTATATGTTTAATATGTTGAAGATGATCAGTGAACTCACTGAATATGGCCATTTATGGAGACCCGTTGTGCAGAACCTAAAAGATTCCCTAAAGGTAAAGGTTATTTATTTTCTTCTCACATAATACTCAATTCTAAAAATTAGACAATATAGTATCAAATGAAAAAATAAAATTAAACTTAAATAACAATACTATCACTTTACAAAGCCAAAATACACACATATGAGTCTACAAAACTAACAATGACTACATGTATTTCAAGAGTGAACACTGTATGAGTCGAGCTTTATGCTGTTATTAGAGATTTAAAGTAAGCATAGTATTATTAATTAATAGTATAACCATCCAGTAAATTTTATAGTAATTTAACAGTAAATTTTAATTAATAGCATATCTGTCTTTAAACCTCTTCTAATTACTTGCGGACAAGAATTTCACTAAATTTTTATTATTTATTTTCTTACAAATGCACAATTCCTGTATCAAAATAAATTTAACTTTACAATAAAATTTCTTAAAATGATTACAGTATGCAAATTTGATAAATTACTATATACTTTCCTCTAGTATACTTATTTCTGTACATAAAGGAACAGCATGAGAAAACAATTCTCTCACTACCAATACAAATTATAGGATCCTGTTGAAAAACTAAAAAGATAATAAGAAAAGTAATAGACACAGAATTAATTTTACCTTACCATACTTTTTAAAAACAACATTCTAAACATATGCTCCCTTTTTGACAATACATTCTTCAGTTTGATTCTTCAAATTATAAAACTTCCATTCCAGCATGTGTTTATACATTATTTTGCTTTCCTTATTGACTATGTTTTTCAATTAATCACATTTTTTTAAATAACCCTACACTTATTTAAGCCTCCAGACTTAAGTTTTAAAAATCTTGGTAACTAAACTCAAATGGTAGAATGATTTCATTCCAAGAAATCAACCAACCGGAAAACATTGTCCATAACCTATCTATAGATATTCACACAGTATGTGATATGAACACCATTTGTAAGAACCATAGTTTATAAATCTCTTTCTATAAACATAGTAATTCAGTGATCAATAAATATTTCACTGAATAGTGATCAATATATCAATGAACAGTAAGTTTATAGTTTTTTGTTTCTTTACTTTAAAGAAATAAGAACTAGTGATTTCAAACATTAACACCAGTTAGCTTTTCATAATCCAGTGGTTGTTCAAGCATAATTTAACATCGCTTACAAAACTATTATCAATTGTTTTGTTTCTTAACATAAATGGAAGTGAACTTCATCTGAAATAATTAAATTGTATAAAACTAAAGGGTTTACTGTTACACCTGAATGGATTTCTACAAAAATCAAAATGACTTAGTCAAGTTTTCTGGAGAGACTAAATTTTTTTTGGGTAGAAAAGAGATTTTGATGAAGGATACAACATACTGATCTATCCATCATGTTCAATAATAGTGAACATGATCATTTTTTTTACTGATTATTGAGAGCTCTGTAGAGCTGTTTATCTTACTTGTTCAGGATTTTCAGTTGTTCAGACAATTAGCAAAGGAAGAACAAAATATAACGTACTTCTAACTGTTTAGAATTTTTTATACCATGAAAATAATATTTCATGAAGGATTTATCCATGTAATGGCTGAATGAAAAGCATCACTGTGAATATATTATGTTGTACCAATAAATTGTCCATGACGCTACATAAATAAACTACATACAGTGTAAAAGGCAATGTTATTTAAATAGCAATTTCACTCACTCCCAACTACTACCATGAAGGATCAGTCAAAAATTCACTGTCATATTGTTGTAACACACCCATTGTTCGTTCCTCTGGTAGGCCATTGCAGACATTTTGTACTTAGTTACAAATGCATTGAACCCTTCGTCATTGAATATAATATCACAACTGATTTTTGTTATAATAACTTGATAAAATCTATGTTCATTCTTTTACATACTGCTTCAGTGAGCCATTCAGAATATTCTATATTCATAATGTTCATATCTTTCTGTTATGAAATTCAATAAAAAATGCTGTTTGCATTTATAAGTTGCTAAGTTCATTCAAGTAACAAGTTGAATTATTGTAAAATTATATAGAAAAATGTAACAGAATCCAGTCAATTTTCTGATGTGAATGTGGTTTACATGATTCAAATCTTTAAGCCAAAGTCTGCTATAGTAGTTGACTAAAATGAACTGAGCACTTGTTTTTTTTAAATTTCTATTCAATTATAATGTTTTAAGATTAATTATTTAGTAGATTCTTCAAGGCCTGTTTTACTCTTATATGGATGATATTTTTTATAAAGTGTTAATCCTTAATCTGATTTTGAATGTTTCTGTAGCCCACCGGGCTAAAGATACATAACAATTTACAGATGTACGGGTTTAGTGGTAAATCCAGCATTGTGAAATCACTTTTATAACAGACGATTTTCAAAACCAAAGGTTCTCCGGTTCAAAACCTAGTAAAAGTTGGTTGCGTTTGCTTGGATTTGAGTACTAGTCAGTAGATACCACTATACTTTGGTCATTGGGATTTAAATAACCACATATTTCAAGAATGGTCAGCAGGAGTCCGCACAAGATAACACTTCATTTACATGTCACATATCATCCTCATCATCTCATTGGGCCGTGGGGAGTGAGGTTGCTTATTGTTTACTAATTGAACAGATTGCAATGTACACATTAAGGAAAAAATGTATACGTAAATGACCTTGCTTATAAATTTATTTCCTTAATGTAATTTTAAACGGAAAAAATAGAGTAATGATCCTTTACAATATTTTTAAAATATTAAAAGAGATACTTTTTTTTTAATAATATTTTGCTTATAATGCAAAATCAGTTATTTACTTCATATTTTATTTAAATAGTAATAACTATATATAAAATTAAAAAAATACTTTTAAAAAGAAGATAAAATTAAAATGTAAAAAAATCCAAAAGTAGAGTAAATATTAGAACGTATCTTTAGTAATATAAAAAAATATATAATTTCATAAAATGTAAAGTATTTTTTTAAGCAAATAATGTTGTACTACTTTAAAAAAATTTGTATATAATAAATTAAGAGATAAATTATCCAAGTTTCTAATAAATTTCAGTGTATTAAGTGACTTATTTCTATAAGATTGTTAATTTATTATCATTCTATTTATAGCAACATTCTGTGATTCTGAAATACTTTTTATGTTTTAATGGTAATAATCGGTAGTTTGTGTCGTTTGTATATGTGCGTTTAGCATATCTAGTTATGTAGCCTGTTTGTGGCAATAAATAAACTGTAAGGATATTAATGTTATAATTATTACTGTTATATTGTATTTAGTTAAAAATGAATAGAAATTGTAAATGATAACAGTTAAAGTAAATCAATTAATTGATTAATTATCTGTATGGTTAGTAGAGAGTTGTTCATTAATAAAAAATTATTAATTAAACTTCAAAATTAACTGAATAGAACTGTGTACCAAATAATTATAACATAAAAATTTTAATTTTTAAAATTAAATATTGAAAAAATCTTTTTTTTTGTCGAAATATATAGTACAGTAGCTAAACTTTATCTTTATTAAAAGCTTGAAAAATAAGTTGTTAGGTTTTACATCTTTTGATTTCCATGATATAAATGTTTGTAACTAACTTTATTTGTACATTATTAGAATCAAAATAGAAACTTCTGTTTTGCTTAAAAATTAAACTTGGACTTAATAAGCAAGTTTAGCAGTGATGTAAGATAATTTTTGTCAATAAATTATTGATTTTTAAGAACTGATTCCATTAGATAAATTACATCATTTTTGGTTCATTTCTATTCTCACTTATTCAGTTTTGTACGATTTTTTATTTATTTACACCATTATAATGTATATGTCAAGGTACATGATTTCATTAGCTGATCCTATTTGTCTATTTATTTTATTACTAAATATTCATTATTTATTCATTCTTCCTGTAATAGCTATAAATAATATACTTTCCTTAAAACATCCATAGATATATCATTAAAAAAAAATCCTTATATGTGAATTGAAAATTTAATTTCTGGAATGTACTTATAAAAAAACATACATTACATTAGTATTGGTGGAAATTTTTTGGTTGATATTACTCCACTAGTGTGTCTGTGTAGTACTATATACAGTGGAAACAAGCTTATAAGCCTTTTTCCCACTCTTGAATTTTACAGTTTACGTATTGTGCTGTAGACCACATAAAAAGAAAATCTTTGTCCCTTCAGCACAATATCTTTCATAACAGTCAGAAACCATAGGGGGCTAAGTCAGCTGAAGAAGCAGGATGATCTAATTTGGTAGTCAGTTTTTTGGCCAGAAACTCACCCCATGACTAGCAGCTATTTTCGCATGATTGCAACCAAATTATAGATAGACAACATTACCATTATACATAAAATTGTGTATAATATGATTTATAAAAAAATTGAATGGGTTGAATAGTTAATTGCACCCACTCATAACCTGACAGATTACAATCTCATTGTATGGTGTTGGTATTGCTGTTCATTTATAGACCACAACAGTCAGTGTCACTTAAAAATTAAATAAAAGGATAAATATAAATAAATTTAATCAGATGTATGAAAATTAAATTGACAAATATATTATTTTAATTTTCTTAAATAAGAAAAACAGTAGTTTTAAAAAAAATTGTTCACATAACAAATAGGTATAAATGATAAATCAGAGATTAATATAAAAAAAATCCCTTTCGGCATGCTGGAAGGCAGAAGTAGATTTCACCAGTACCAAGTAAGGGATAAAAAAGATTTCCACCATAAAGTTAATAAAAACTTGAAAATTACTCAATACGACAATGGTTGCATGTGAAAAAAAGTTTCACATGTTTAACATACGACAAGCTCCATCTTCTAACAATTCCAGCAACATTTTGGTTATTCCTTGCTGTAAGAGTTATCACATCAAAAATTGTTACAGACAAAAGTTTTAGGTAATGTTTAGAGGACTAACGACCACTTTAAACTGATTCGATACTGTGTCTATGAAGGGAGGTATGATTTTGTTTGCCTTCGAAACCCCATTCTTTCTACCCCCTGGGCCAATGGTTGGTTATATTAAAAAACTTTACTTATATAAATTGTAGGCCATTATCCAAAGAAAATTAGGAACTTCAAATGAATTCAATATTTTATTTAATAAGAAAGTTAAAATTTTGTTTTTTTTTTTAAAAAAGCACCCATTTCCACCCATATGGTCTGATTTTGGCCATTAACAAACTCGACCGAGATTTTTGGACAAGTATTTTTAAGGAACAATTTAAAAGTGATTGGCGCAAAATTACAGAAGTTATTGTGACCACAAGAAAGTAGAATATATATATATATATATGTAAATATATAATATAAAATATACATATATATATATATATATATATATATATGTTCTGTTATATATGTATATATATATATATATATATATGTAAACTTTTGAGCTGACATTGGTTTTGAGTTCTGGGGGATGTGAAATGTGAAAATATTTAAAAATTTTCCAGAAATCAAAACATGGTACCCATTACAATAGGTAGCTTTCTTATGAAATTACCTAAAATCACAGAAAAAGAATAATAAACATACTGTTTAAAAGTAATAGAAGCTATTACAGTTTTGTAAATTAATAATTAATAATTCTACCTGTTTGAAAATGTTCTTGTAATAAAAAAATCACTGATGAATGATTTTTATTAAAATCACTGATTGTAATAAAAAAATCATAAATAGACCCAACACCTTTTTTGTAATATTTCTTCTTTTACAATTGTTACCATTCTCTTAAGAAGTGTAGTATCTGTTACAGTAGAGACCCTAATACTTTAGGTTAGTATAAAATATCTAATACTTTAGATTAGTTGTTTTGCATAGGTTGTGAACTCTTATCTTGCCTTGAGTTATCTGATCAGATATTAACTAGTATGCATTCCATTGGCTTAAAGTGTTGCCTTCCATCACTTGGCCCTTTCAGGTTATAATGAATTATACCTGCACCAACACTAAAAATATATATCTGTAAAATAATCACACATTTTAAAGAAAAAATTGAAAAATGAAATAATATTTTTTTTAAATATTATTACTGATATACTTTAAACACTTAGAGACAGGCTGTGAATCAAAATAGATTGAATATTCTTGTTTCAATTTTTTTAATACACAATAAAGTTTGGCTACCGGTAATACTTATTTTTTCTTATTTTATTATTTTGTTGGAATGTTTTTAAAAACTGTTAAATTATTGTTATTTTTATTTTTTAATAGTACAATAATTTGAAAATGTTATAGATTTGTATGGAAGGAAAAATTTATCTCTAATTCTGTTAGTGAAGAGATATTTTCTGGTTTTAAGTAAAAATACTTTTTTTTAACATAAAATTTAAACTGGTAAATTTATTGAGTATGACTGTATGTAAAGAAGAAAAATTATTCTTAAGCATCAATTTAATCTTTTTAATGATGCGATAAACTAAACTATATATCAGTAGGTTTTTCTTTTTTTATAAATATACTTAATCTTTTCAAATTTTTTCTCTCAGTCTACAAAGAAATTTTTTTAGTAAAAACTGATAATTAATATTATGTTTTTTTTCCTTGATTCAATGTTATTTATTCCGTTCTTGGTCCTTGAATATAACGTTTGAAGATTTTAAAAAAATGATACTCTATAAATAAATTAATTTTAACTTTTATAATTTAAAAAAATTATCTAACTGAAGCTTGCTACAGAACTGTAACAGAAGTTGTTGAGCACTAATTAAATAAAAAAGAAGAGTAGAGGTTAACAATTTCATTATTTAGGTCTAAAAATATTTTTTTGAATATAAATATTTCTATTTCATATGGAATTATTATTATGCCAAATTACACCTAATTACTCAATTTTCTTTTTAACATTACTCCATTTTTATTTTATCCTTTCTCATACACTCATAATTTCATTGTATATTGTATATAGTTATTATAAAGAATGTTTTGACAATTTTAAAAGAATTACTTGTCACCATAATTCAATAAATCTCTTACAGACAAATCATAATTATTACAATTTAACTTATGAAGATAAACATTTTTACACATTTTTGATAAACTTATCATACAAGATGAACTGTAAAAAGTAAAGGCAGAACAAAGTAGTGTTGAGTTTTTGTAGATAAAAATGATTGTCTTTTCTTTAATTAAGATTGTAAGTATTAGAAAAATATAAAAATTAAATTATTCTATAGCAGCCTTGGTTTCTTAAAGTAATTAGCTAGTTCATTAAGCTTTACAGGGGGTTGTAATTTGGCAAGTATTATTTTGTATAATATTTAAAAAAGTGTTCACCAATTTCAAACTACTGTCATCATGATCAATATTGTTTTGGACCAAAGATCACAAAACCATTTTATGAAATTTGATTTAAAGGTTGATTTACAATAGGTTAATTTAAAACCAGATTCCACTCAAGTCAAATTAAAAAATGAACTTTATAAAAGCAAAAATAATAATAAAAGCTCATTAAACAAAGGGTTTCCTGTATATTTTTTCATACATGCACAATTGTTTTGGGACCATTGTGATAAATAGTATAAAATATCAAGGTCCAAGATTTTCTTTGAATCTACATAAAAACAAAATTCATTTTTTTCTTATGAAATCTGAGTACACAACGTAATTGCTATATTCAATACTCTTTATGCTGACAAAACGTTTATTGCATTATATGAAGCTTTTTACCATTTTATTTTAAATAAGAATTGAATTGAGATTTCTTGTGCTAATTCTGATTTAAGATCTCATATTTATTTTTTCATCTGTGTGCTTTTATTTATTTATATAATGCTGATGGTTTGATTAATAAATACAGAAAGTTTTTCAGAAATAATTTAAACATGCATCAACTACATTCTTTTGATGATCATTATAACTGCCATAAAGACTGAGTAGTAATAAAACAGAACGCACCAATTAAGAAATATACTTT
Organism: Lycorma delicatula; assembly: GCF_047948215.1. Classification (NCBI taxonomy): domain Eukaryota; kingdom Metazoa; phylum Arthropoda; class Insecta; order Hemiptera; family Fulgoridae; genus Lycorma; species Lycorma delicatula. The sequence continues at coordinate 19,798,680 of NC_134463.1, read as the reverse complement.
GATACTTAGATTAAGTCTTGATTTGGAATTGTAATTATTTTTAATTAATAGTATTTAATGTAAAAAATAAAAAGAAATTGCATCTAATTACACACTGACAATAGTCAAATCTTAGAGTTTCAAGTTTAGGACTCAATTTTAAAAAAATGTAACCAACTTACAAACACAAAATTTTATTAATGTTGCAGCAACATAAAAGAATTATACTGTACATAAAGTTATTTAATAACAACCATGCCAATCTTTGTGGTGGAATGGTACTGGTCTCAGCCTTTCATCTGGAGGTCGTGGGTTTGAATCCCAATCAGACATGGCATTTTTCATACACTAAAAATTTCCATTCTTCATATAGAGCAAAATGATCGAAGCAGTCAATGCCCATCATCTCTCAAAAAAATAACAATTTGGTTTTTGTATTTAATTTTTAAATATATTTTTTTCTAATTGTTTTAATTTCTTACATATTCTATCCATTAACCTCAAGTATATGTACTTCTTAATCGTGATTATTTTAAAATAATTGTTATTCTAATAATTACTATTCTTACTATCTGTAATGATCGTAAAACTATGTTTATGTTTTGATTCAATATAAAGAGAAATTTCAAATTTTTATGACTGCTGATTATGATTAAATACAGTTTTTTCTTTTCTTCTTCCTTTATATTAAATATTATTATTATTGTTATTATTATTGTTATTACCTATTAATTAACAGCATATTAATTCATATTTATTAGATGTCAAGAAAGAAAATATCTAAGGATCAAGAAAAATCTCTTAAATTGTAAGTTCTATTTTAATACTACATTAGGTGGTTTGTTTATTAATACTGATATTGCTATTTGTTGTTAAAGTTGTTTATTTAATTTATACAATTTATAAAGATAGCATTTTCTTTTCTTTCACACATCACTAGTAAATTTATAATTTTTTTTATTGAGTACAATTATCTACCTTTCTTAGCTTCATTTCTTACCTTCCTGTCTTTCATTTGTCAACATGTGATTTAATTATGACGAAGCTAAGAAAAATAGATAATTGTACTCAATATAAAAATTATTACGATCTTATTAGAGAAAAAAATATATTTTAATAATTATTTTAGTAAATTTATCTTAAAAAGAAATCATGGTTATTTACTTATGCCTTTTTTTTAATTCCTTCTACGGTTCATAACATTTGTTGAATTGATTTAGAAGTACCATTCATTTAAATAATTTTGTATTTGAATATGATGAAATAATTAATTTAAAATGTCAATAAATAATAAAGGTAAATCAGTAGCCTAGCTACATTAAATATGTTGAATTTGGTATAAGATTAAGCATAATTACTAATGAATAAAGTGATTTATATTGTTTGCTGCTGGAACCTTCCAATAGAAATAGGATTGGGAATAATCCTGTGTAATTTATTATTGGCTGTAATAAAATAATTATAAGAAAAAAACAAATCCATTACATTATAACTTTGTATTATAAATTGTATAATTGTTATTATAAATGTATAACTTCATTTTAAGAGTGGATTTTTTGAGGGTTGTTAATCTTTCCAAAAAATTAATCTAAAACCAGTAATAGATTTTTCTCTTAAATTTTATTTTATAATTTCTAATTTATACTTTAAAATTGTATTTATTGACAACTATTTGCAGTCAAAGCAACGTTTTCATGTATGTTGAAAAATTAATTATTTTTTAATTCTTACCAACATTTTGTTTATAGAATTGAATTTTTAATTCATTCATTCATTAGCTCTTAAAACTGAATTAACTGTCATGTCATATCTTTTCTTTTAAGTCTATTAATTCATATGTTTCTCATTGGAATCTTTTTTTAGATTTCTCTAGTTACATTTACTGTTTATACTAAAAATAAATTAAAAAATAACTATTCTACCCTTTAAAATAATCTTTTGAATTAATAACTTTAATACAGGGCTCTCAAACAATCGTTAGCATTTAAATTAATAATAATAACATTTATGTAATTAGTATTCAAATTTTAATATTTTTATGTACATGTAATTAAAATTTGGTAGTTTGTCAATGTAACCTATATCTGTAGTTTCAGTTATTCAGAATTAATGAAGTACTTTTAAAGCATTTGCTCTAAAAATAAGTAGTACAATATGTGTTAAAGATTATTGAATGATGGTCAGAAGAAACTGACTACACATTATATGAGGTAACTATTTAATAAATTAAAAAGATATATATACATACATTAACTAAAAATAAGGTACCTAAGTTAAATAACTTATGTTATTTAAAAAAATTTGTGTTGGGCAGATGTAAACAGCTAACCCAACAGGTTGGTCTAGTGGTGAACTCGTCATTGTAAATCAGCACATTTCAAAGTCAAGAGTTCTAAGGTTCAAATCCTAGTAAAGGTGTTACTTTTATACCGATTTGAATATTAAATGGTGGATACCGGTGTTCTTTGGTGGTTGGGTTTCAATTAACCACACATCTCAGGGGCTGTCAACCTGAGACTGTACAACTTCACTTACACTTACACTTACAGTTCATTTACATTCATACATATCATCCTCATTCATCTTCTGAAGTAATACCTTACGGTGGTTCTGGAGGCTAAACAGAAAAAGAAAAGAAAAGATGTAAATAGCTGATGCAATAAGTCACCTAACCTTACCATAGCTGAAAAGTTAGTATACCTAGTAATTTTATCCAACTTCCATCTCATGTCTTCAAAATTAAAATTAGGCTTTATTTTTTATTTCCTAAATTATTAATTTTGAAGTTTGGATAGTTTTTTGTTTTATGCCCCCCACTTTTTTTGCATTTTTTCACAAAAGAATTACTTAATATAGCATATTTATAATAATTGATGAATAAAACATTAGAGAGCACACTAACATGCTGTTTTATACAAGTAAATTTAAATACATTAACATATTAGTCAAGGTTAGTGAGTGTAGCTTAATACAAAGTGAAGCAATAACGAATTGGAAAGTATACCTTAGCAAGATGTATGTGCTGATCATTTATTAAAAACCCTAAAAAAGTTTGGTGGTCCAGGAATGAAGATAGAAATAGACAAGTCCTCATATTCAAAAAGAAAGTACAATAGAAGTAGAATTCTTACAAATCAGTGGGTATTTGGAGGTATTTGCAGAGAAATCATAAATATAATTAACCAAACTTAACCTACGCTCACTTCGCACACCAACCTAGACTAATTAACAGTAATGTTTTGATTATTTAAATAAAAAATCCAGTAATTGTATAATCGGTAATAATAATCAAAACATTACTGCTAACTAGTGAAGATTAGTGAGTGAATTGACTGTAGGTTAAGTTTGGTTAGATTATATTTTATAATTATAAGTAATAATGCTTATAATCGATATTTTTAATATGTAAAATATGTTAATATGGAGAATGTTTAAAATGACTAGCATAAAACAGCATGTTAGTGTGTTTTCTCTAATGTAATATTGGTTATTTTTATTGAGTTATAGGGTTACTACATTATTTTTCTAATGCTTTATTTATCAATTATTATAAAACATGCTATATTAAGTAATTTTTGTGTGAAAAAAGTGGGCAGTCTAAAACGTAAAATACCAGAGTTTGTTAAGAATAGAGTTTGTTATTTATTTACTGATATGTTCCAAATATTTACTATTTATTTATTAACATTGTTTCAAATGACTATTATATATAACAGTCTATCCTTTACATTGAATCTATATTCTAAAAAATCAAAAATTTAATTGCACATGACAACTGATTATGATTTTAATGTTAATAAACAGTACCACTAAATCCACGTGAAATCTTCATGAATATTAAGAAATATTCCATATATTGGCTAAAATTGTAAAATAAAAGAGAATACTAAATAAATTATTGTAATCTTATTAAAAAGAATACTTATTTAATTCTCTAACCAAGTTACTTTACAATTTTTCTTTTCCAAGATTTTCAGTGCCCGTTTTCTTTTTAAATTTTGCTAATACAAAACAAGAAACTGTTCCAGAATTAATATTTTAATTATAAACTATTTAACTGAACATTCTTTAACTTCTGTAATTTATTATGAACAACAAAATTTCTTAGTCTTTAGCAATATCTCTTAGAATAATTCAACTTGTTTTGACAGTTTTTATAACACATTTACCAAAATTAAAAATACTGACACACTGCTGCATTTATGGAAAAATCTTTAGTTTACCCAAAGATAAAAGGACACAGTCAGGAAGAACACTTGCAACATAGTTTAAAACATATCAGAATATAGTTCAGAATAATTCAAATTTTATAAAATATATTTTAAAGTAATGATGTTCCTTAAATAGAACTTCCCAATTTCAAATTCACTAAATAAGCAACAAATTAAAAATCGTTTAGATGGAGTGTATTTGTACATAAAGAATTGTTTTCTTAGAAGAGAGTAATTTAATTTAATACTTCACACTATCTTTTATTTATTGTAACTACGATGCATGTAGATCTGAGGTACAAGACTAGTCATTGCTGCTTTCTCTAGGTGAAAAGATGTTCATTCATTATACATCCTATCCCTCTGGTAAACAGAGATATATACATTTTGATAGGCTTGTCTTGCTGATATGCAACAGCAGGCTATATTCAGCTAAATAAAGAAAACAACTTGAAATTAACTCTTCACATTTCCCAGTAAGCCTGGTGAATGGTGTTATTGTTGGGAAATGTAGACCAATTTTAGGAGTGACTGACATCTCAAGCCAGGTCACCCACAACTGTTATGGTTATTGATGCTTAACATACATACTGATTAGGACATTACTTTTTTGATAAGAATGATTGGTAATTTAATCAGTTTTTGCCAACACAAGAATCACTGTTAGCCATCCTGTTTCATAAATTTCTTGTAAATTTAAGTTCTATAACAAGATTTTTACTTATTTATTTTTATTCAACAGCATTCTAGCAAGAAGGGTATACTTTCAGTCTACAGGTTGAACAAGAAAAAAATTAATGAGTACCAGTAATAAGTTTTTTCTTTAGTAGTTAGCATGTAAAATTGATTCCTCAAACACTTTAATATAATTTTACTTTTTATTTTTAATTTTGCATATCTAGTGTAAATTTCTGTATTTGGGAGAACCATTTGAATTTTTTGGTTCAAATTTATCCAATCATTTTCAATTTGCAGGGTACAACCATCACAATAAATGTATTTGTATTTATAATTAATTACATGTTTGTTATCTACTAATGTAAGAATGGCTAATGTTTTTAGAAGAAAAGTAGAAATGTCACTCTACCTAGTAGTTCAGTATATATACATTTTTTTATTTATTCTTGTCTGATCTTCTTATTTACCCTTTCCAATTCTATTTAATTCCTTATTTAGTCAATTATTAAACATTTTCTGTTAAATTATTTTCAAATAATTTTCTTCAAAAATTACTATAGAGAAAGATTCATTTTAACTTAAAAAAAAAAATTGGTAGGATTTATCTCACACAAGAAGTCTTCTTTCCTTAATGTACTAACTAAATTACACAGCATAATATAACCACATTTACTTGTATTAATGCTAAAACATAATTTTTTTATATTATTCATTATTTATTAGAACATCACTGTAATTTATATAAAAGAGGCATGTTTTTAAAGTAAGTACAGTTTTGAAATTAAAAAAAAAATGAAACAACAACAACACTATTCTTAACAATTTTATTTTTACATGAAAGCCAGTACTTTAATCTACTTTTCTACATAATGGCAATCAATATTAAGGCACTTATCGTGCAACCAGCTTTTGAACACCGCCGTCATTGAAGTCTGCCGCCTGACTTAATAACCACTGCAACACGGTCGCTTTGACACCATCATCGTCGATGCGTTTGGTTACAATTTCATAGACAACACTTCTTACCCACCGGGTTGGTCTAGTGGTGAATGCGTCTTCCCAAATCAGCTGATTTGGAAGTCGAGAGTTCCAGCGTTCAAGTCCTAGTAAAGCCAGCTATTTTTACACGGACTTGAATACTATATCGTGGATACCGGTGTTCTTTGGTGGTTGGGTTTCAATTAACCACACATCTCAGGTATGGTCGAACTGAGAATGTACAAGACTACACTTCATTCACACTCATACATATCATCCTCATTCATCCTCTGAAGTATTATCTAAAAGGTAGTTACCGGAGGCTAAACAGGAAAAAGAAAGAAAGAAAGACAACAATTCTTGAAACTCGAGAAAACTCTTCAAATGGCGAAGAAATCGTAAAGCGTCTGTTCTCTCTCACTTTTTCGTCAACTTTCTGGACTAAAGCTTCAGTAATGACAGAAGGTCGTCCACTCCTTTCCTCATCAAGAAAATTCTGACGGCCATTTTTAAAAGCTCTAACCATTTTTGTACCATTCCATAGCTCATAATGTTTCCTCCATACACTTCACTGATCTGACAATGAATTTCAGCCGCTTTCATGCCTTTAGCACTAAGAAAACGAATCACACCACGTATTTCACAGTCAGCGGGTTTCTCGATCAGTGGAGGTATTTTAAAAACTCACAAATGTAAACACAGTCAAGTATTTCCCTTATAGCGTCTGTGGCTGACCAACAGATGCGGGTACACAGTGCGCATGTGTGACCGCAGCTTGGCAGCTGCAGAATTTCAAAACGGTACTTACTTTAAAAACATTATTTATTATATAAATAATACAATGATTATTATTATTTCACTTAAAAAGAAATCCATTTGGCTCATGAGCTCATTATGAATTAATATGAACCAATCGAAGCATTTAACAGTATTAGTTATTTTGTAACAATAATCTGTGACTTTTCTCAATTTTTTATAAGTAAAAAATTAAATGAAACAATATTTTTCAAAAAATTCTGTTTTATTAATTACTTTTATACAGTAATTCTAAACAGTAATCTTTATGTATGTGTTTGTTTTTTTTTAGAAAAAAAGTAGAAGAAACAATATAAATTATTAACACATTTCATTAATTTTGATTAATTTCAGAATAATGTATTTTGTTAAAAATATACGCATGTGCCTATAAAAAAAAATAATAAATTTTAAATATTTTATTTACTTTTTACAGTTACAATAAAACAATTTAAAAATATTACATATAATTATTAACTCTACTTTTTCAGGTCAATGGAACCATTTTTTTTTTAAGCCTTTCAGAATTATTTATCAGCACCTTTGTTGGTTCAGTTTCTGATTAAACATCCAGTAACCATTAACATTCTGGTTATTAATGATACTGCATGATAGTTATTAACTAACCTACTTAAGGAAGGTTATTTCCTTTTAATAATGTGTGCCATTACTAATGGTACATCTATAACTCTTGAATATGTTGATAATTAGCTCCAATTGCCTGTGGATAAATAGTTCATTGATCTGAAAACTAGTCATTTAAGATTTTTTTAGCAATTCTATTTAACTGCTTTATTTTGCTGTTTATTATACTTGTAAACTGCAGTATCTTAATTAATTTTTTTTTTATTAGTAGAAATGAAATATCTTCTTTTCATGAAAAAGAATATATATATAACCTATTGATTTTTGTGACAAATGTGAATGACTAAAAATTGGTTTCATAAAATTATTTCTTAATTTTATATTGTAACATAAATATGCTTATTAAAAGCTCCTCCTAAACATCTTCATTTATTTACTGAAAGGTTCATAAAAATCAGTGAAGTGATTCTTTAAAATAATTATTAATTCAATTTTTATTATAAACTCATTTAACAGTCAATTAAAGAATCTTCTTTTTTAAGTCTATTAAAAGTATTTCATTACTTTTACTGCATTTCATCTTAAATTTCAATCATTTTAACTTAGGAATAATAGATATACAAAATTTTATGTACATATATTACAACTAGCTCCTTTGTTGACTAATTGTTTTTTTTTTCGTTTGTTATATTAGTATAGCAGAGTTGTTGTAGCAAGGCACTTTTTCCTCTACTTACAGCCATACATACATCTACGCCCCTCTGCAAGTGCCTTGCTATAACTACTCTGCTATACATTATCATTGTTACCGTGTAAGTAAATTTGACAAAATATGTAATAATAATTAATGTTTTCTAATGAAGTAAATTTATGCACAAAAAAAATTTGTAAAAAAGATGATAAAATGACATATATTTTCATTATCGTAGAATAATAAATTTATAATTGTTCTCTTGTACAGGGTTATTAAAATATCTTCTGAAAAACTAAATAAATTTTATAATAAATATTTTTATTATAATATAAAATAAATTTATTTTTTGTTTATATTATTTTTTAAATATGTTATAATATAATTAATTGTATTGAAGAGCTGGTCTCAGCAATGCAGTGATTGTGTATTTCTTGACAAATTGATGCATAATAATTATATAATTAATTGTATTATATCATTAAAATAATTAAAAATGTAAATTTAAAAAGATTGCCTAATTTATGTCTTCTAAGATATTTTCTTACAAGTATTTTTTTCTTTACTTTAATTTATTTGTAATTTGTAATCATAGAAAATTACATTATTTGCTGTTGAATTTTAAAAAATGTTAATGTCCATTTTATTTATTTAAATAAAATGCTTGTTTTTTTCTTTTAGTTTGCTGTTATTTTTTAAATTATTTTAAGCTCTTTTTTTCTCAATAATTTTATTAAATATCTTGCTTATACATTTGTAAACAAATTAAATCTAGATAACTCAGTTTTTGTGAGTTAATGTTATTCATTATATGAATTACTAAACTGTAATATATATAATAATTAATGTAGGAATAAATGCAAAATAAGTTGATGAAACACTTTAAAATAATATTAATACAATCTCTTACCAATAAAATAATGATGCAACAAATATCAAATATGCAGCAGGTGCATAACTAATTACTAGCACTGGTAAAGCAATTGTTAACTAAAGAACTAATACTTGTATAAGGTTGCATAATAATTAAATGAAAAAAGAAAAACTGGACAAAGATCAAAAATTTATTCAATGAATGTGTAAGTACACATTTCTGTGAATATAATGTTACATTATATTATGTAAGATTTTTATTGTGTTATTTCTGAAGATATTAAAGTTTTTTTTCATGTTAAAATGTTTTAATATATATAAATATATAACACAGTAAATCTGATAATATAAAATTATCAAACATAATATAAATTAACGTAATTCGTAATTGCCAACAACTGCAGCAGCAACATCACCACCACCTATATAAAATATGTTTAGTATTTGAAAGAACTGTAGGATAGTTTCAGAAAAATCCTTTTTAGCAGGTAAAACCAGAAAGTGAGTAGTTAAGTTTTCATTTTAATCATATATTTTTATTATTTTTATTTATTTAATTTTTTTTATCGTGTAATTGTTAATATAAGAAAGGCAAGTGTAGTTAATATTATTTTCAATTAAAGGTTAAATAATTCTGGTTAATGTAAAGACTTTTCACACAAAACAGTATTCTGTATCAAGTTATTTAATGTCTTGTCATAAATTGACGGTTTTATTAAAACTTAAAATTCTAAACATTCAGTAGAACAATATGAACCTTTAACCTACTAATTTAATTACTTTGATTGTATTTGTAAATAAAAAATTCAAGTTTTTGAAGCTGTATCTTCTTCATTTATATTTAAATGGAAAATATAAAATGAAGATTAAGCAATTCTGCCAACAAAATTTATAAAAAATTTTTTTTTCTGTATACTTACATTTACTATTAAAATTTTTTAGTTATATTAATGTACTACGTGCCAAACTTTATAACCGTGAGATAGTCTCTTTCTTAATCTAGAAATTCCATGTTTAGATTTTTGGCCAGGTGTAAAATTTTCCACATTTTATAGATTATTGCCTTACAGGTTGGGATTATGAAAGATATCAAATTGTAAAAATTCTGCCAAATTCCTTCTCTTTTAACCCCAGAAAAACTGGTAAAGTTGAACAACAAAATATAAAAATAAATGACATACTCTTTCTTTGTATAACATGACATATTCTTTGTGAATGGCATGATGTGAAATTGTTAAAATGAAATTCTAAATATTGGAAAGGTTTTTAAATTTTTAATATAACAACAATCTTTGGATTAATTTAATTTCATAAATTAATTCCTAACCAAATGAGCAAACAAAATTTAATTTTATAAAAATTTTAAATGCTTATGTTGTCACTGGTAATTTTGAATTAAAAAAGTGGTTTTGTTTTTCTGGCCACCTTATTTTAATCAAAATAAGGTTTAATAAAAATCTATAATTACAGTCAAACAGGTTTTTAATTTTTTCTTTAAAATTTATTGTAAATATTCACTTTTCTTTCAAAATTTAGATACAAAGTCCTGGAGAATTTAATTTCTAAGTTGTAGAGAGTGAAAAAATTTTAATTCATAACTAAACTTTAATTCTTTGAAATATTTGTTTTTAATAAATCATGTTAAAAAATTTTAGGGGAAAAAACTAATTTTTATTAGTATTAGTAGTAGTTTAGTATTAGTATTAGTTTATTATTTATTAGTATTTATGTTAGTCCCTAAATAATTTTTTAGGTGTTGATAATCTGTTGATATTTTTTTTTACATTCTTTTCAAGCCACATTTAAGTGACTTAAATTTATCATAAATTTGATGCACTTTTATTGGTTTTTATTTTGATTTTTCTACAAAAATAAATAATTTAACCAAAGTTAATATTTTTAAAATTACCATACAGAATTAATTTTCAGTTTATTTCATTTAAGTTTATTTCCATACACTAGGCCTCATGATAATACAACATTTATATAATTTTTATAGTAGGTTTTAGTTTAAATCTTGGCCAGAAATGGCATTTTTCTACACACTTTGTAGTTTCATTCCTTCTAACAAGTTAATATCAGAAGGTCATTCAGATGTAAAAAAAAAGCCTTTAATTTCCAAAATAAAATTGAAAAAATGGACGTAAAAGGAAACAAACAGTATTATACATTAATGATAATACAGTATAAACAACTTTTCATTTTATGTGAACTAAGATTTTACTATTATAATGTCAAATTATTGTTTCATTATGGAGTAAATTAATTTATAATTAAGATATATGACAATAAACAGTAATCTTTTAAAGAAAGTAAAAAAAAACCATTTGCTAACCTGTTTTTCTATTGATGTTACTGAAGTATGTTAGAATTATTTGAGTTTCTGAGCTTATGTAAGATTTGTTAACAATTTTAATAAAAATAATGTAAGAAGGCTATTATTATAAAATTATGTATTTGTGTAAATGTGATTTTAATTTTTTTTTATGTAATAGTTTGATTTCTTTTTATTCAAATTTGATTACTTTTATAGATTAATAGAAGTAAAATTATTTTATTTAATTTTTCTGTTTATGATTGTATTTAAAAAAAGACGATAATCAAATTATTTAGCCTTCTATTTATAAAAATTAAATAGTTATGTCTTAAATTGGCGTGTATATTTCTAGAATGTATTTTTCATTAGATGCACACTATGTTAGTTCTTAATCATTTTATTTCTTCTTAATTTAGGTTAAACTCAAGAAATTTAGATGTTAGTTTATAGTAACAGCCAAATGGTACAATAACTATAGCAGTGGAATAAATAAAAAATATTATGGCAATAATGATTTTAGATTTCCACTGTTTTGTAAATATTTAATGAATTAAGTGAGGGGTGTCATGCTGTTTGGATTTACTACTTTACTAAATAAAAGTCTTAGTTTTAACTCTTTTTTTTGTGCACTTTTGCAAAAACCATTCTTTATGATAGATATCGAAAGTGTACACAGATAGAGTGGTAACATATTACACAGGAATGTTGTATAACACACAGACATTTCAGTGCAGTAGTTTATTTTGTGTGTTTAATGTTTCATTTACATAGAAAGTGGTTTTTAGTGAATAACTTTTGTGACATAAGTATAATCAAAAAAACATTTTTCTTCTAAATGACTGGTAAATTGTTTCAATAATCTAAACATAACAAAATTAAAATGAAATATACCAGTTGATTGTAATTAATTTTTTATAAAATATTTTTAATTATATACCAAAGAATCTCTGTTCTACTAAGAATTACAGAGTGTGTCCTGATTACCAATAACTAAATACTAAATGTATATAAAAAAATTATGATATTCTTCTATATATTTAACATTATCCTATATCAGATTGCCAAATAATTTACAGTTTTATAAAATAATAAAAATCGTGATTCACTTTCTAAATAAATCTAAACTTGACTCCAGATGGTTTTTAAATACTACAATTATTTATCTTGTATAATATGAGTATAGTGATTGCATTTTTCTTATTCCCTTATGAAGTACCTTAGTAGTAGTTAATTGATTCAATCTTGTTCTACTTCTGTTTCTTCTACCACTCCTCTCTAATCCCTTCTGTATCTATACTCTTACTTATAATATTTTTCCAAATATTATCTACTTACCTTTTGTCTGGGTTTGCTCTTGTTTCTTCCCGTTTAACTACAGTTCAACATTTTCAATGCAATCTTCCTCATTCTCTTAACACTTTCAAACCTCCACATCTTTCTCTTTTAACTACCTCATACAATTTCTGTATTTGTGAGAGCCATTGCTAATACATTTCTTAGATAACCCTTTCTTTTCATGCTTGGCGTTAACTTTCCTCTGGACTTTTTATAATCGTTACCTCTCCATCGTGTACGCAATGATTGAATTACATAGACTTAAAAAGAATTTCAGAAAGCATATTTTATGTTGTTTAGAGAGTAAGTCATAATTTTTATTATTTTATAAAAATATAAATACAAAATAATTAAAATTATAATAAAAGATTTACATAATAGAGTTGCTTTCTATAAGGGTAATGATGTTGACTATACAGTCAATCCCTGTGGTAAGCAGGTAAAAATGTCACTTGCAAGTCTGAATATCAGATATATTTCGGTAGGTTTAACAAGCCTGTCATATTGCTATCTACCATGCTGATTATTCAGCTAAGTGAAGAAGACAATAAAACATTTTACTCCTTACTTTCCCTGGTAAGTGTGCTTTTTATTCTCAGGACTATTGCACTATTTTTTGGAAGGGGCAGGTGTCTTATTCCTGGTTACCTACAACCAATAAGGTTGTAACATTTAGTACACATAAATTAATAAAGAATGCATACAAACAAAAAACTATAAATAAATAAGAAATTAAGAAATAAATAATAATAAATTTAACTTAATTTATTTGATGCTAATATTTATTAATGATACAATCAATTACGCCAATAAACTCAAAAAAAAAAAATTAAAGAATTAAGGCTTTTTTTCTATAAGCCTTAATTTATAGCCATCTAAAGACTGTTTATATAATAGTGCATTTAGGTTTTTCAGTAAGTTTATATATACATATTGTACCTATTTATCATGTTTATTTATAGTTACAACATAACCACTTAAAAACAGGTTATATATTTTTTGTCACTATTCCTTTTTTTTAGCTTTTTCTCTTCCCCTTTTCATATTTCCCATGAGTAACAAGAAATCTATATATCTAAGAAAATTAAGTAAAATCTAATCCACTGGGAAGGCCTGGTAGAGAAAATTGTCATCGCAAATTGGTTGTTAAAACAGCTGATTTACTAGAATTTGAGTATTAGATAGTGGATACCAAAATACTTGGTGGTTAGGGTTCAATTAATTGTACATCTCAGGAATGGTCGACCTGAGTCTGTACAAGACTGACTACAAGTCATACATATCATTTACACATCATACATATCATTCTCATCTCATTGGGCCATGGAGTTGTTTATTGTTCACAAATTGAACAGATTGCAACATATACCTTAGGAATAGAAAATGAAAAAAGTAGAATCTATCTTATTCATCTGCCCACACAAATAAATGAACAATTTTTTTTTATATTTAAAATTTTTATCAATGAATACATATTTTTCATATATGAGTAAAAATTAATTTTTTTTAATATTATTTAAAAAAATGGTTTTAATGTTTTCATTTGGTGATTGCTATTATTTATAAATACAATTTGTATGAATTATTACCTAATCTTCCTATGAAGAAAGCAAAATTAACAAAACAAAACAAAACAAAATTAACAGCAATACTCATTAATTTCCTTTATTAATTTCAAAATTTTCCAGTACTCATTTATAATGTCTGTTTATTTCTCATTGATAGGGTCAATTGAAACACTAATTCATTTTTATTAGGAAATACTTAAATATTATTTTAACATTAGGTTTTATCTTTAACAATGATAAAACTTAGTAATTTTTTATTTTAATCAAGCTAAAAAATATTTATATGATTTTTTTATGAACTAGTCTAAATTCAGGGATGGTCAAAATGGATATTTCCATTGAAATCTGAAAACCAACATTTTTCACGATTACAATACTTCCTTTACTTTATACAAGGAAGTAAAAAAATTGTCTGAGATCATCTTTAAATTCTCAAAAATATTGTTATAAAATTTGGCTTGATTTATTTTTGTAAAAATTTAATTTTAAAATTAATATTATCACCCATCATCATGGAAAAAAATAGAACAAAAATTATATATTCAAATTAATTCTTACTACAGAAAGAATTTTAGATTTAATTATGTACATTTCAATGAGGAAATAAAATTTTCAACCTGATGTGTAATCAAACAAATCACATGTCTTATATCCAAATTCAGTAAGAAAAAAAATTTTCTATCAAAAAGTATAAACTATTAAAATTTACTCAATAAAATTTTTTTCATTATTTTTATCTTTTTATAGAAGTTTAGCTTTGTGCATCTTGAAGTCGTTCTACACAAATTTATATTTATATAAATTAAATTAAATTTTGTAATAAATTTATATATATATTTCTGTTAATATAAAATACTTAGTACATAATATTGAGATAAGATACTTATCTTAATTTTATCATGAAAGTACTTTCGTGATATATCACACCCTCAGTTATGATTGAATTATTTAATTAAACTGCATATTAAAAAATTAAAAAAAACCATGCACAGAATGATGTAATGTTTTTTGTAGTAATGTAACTAATATTACACATGTACATGGTTTATTTTAGTATTTTTAATATGCAGTATAATTAAATATTTCAATCTTGATTGAGTATAAAATCCCATGAAAGTTCTTTCATGGTAAAATTAAGATAAGAATGACTTATCTCAATATTCTGTACTAGATAGTCTGTATTAATGGAATTTATATATATATATATATATATATATATATACAACTATAAATTAAATTATAAATTACCGAATCAGTATTATTGTGTTCTAATAATAGTTATATGCTTTCAAAACCAACATCTAAAATGTAAAATTTTCTGGAAAGAAAGATAACAAGTAAATTTAATGTTTACAATTAATTTTAACAGAAAATATTAAAATCTTTAAATTATGTATTTTATTTCCATAAAAGATTATGAGTAGTAAAGATTTATTATTTTTTTTTTTAGAAAAGTATTACAAATTACTCAACTCAGTTATTTTAACATCTGTTTTTGTAGCTGTGACTGTAATGAAACTGGGATTTTGAATAGTGATTTTTAACACTATTTGACCAGGAACTTTCTTTGTTTTAAATTATCAACATTTAAAAATATAAACATCCATAATTATAATTTGAAATAATAATTTTTGGATCAATATGTTGAAATGTAACAGCACTTTAAAATTATTAAATACAAAATGACTTTTTCAGTTCAATGGAATGTTTTCCTCCTAAGGCCTTTCGAAACTAATTATCAGTGTCTTCTTAGTGGAGTATCCAGTAATAATTTTGTTAATGTCACTCCTCTTAAACATATTATTAAAATAAAAAAAATATTCAATGAAATAACATAATGTACATTGAACAGATTATTCAATTATATATTTATGGGATCTCTTAATCTTTTAACAGTGTTACAAACTCCATAAAAGAATATGCTGATAATTAACTATAAAAGACCTTTAGAAGAAAGATTGTCTATATGTGATCATTAGATCAGTTTTATTATTTTTGTTTATCTTGAACATTTTATTTTGAAGTATAGTCAATAAAATTAATAAATTAAATAATGACTGCATTAAAAATAAATCAGTAAACAAAAAAATAATTTTCTTTAAAACTGATGTTAGTGAAAATGATTTTTCAGAATTCCCGTGAATTTATTCAAAACTAATTAATTCTGATTTTTAAATTAAAACTTAATTTAATTAAATTATAAAATAGCATATTACCAGTTTTTCTTTTTCAATAATAATTTATGTGTTTAATTTCTAAAAACCTTTAAAAATTGATGTGAAATAATATTAATAATTTTTATTTTTATCATTAAATAAATTAAATGAAAAACAATTTTATTTGTATAAATTTGTTTGTTGAGATAATTTATGATTTTTAACGCCATTTGCTGTATCCTGTTCTCCATTTTCCTTTATCAAAAACGTCTTCATCATTTAGTAGTTGTCTCCTCTGTATTGCATCCCACTCTTTTTTGGCCTCCCCCTTTTCCATTTGCAGTTTGGGGTTCACTCAAATTTTTTCTGGCAATCGACTATCATGCATTCTGCACATGTACCCAGACCACACAAGATGTTTCATTTCAATGATTTGCTTTAAGTTTATTCCCATTTCTTCCCTAATTCTTTGGTTACTTACAGAAACCGTAGGAGTCCTCTGACACCATCTCCTCCAAAACATCGTATCCATTGCTGTGATTTTTCTTTTCCGGGTTGTTCGATGACCAAATCTTACTCTTTACATACATAACTCCACTCTCTATAAATGAAGAAAAAAATCCAATTTTTTCGTTTTTCTAGATATGCTGGAATTTCAAAACAGAAGTCAGTTGCTGAATAATAGATTTTCCCCTTTTGACTTCATTTAAAACACCATTCTCATCTCTTTTATTTGATATTGCATAGCCCCATATATTTCAATTCATTTACAACTGAATAATTTCCTTTCCTGCTGGCAGGTTCTTACCTTTTCCAATTTTTCTACAGTTTTATTAAAAATTCTTTACAATTGTATATCAGTTTAGTAGCAGATTATTTAATTTATATATAAATTACAATATTACAATTATAATTTTAATATAATAGTTTAAAATGGTTCTTATAGGAGTACATTACAATTGTATGGTTCATTATTTTATATTTTAAAAAATGTCAGTGGTTTATTTGTAATTTACTAATATAAAAATAAGTAATGGTTTACAAAACCAAATAAGCAAAAATTAGTATATTTTTCAAAACTCTTGTAATATAATGATTCCAATAAATGACGTGTGGATGTTTAGTTCTAGATATAAATATATACATATTATAAATATATATAAAATTACATGTATCGTTGTTTGTTGACTCTTGTTCGTTGATTTGTTTTTTTTCTTATTTTGTTTATAATTTAATAACAGTATATTAGCAAATCTGTGATATTCTCCTGTTACACAGTTTAGAAAATATTGGCTGAATAACAATAATAATTATTATTATTGATTACATTATTCAGTTAAATTGTAACTGGCCTGTGTACAAATTGTATAATTATTTCTATATAATTAATATTAATTATCATATTTCAATTTAAATTTTATTTTCTTTTTTATAATTACATATACAGTAATATATAGTTATGATTATTATAATATTATTTTATTATTATGAATTATTTAATAGGAAACCTGTGTAATCATGAATAAAATATAGTTATTCTTATGAAACTAGTATTGTGTTTTCTTTTAGTTTTTGTTACGTAAAGATGACTTGAAGAACTAATCAAGATCCATTTCCTAATTCACTCAACAGTTTACACACCACCAGAAATAATTATTTAAAGCACCTGATAAGTTATTTATTAAATTGAAAATGATCATACTCTAAAGTTGTGTATCTTTTTAGTTCTCTTTAATAACTTATTGTGAAATTATTTACAAAGAATATGGAAATAAATATAATGTATAAAAGCCATTCACAGTTTCTTATGTGTTTTTCTTTCTAAGTTGAAGTAGATGGTAATCACAGCTAAAACTAATTTTTTTTAGTTTTTGTTTAATGAAAATAAATTTAATAGTTTCTGCAAAATGGTTGCATACTTTTTTTTTTAATAAATCAATAGCTACTTTTTTTAAAAGTTTTTCTTTTACATTTTAATTCGTATCTACTTTACTTTTCCAAGTAATTGCCACAAAAATCCTTATACTGTGATGTAAAGGACAATGATCTTTCATCAAACAGTTTTGTTATTACAATACTGAGTGCCTATAGTATTTTGCTAGGGTAAGATATAAATTCCATCCATGAACGTTTCATAAGTTTCAAAGCATCAGGTTCCAAATAGATCTTAATTTTAAAGAGATGGTACTCATCATTCATTACCATATGAGTTTTCAACCAAAGAGATGGTTGAAAATCTTCATTTGGACTGCACAAATAAAGCCTTTATTCAGTGTATGGATTGTCCTGCTTGCAGAAGAAGGACACTCTTCATGTGGACCTGTGTCATTTATTTTGGATTATCTTTTATGGTGTCATTATTCCACGATAAATTTCTCTAATA
Source organism: Lycorma delicatula (assembly GCF_047948215.1). NCBI lineage: Eukaryota > Metazoa > Arthropoda > Insecta > Hemiptera > Fulgoridae > Lycorma > Lycorma delicatula. The sequence goes on along the minus strand of NC_134463.1, from coordinate 19,780,131 downwards.
TCAAATAAAGCATTGCAGGGTTATTTTATTTTTTAATATTGTCTGTTTGAATTTTTTGTTTTGTTAAACAAGTTTACATCCACTGTTTGGATTATTTTTTGGTCTCTGTGTTTATGAACTTGACTTATATATCTAGTTCCTAATAACAATTCTATCTAGTAAAAATTCCTAGAAATATTTCTTAAATCACACCACATCTTACTATTTGCCAGATCAGGAATGGTATAGGTTCCAGTTACAGTCAGTTTATAAACTGCTGCTTCAAATAAGCTCCATTACTGTTTTGAAAATAGTTTCTTTCAATAAGTTTGTTCTTCAGGCTTTATGTGCACATGCTACTGATTTAGTGAGTATTATGGAGCTGCAATTATAATTCTCACCATAAAAGTCTAAAATTTATTTCGGCAGACTGGTCAAGTTTGGTCAAAATCCCATGTGTTTTCAATTGAAAATAAATCGAGTAATGATATTGGTTACTTGGTCGATTTTATTTTTTCTGTAGGGATCCCATTTTAATATGAGACATATTGTTTTTATCCTACAATAAATTCTACAGAATAAATTCATTAAGATACGAAACTATAAAGAATACTATTTAAAAATAAGTTGTGATATATTTAGTTCATAACATTTTCATTGAAATATAGTAGTATATAACTGGTTTGCAAAAAACATAAATATTAGTAGCTCAACATAATATGTTTAGGCGTAGAATTGTATGTGATAAAAGTGTTTTATATAGAAATATAAAAGAAACTTGACTTAAAATAAAAGAAAATTGATTTAAATACAAAAGTTTAAGCTTGACAGAATGTGTTTTGATTTCATTTTTTTCATGCAGTTGAAGATGAATGTAGCATTAATAAAAATTATCTTCTATTGAAGTGAAAAAGAAACTTTATGTAGTTGCCAGATTATTGAATGAAAGTTTTATCCACAAAATAGTGCAAACGAACTATAGTCATACTTGCCACTAAATAATCTTTCTTATAAAAAAAAATAATGATCACCAATTTTGAAAATAAATTCGGAAACAAATTTCTGTTTTGAAAAAGCATGGTTGCATCTAGTTATCAATATAAATATTAAATAAATCATGAAAAATATTTGACAGGATGTTTTGATTTTATTTTTATTATAGTGTTGAGCATCATTACTTCAAGGTGAAATATACTTGAGCTCAGAAACATGGCTGAATACCAAATGTTGTTGTATGAACATTCATTGTACTTACATAAATTCTACTGAAATACAATTGTTAATATAGCTCTAAATACAGCTTTTAACTCCTAGATTGCAAATTTTAAAATGTGTATATGTAATTTAATAGGCGTACATGGAAGTCATGTAGTGTTCACATAAGATTTTTTCTTTTTCTGTTTAGCCTCCGAAACTACCGTAAGGTATTACTTAAGAGAATGAATGAGGATGATATGTATGAATGTAAATGAAGTATAGTATTGTACAGTTTCCATTCCTGAGATGTGCGGTTAATTGAAATCCAACCACCAAAGAACACCGGTATCCACGATTTACTGTTCAGATCCACGATCTAGTGTTCAATTCGGAATAAAAGTAACTGCCTTTACTAGGATTTGAACCTTAGAACTCTCGACTTCGAAATCAGTTGATTTGTGGTGACGAGTTTACCACTAGACCAATCCGGTGTATCTAACCTCTAAAGTCTTAGTTACGATGGCGTGTCCGCTCAAAGAACAGCGTTCTGCGATCCGATTTTTACTTTCGGAAAGTGAACAACGGTCAGAAATATTCTTTTGGATGAACAAACAATACGGCAGTAGTTGCATGAACCACGAGTTTTTATGCATGGGTGGAAAAGTTTAAAAAATCCCGCAAAAGCGTGACCAACGAGCACCGCTCTGGGCATCCAGTAACAGTGTCGACCTCGGCGTTAGATTCTCGTATTGATTCACTTATCCAAGAAGACTTAGTTGAACAAATTGTTAAAAAGTGTCGATTCAGTGTTTGCACAACTCATTCATCACTCAAAACAAACTGAACAACCGTAAGACTTGTGCAATGTGGACTCCCAGAGAGCTTACCGTTCATCACAAAGCCGAGAGATTTAGCATTTGCACCGAACTCAAAAAACATTTCAATAACGAAGATAACGCATTTTTTAACAGAATTTTAACCTGTGATGAAACTTGAATGTTTTGAGCCGGAGTCCAAGCGTCAAAGCTTGCAGCAGAAACATCCTTTATTGCCTGTCCGTAAAAAATTCAAAACGCAACTATCGGCTGGTAAGATCATATTAACCATATTTTGGAGTGCCAGTGGTCCGATTTTCTGTGGTTATTTGGAGGAATAGCATGCTACCAACAGCCTATACTACTCAGCCATTATTGAGAACAAAGTCAAGCCCGCGTTGAAGAGGAAATGTCCGGGATAACAGAGGTAACGGATGCTTCTTCTTCACCACAATCCTCGACCTCATACAGCATGACTGACGCTGGAAACGATTGGCAAAGGGGGTTGGGAGCTTCTACCTCATCCTCCTTACAGCCCTGACCTTGCCCTTTTAAATTTTTATCTTTTTGGTTCGATGAAAGAAGCTTTGTGTGGCATCAAGTTCAACGACAACGAAGAAAAAAGTACAAAATTGGCTTCGAGATCAAGGTAAAGAATTCTTTGCTGAGTGGATAAGAAGACTCGTAAGAAGATAGGCTAAGAGCAGAGGAATTGATGGGGATTACATGGAAAGTAGACAAAAAAATTCTATTTATTTAATAAATAATTTTTTGCCGTACAGCTATGTGTCTTTTTAATTATTGAATGACCCTCGTACTAAAGAGAGTTACTCATTAAAATACGAAATGCTAATGAATTTATACAGAAAGCCATCGGAAATATTTTACGGGGGGCAGAGTGCCATTTATCATTTCATGTATTTTATTTTTTTGTTTGTTATATTAAGAATAATGTTTATTAGGTGCAGAAATAATAATATAATTATCTGTCTATTTTTCGTTTGTATTGCGTCAATAAAAAACCGATTTTTAAAAGTTTCTATTTGATTTTTATTGGCTGCATTTGCATTAATTTTCTCAGAATTAAATTATCTACAGGTTTTGTTACTAAATCATCCGTATTTATTAGTTATTAGTAGGCCCGGCAATGCTTCGCTATTACTAGATTTGTACTATTACTATATATTACTATTATTACTATATATATATATATATATATATATATATAGAGAGAGAGAGAGAGAGAGAGAGAGAGAGAGTTTATATGAACATAATTGAAAATTTGATAAAAAATTAAAAACTGAACATTACGGAACTTCACAAATTTTACCTTTCACTTATCCCTCACCCCTCTCAAAGTTTCCTTTTTACTCTTTCCCCTTTTCTCTTTCCACCTTTTCCCTTTTTCCCCGTTTTCCATTTTCCCGCGCGTAAATCGGTCCATTAGTTTTTTGGTATTTAGCGAACACATATACGAACATTCCTTTTATATTTATAGAATAAAAAATTATGTTTGCATATTTGTTTGTTGGTTTCGTAAATATCTCGACACTGGCACCACCTAGCGGGTATAGTTTTTGCAAAAATATTTCTTTTCACCTAACTAATATTATTCATATTTTTTTTTATTTTTTTTATTTGGAATATGAACCAAATCGGTCCATAAATATAATTTTTCTAAATATCTCAACCCCAGCGCCATCTAGCAGTTCCATTTTTTGCAGAGATAATTCTTTCCATGTAAGTAACACGTATTCTGAATATGAGGCAAAATCGGACCATAAATACAATTTTTCGAAATATCTCGACGCCAGCGCCAACTAGCGGATCCAAACAAATTCAGAAACCTTCGCGAGCGTGCACACAACTCACTAAAGTTTCATCGAAATCGGTTGAATGGTATAGGAAGGCATAAAAAACATACAGACAGACAAACATTCATTTTTATATATATAGATTTAAAAACCTTACAAACCTTAAAAAAAATGTTTTTTCGCACCAATTTTATAATTACAGTTCTGGGACCTGTTTTATCCTATTTTCCAGATCAATTTACATAAGAAGCCAGTAACTTTACTTTTTAATTTGGTTCCCAATAATTACAGTAGGGCTTATTTTTATTAAAAGAACTGAAATCTAGGCGAAATCTTTAGACTAGTCGTAATTCGAAAACAAAGCGTTTTCAGACTTATGTTTATATGAACTTAATTCATTATTTTTACTAGTAGAACATGCCCTGAAAGTTTCTTCGTGGGATACTCAGTACATATAGCTGCAAACATTAAAAAAAGATTACACCAAAAATATTTTTAATAAATATTAATCAATTATAAAATGTTGATATATTATTTTTATTAGTTATAGATAAGTTTGATACACCTGATTTAATGTCTACAGATATTTGGTTGATATAGATTAATAACAGTTTATGCCTATAGGCTAGTTACATCTATCTATATTCGTTTAAATAAGTTTATCTTTTATTTTATTTTATTAGATTAATAAATATTTTAAAATATCGATAATTATACTGATATAAAGATAGTGAAGAATTTAAACGATAACTTGGAAAAATTTTTTTCAAGTTAAATTGAATTATCATTGACTTTTATTATGTAATTTATGTATCAACTTCGTAGAATTGAAAATACTTGGAACAGAATACCGTACAGAAAGCAGAAGTATGTCTGTGTAAGTTAACTAGTTTGGTAACATCATGCTCTCTCATAACATCAACAAAAATAGGTAAAAGAAATTGTTAATGTTATTTTGGTGTAGTCATCCGTAATATTTTCTCAATTTTTTTAAAATTAAAAATATTTTAGATCAATTATTTTTACTTTCCGTGATCCTGTTTTAGCTTGAACTTTTGTCACTCCGTCCGTTCTTGTCTGTGACGGCAATTACTAAAATGCGACGTTAATGCGTTTTCGATTTTTATTACATTTTGAATTATTGAACTTGTTACTAGACAGAAAAATGTTCCGTTTCAAAATATCGGTCCCTAACCCTTTTTTTTTTAGATAGTAGTGAAAGAGATCTAATATGGTGGGAGCGTGGTCCCTCCATATTCTGCTCAGGGACCTTGCTGAGCAGAAACAAATGTGGTCTCCTATTAACTCCTGACGCGACTTGTGTTTATAACATCATACGAGTGTACCGTTTCCAGTCTGTATCAGCAGGATTAATTTAAATACTTCACTTACGTTCTACTCAACCTAAAATTTGTGTTTGATTATATTAATTACTATTAGATTATAAAAATAATTACAATTCGTTCTTATCCGATATCAAATAGTTAAACCGAAATATTTCTATGATTCAATTAGGAAACATATCTGAAAATATTATGGGATCTTAAAAATTTCAGATTACATAAAAAGTCTTTCATCCTAAATTAAAGCTGAAAAAAATACTGTTGATTTTTACTTCCTTGTACGAAGTAAAGAAAGTACTGTGATGGCGAAAAATTTCGGTTTGAAGATTTAAAAGTAAATATCCATTTTTACCATTCCCGAGTTCATTTTGATTAGTTTCGGTATTACGTCTGTACGTACAGACATATGTATGTACGTATTTCACATAACTTAAAAACGATTAGCTGTAGGATGTTGAAATTTTGGATTCAGGACTGTTCGTAACATCTAGTTGTGCACCTCTCTTTTTGATTGCAATCGACTGAACAAACGTGTCCAAAAAAGCCCAAAATCAAAAAAATTTCGGATTTTGGACTTTTTCTTAACTGCAGTAATAAGCCCACATTTAGAGCTTTTTAACGATGTATCATAACAGGTAGTTATTTTTATTGGTTTCAACATTATAGCTAAATGAAATTTTAATTAATGAAATATTTGTATATTATAAGAGGAAGGCACATCGGTTCGAATCAGATTTCACCTCCATTTTTTTTAACTTTTTTTTCTTTTAATTTAAATATTTTGATTTATTAATTATTAAGCTCTGATTATAAAAAAAAATACAATACATAATAATTCAGTAACAATAAAAAATAAATATCAGAAGTTATTAATGAAATAAAATTTTATGTACTTTTCATTAAAAAAAAAAAAAAAAATGAATATACTTGTATATAATTTAATAGGCATACAAGTAAGTCATGTAGTGTTCACATCAGATTTGGTGAAACATCTGATTATTTGTTTTTATTTTCATTTTGTTGATGGTTAAATCATAATAATTTAAAAAACATAATATTAGATAGATATGACATATATTTATTTAAAGAGTAATAAAGGGACTTTTACTCAATTCTAATATTTCATGTAAGATTGTTGAATTAATAATTGTATAAATATTTGATGTTAATAAATAATTTTAGCAACTTTGTAACTGTCCACCTTATTACATATTGGAGGGTCATATCTCACTTTCAAATTAAATAAGTTTAAATGAAGTGCAGCAAAAAATGTGTATATGTAATTTAATAGGCATAAAAGGAAGTCATTTGGTGTCCACATCAGATTTTTTAAGATTAAATAAGAAGGCTATTGCTTTCAGAGTTATCGCTATTCACAACTTGCCAGATAAAATAGATTAATTTATATGAATAATAACTTTTCAGTAAAATAAAATTTCATAAAACATGAAATAATACTTCTTGTCTCATAAGAAATATAATCTCATAAAATAAAATAAGAGAACTGCAAAACTTCTGAGTAAATTGTACTTCTTGTTTATATTATAACATTACTTTAGCATAAGAACAATGAAGCTCAATGAAGCACACTGTAATCAACCATCAGATTATGCAACACAATATCCCTTGGACCTTTATCTTCATCCACTAATAATACAATTACTTCATCAATTGTAGGCAGGGATCATATAAGTCTATTGGCTTCTATGTTCACCCTTTTTTTTCACATTGGAGGAGGAGAAAACTCTGCCAGTCACCGCCTGTTCGTACAGACTACTGTCAGGCTTTCGCTGACTAAAACTTCTCCCTTTTAATAAAGCATGCCTTTTGGCATTAGTCAGAGAAATGTTGTACTCACCACAGGAATTCAGACTAGCTCAGGGAGTTCAACATCTCAACAGTTGCTGACTATCCCTGAGGGCACCCAACCTCCACTTTGCCCAGGCTATCTCCTCCCTATTCTTATCCAACAGTGGCTACTTATCCATTCTTAGTCCTTTTCCACACTTTGCTCTTCTTGGATCTTCACTTGTAGGTCTGCACTGAAACAGTTACGACACAACCTCCATCCAATCTTAGTGTGTAACGTAAACCACATCACGCCTTTGGGCTAGCATATTCCTCACAATCTAGCCTATCTGCCAGCCATCTCAGACACACAAAAAATTATGTCCAATTGTATCTTCATCTCTTCAATATCTCCATGATCAAAATACCTCTTGTCTTTCTTCCATCTAGCTGCATCACCTCATTCACTTTATAATTGTAATCCTCCAAGGGGATATTGGGTAAGATATGACATCTGAACACTACTATAGCCCCTACCTCCACCTAAACTTATCCAACACTATTTCCAAAATTACTCACGACAAAGCAATAGAGACCCTCCCTATAGCACAATAACGATTACCATCAGTCATCCACCTATCATCCTCTACCAGTTTACGGTTTGGTTCACTTACCATACAAAATCTCCTCCAACTTCCCTTGCTATAGCCCACAGTAGGTCATGTGGCATACTCCTATTCACATTGTTGAAGAAATTTCAGTTTCCTGTGTTGCTACAAAACAGGCTGCCCTTCCTGTGGTCATTCTTGCCACATCTAAAAATCTAATTGGTTCCTAGCATTGACCTCTGAAATGTCCATCGATACAGAAGTTAAAACATGACTTTGATCTATGAGGTCCCATGCATCTATTTATATGTTCTGTCAACCGGCATCTATAGCACCCATCCGTCTCTGTACTTAACACTATTCTATATGCTACTTATTCCTGGTAAATCAGTTTTGCATTGCTTTTCCATTTATATGAAGTAATTTTAATTGTGCACTATTTGGTATCTAGTCTTCTTCATTTGTTATTCCAGGTGTTTCTAACAGTGTTGGTTAGATGATTTTTGACATCTGCCTCTCTAATAGGGTATATGTTTGTATTTTCACATTTTGTTGCCATTCTGGCACCTTCATCTGCATATCATTTCCTGAGGTATCAGAATTGCCTTGGAGTCCATATCAGTACACAACTGTCGCATTCAATTTAATAGATGTAGAATGGACAGGATGTTTACACCAAGGGCATCCTCACTGTTTTTGTTTTAAATAGCAGTTAATGCAGTTAAGAGTCTGAACATGTAAGCAGTCTCTCTTCGCAGAAATGTTCAGCGTAGCAAGAGCTTACTGTATAGAAATGAGCTCTGCCATGTAAACACTGCTATGCCATAGCTCTGCTATGTAAATATCTGGGAGTTGCCAAAAATGAGCTTCACCATTAATGTACATAGAGTATCCAATACCATGTTCAGTTTTAGAAATCACTTAATACGTATTAAGTAAATCACTTAATACATAGTGTCAGGCAACAACTACATGCATGTACACACACTGTATAAAATTCAGAATGAAATCAGAATCATACTTAATGACAGAAAATTCATAATACTTATTGTCCCAACAGTCATACAGAACTGCCAACATTTTCAACAGTTTTAACATTATGCAAAATATATAAGATAATAAAACAGACTATGGGAACAAAAACACATTGACCAAACATAGCCACACTGGCATTTAAATTTTCAACTGTTGTACTGCAATGTATCCTGGTCAGGTTTAGCATCTTCATATGCTGCAGAATTAATTTCTGAAAATGAAGAAGGTAACTGAATATCAGCCTGTAGTTCTTAGAATGGAAAAATAAAAAAAAAATTATTATAACCTCATGCTTTCACACATATTTTAATGAAGAAGATGTGATGAATAAAATGATTCCTTTCTTGTAAACTGTATTCTGTAGATGTTATAATAAATATTTAAATACATACAATAAACATTTATTTTTTGCAATAAATAATCATTACTTAAAACAAAAAAACTGCTGTAAAAAGAAGTAAAGTTTTCAGTCATAAAAGCTTTACATTTAATCATATCTTATAAAGTACAAGAAAATCAAATTTCTAAAATCAGTCTGCATGGGATTTCAAAGACATTGATCCAAATATATAAAATATTAATCTTAAATCTATAGATTCTATATTTAAAACAGAAGCTGTGTTAAATACTTTATAGTAATGCATTGCAGATAGAAACAAATTATTATTGCACAATTATAATTAATTAACTACAAACAGTCCAAGTACAAACAAAAAAAAGCTGACAACACAGTTGTAAGACTTTGTCATCATGTGGCTTTTTTCTGATGCATGGCTTACACACATAACTTAATTAAAAATATTTATGATTTTATTTAAATACAATATGTTTTGTTTATTTAAAAGTAAAGATTTGAATTTTTGTGGTAAAATATAAAAACATACTGTAGTTGTTCCCCTTTTTAATCGCGAGATAGCGTGTGTGCCGTAATTGGTAATGATTTCCAGGCCAGTTTGTGCAAAACAGCACAACTGCTGTCTGCCGTTTGGTAGAGCTCGTGTTATGCTGTTTGACGTGCATGTCAACTGTAATTTACAGTGTAATTAGAACATGTTTACATTCTTATCGGTAGTTTTCTTTAAGTACTAAATTTATACTCAAACAGTACACAATTTTCTCATTTTACCCTTAGAAAGGTTAACATTTTATATTGGCTGCAATGCTTTGGACCTGAAAAACAAAAATGGAGTTATGTTTACCATTAGTGTTGATGTCGAGTGATCGTTGTTGATAGGTAGTGAGACATGTTTCTTAATTATATCAGGTAAGAAGCCTATTTATTTACAGATTACTAAACGAGTAATATAATTTTATCCTTAAATTAATTTCTAGGCTAAATAATGCTTGTAAATATTGAATTTTTTTCAAGATTCTGCTGGAGACTGGATAGAAGCCGGGCGTGGACTTTACCAAATAAATATGTACATTTGATGTATATTTGCGGCTTAAGGTTAATATTTCAGCTCATAAAATTATAGTAAAAACTATTTTGTATAGGGTTTCTTTGATCAGTAATTCGGTAACCTTCGGACGTGTGTTCTGTTGTGATTAAATAGGGGATGGGGTTCTTATGATGTAAAACTATTGAACATTTGTACCGATTCGTTTTACTTGTTTACACATTGACGAACAATTGATTAATGTTTATATATAAAAGTTGGCAATTTCTTGTAATTAGTAGAAAATTGTATCGCCTATTTACACTGTTGCAGTAAGTTAGTAACTGATTGTATTCTGTTCGGTAATGATCGATGGCCAATAAATAAACAATATGCTATTCGTAGTAGACTGTATGACTTTGAATATTATTAATTAGTTATGCATAGTTTAAGTTATGCAAAATAAATTATTACCTTAAAATTTGCCGTAGTTACTGACATAGGCGGGGGCATTTTAATGTCTCAGGATAGTAAAGGTTTACAAGTTAATATTTTCGGGAAAATTTTTTACCTTTACGTTTGATTATATTATATTTGATCAGTTTTAGTTTTTGTCTGGGCTACAGCTACTCCATGAAGAATAATTTTTATTTCAGTTTAATTAAGTAACCAGGATAATTTTTTTAACACTCAGAATAATAGAAGAGGAAACCAGTTTTCATATTATGTCATTTCATAAATGTTATCTGTTTATTGTAATTATTATTAGGAATTTTTTTCGGACTTAACATGTATCGTAACATTAGATGTGTTCAAAGGTGTTATATTAACATTATAGTTAGTGTAAATTAAGATTTCTTTATAATATAAATTCAAGAATGTTTGTTCAAAAAATTTGCTATATTTAATAGTGATTATGTTCTGTAGCATTATTGTAGAATGTGTTATTTATTGATTACAACAGTCATATGTCAGTTATCGCCATGTTTTATCCTTCTTAGCTGTTGTATCATATGTAACAGATCAGGGCTGTGATGAAGGCTAACATTTTTGTGCAGAAGGCCATTGGTTTGCCACTTTTTTGTGGAACGTACAGTGGGATGACTTATATTTTTATTGTGCTTACTTCTTGTTACTAAACCTAGTCCCCATTCTGATATTAAATTTTAATTAACAACACATTTTGTCTTATAGATAGAGGAGTGTAACAAGCTATATATACACTTATTACATGTTCAAGGGTTCGACTACCTTAGATCTCACTAGAAAAATACAAAAAGCCTACACAAATAACTAGTGACTTAAAAATAATTTATATAAATCTTATCAGTTCAGTTAATCTACAAAAGGGAAGGTTTACTTTATTTATATATATATAAAAAAAAGTTTATGAAAAAAATAATTTTTCTTTACTTAGGATTGGATTAAACTAATTTTGGTAGGTACTTTGGTGTTTTGCTTCAGTCACCACTTTTTTATTTTTATTTTTTTTCGAGTCTCCCTTTCTTGAATAGCCAACTTGCCTATTCCTATTGTAATATTTTCTCCTGGTGAATAAACTTTCATCTATTACTACCACATCACCAACCTCTGCATTTAGTTGGATTAAGCAATAGATTATTAACGTATACTTCTCTGAGCTGTAGCTAACAGCAGTATCTTTTATTCAGTTTCCAGCTAACAGCAGTATCTTTTATTCAGTTTCCATTTCCTGTTTGCAAAATGCAACAGTTATGTTCTCATAATCCCAGCAATAATGGAATAAAGAATGTTCTCAAAAGGCAAACTAAAATTAACAAGACATTTTAAACTTTTTAAAAACTATGGCACAACAAAGTCTTTTCTCACGTCATGACAAAGTTGTTTCACAAACATAGTTTATGAAAAATATGTTATTCCTGAAGAAGTTAAAATTACAAATCCTATTCACAAGTCTAATGAAATTATTTTAACTTTTATAATAAAAGATATTATTATCAGAGTTGAATAGAATCGATTCTATTAATTTTTTTAAAACTTGGATAAGAGTTGGTGTACACAAACTTCAATACAATTATTTCAATGAATTTAACAAATGTTTATGTTTGAAAAATAATCCTGGCACCTTATAGTATATATAAATTGTGTTATCCACGCTTCTTTTTAAAAATATATTTGACTCATAATTTTGAATGATATTTGCTTAGATTTTTCAAATCTGTTGTTTTCCTTGAGAAGTTACATTCTGCCTGCTTCATCCTTTACCATGGTTTAAGACCATACTAAGAATATATTTTTTTCAGTTATTAAAAGTCAATTCTGTTTATTGATGAAATTTTTACTGGTTTGATGCGTTTTTTTTAAAGATGCATTAACAGGCTATAAATACATTTGAACTCTTATTACAGTGATAGGGGCTAATTTTTAAATATAATAATTTTGTTACGCATGGCCTGTTGGTATAAGTATATAATTTAGTTAATATAAAAAAAACTGCTTACCAACAATTGAATTTAACGCATTCAAGCACTTTCAGAATTAAATTCCATCCTCAGGAACTCTCATATTCATCCTATTTATAACATAAGTAAAACTTCACATGTAAATTTATAAGAAAATTGTGATATTTGCTAAAAACATATCGATTGGTCGTCATATGTTTTAAAATTATGTCATTGTAAATGTCCTGTCAGTTTGGTGGTCTCAGCTGTTGTCAGCAGTTGAAATGACCAACTCTTTTAAGCAAATTTCACAGTTTTGTTATAATTTTACATGTGAAGTCTTAATGTTATAAATAGGACGAATATGAGAAATTTAATTCTGAAAGCGCTTAAACGCATTCAATTCAATTGTTGGTAAGTTTTTATTAATTATAATTATAATTTTTAATTTAATAAAGTAATTTTTGTTGAACTAGCTCAATTTGTGTAAATTTTTATTTTAACTTTTTATTGATTTAATCAAACATTGTGTAATTTATTATTTTTTTTAAGGATTAGCTTTTATCAATTTTTTTTATCTAAGAGAAATTTTTAACTCTTTGAATGCTTAGTGAGTTCAACATCATTTTTACTATCTTTTTATGATCATAATGAGATGATGGAAAGTTTTGAATTGGTAATTAAATTGAAGATCAGTTATACATTCTACCCTACTTTAAAGACTATAGCACGGTATTTGAATGATAATGGCTTTATCAGTGTAAATAATTCAATTAACAAAATTACCATAATTCTACTGCATTAATCTAAATGAAATGTTATTAAGTAATTTACTGCAGATGAGTTGAGGTATAAATTTATGTAAAACCCAAAAGTATTTTATGTGTTTTTAAAGCTGATGCTGTAATCTCATAATTGATTTCAAATTCGTTTGAATAGAATTATTTGTTACAATAATTGGAAGAGATTGTTTTAACATATTTTTTATTACATTACGGGAAATAACATTATTACTGTGTGTATGATAATTTTAATTTATCATTACTTTTATTTAATGAGTGATTTTAAAAAGTGTGTAATATCAATGACAAAAATTTAATTATATTCTAATTTCATTGACTGATTGGGTGCACAATTTTTTTGTCTTCCATTATCCTTATCTATTTATTTTGTGCATATTTCTGACAGAAAATCTAGCACTTCGGGAAAAATATTTAAAAATTGTTAGATTGTTACGCTACATTTAAAAAAAAATTAATAATAAATTTGTAAAAAGTGACCAAATTTTTGGAAAAAACAATTGAGACATTCGTATGAATATCTATATCGTTCCTGAACTGCAATACTACAACCTGACAATAACAGTACAACACTGCTCAAATAACTACAATGTACTAATGTAATTATAAAAATTAATTAATAACAGTACCCTGCAGTATTTGATGTAATCAGAGAAGTATGAACATGCTTGGCAAATTCTAATATAATAATAATTGCACCAACTTCTTGGTGGTTACTATCTTAAACTTAAAAACAGCAAGAATGAACATGAACTTTGGTTACAAATGTTATTAATACAGTGTTTTATACAGTCAGGAATAAATGTAATATGAATTGTGGGGTAATAATGTTCTTCAGACTGAGCAGGAGGATAATGGAGGACGACCCACAATTCTGCCCAAGAATTACTGGGTTATACGTGCACATGCACTTAAAACTTTTAAATATGATTCATGTAAGGTGTAATAGTATTTTGACAGTTATTTATTCTTAATAATTTCTATTAAAACATATTCTGCCAATACATTATGTTTAATATACTACTATCAAATACTTTTATACTATCACAGATTTAAGTATGAACATATTCTTGATTTAATACTAATCATCAAACATGGTGTGTTATAAATTTTTATCAGTGTTGTGTGCAAAGTTGAAACATGAATTATAAATCAGTTTTTTGTATTTTATTAATTAAAATATTCATTGTACAAAAGTTTTTCAATAATTGAAAACAGATGGTAAAGCTATTAACAGAATAAACTGAAACTGTCTGATGTTGTTGTCGGCACCTCTCATATAAAATATATTAATTTCAAAATGTTGACTCTCCTTGAAACATGTACCTTGGAAGATTAACCTACTGCGGTAAGATTTTTATTTTTGAAAATATAAAACCTATGAAATTCACTCGTAGATGTTAAAACAGAATTGTAAAATAGGTATTAATCATGCAAACTTTTATTAGTCGATTGAATTGTTTAAATCAGCCACAGCAATTGTCACCAGTTTTCATCTTCAGAAGACCAACGAAAGTTTTGACTGATGCTTTGCAAAATCGCATTAATGATCTCATTCACGTGGACAAATGCAAAAAGATTTGGTAAATTGCTGAAATTTGTTCATTCTCATTGTTAAGCTCTGTACATTCCATTATTCATGTTAAACTGGATTATTGCAAACTGGTTCAAGTTGGGTTTCGAGATGATCAACTCAAAATCACAGAAATCCTGGAATTCACATTTATATGAAACTTGACTTTCGTCACGTTATTAAACAACGGCTTTTTGTGGAAGATCTTTTTTTGATGTAGTGTTAGTTTCATTGTCATTGAATAAATAATAATTTTCCTACAGTCATTTTCTCTTTAATTATTGAACAACCTCAAATTATTTAGTAAGCTATATTCTAGTGGTTATTATTTCTAGTATTATTACACTAGCCCTTTATTTACTCGATCCTCCTGTACAATTACATTATGAATTTTTGTCATAAATATTGAATATGTTGTAGTGTAGATAGATAGTTATGGTATAATTAAATTATCATTTATATCGCATGACAATGTGCTTAGTGGGGTACATTCATTAATTGTTTTTTACAATTTTTCCAGTGTTTCCTACGACTGTGGTACGTGCAAAGCACCAAGGGTACATAGATATTTTCTATTCTTAGAGCATATTGATTTTCATTACATGTTTGGCTTCTCTGTTGAGCAAAGTGAAAGTGTTACTTTTAGGGCCGAATGTCATCTGCATTTCAGTGGGCTTGGAATGTAATACTTTATTCAGCTCTGTGAAGAAGACAACAGTAAATTACCGCCACTAACTCTCCACTGTAAGCTTAGTAAAGGGTGCTTATTATTCTGTCGCTTTTGGAATTCACCTCTTATTTGTCAGATTACCAACAATTTTTACTCTTAAGGATCTGTATATAAGCAATACTTTTAAGGATTTTTTGCAGGGATTTTATTTTACAGCAAGACCAGATTTTGAAAAATATTAGTTTCAATTATCCAAATTTAGATAGTTTTGAATGATTCAGTAACGTTGCATTATGAAGGAAGATTGTTTATTTGTCGGAAACTTCCCTTTTAGTTTGTAATATGCCGTCCAAAATTTCTTGATCAATGACATCCTGTTCTTTGTTATAATAAATTCTCTTCCAGTTCATTTGGTTCAGTATCTTCTTTATGAATGTTGTTTTTATGAAGTGCATTGTACATTCGTATTATTTCTCCGTTTATTAATTGGAATATCCTTTATGGAGAGAAAATATGTGCTTTCAACCATGCTTCCTCGCTGTAATAGTGTTATGAGGAAACTTGCAGTTAAGATGTAGATAGATTTTACAATATTTTGTATTAGACGTGTCAGATAACCCAGATTTTAATGAAACAAGTTCAGATAAATGGGATTGTAATTTTTTGTTAATATTTTTAATGACATGAAACTTAAATGGTTGTCCTATAGATTTTATTTTCCCGTTGAATATAGCTAGATTAGCTATGTTAAACGTGAAATTATGTGATCATGCCAAAAATTGGATATCGGGGTTTTTGCAAATCTTTACAGTTTAGGGCCCAACTGGTTCATATAGATTAAAAACATTTGTACTGTGTTGCATTTTGGCCTTGTATCTTAGGATTGATCAAACCAGTTTTTATCAGATTTGTCTCAGTATTTCTATACTTGGATCAGTGATAATTTTTGGGGGGATCTTGAGTAAAACCAATTTCGATTTTTTCAGAGACACTAGAAAAAACGTAGCAAATTTGTTACTTTGTATATATAAATAATCCAAAAAACGTTTTTCCAAAAATCAACCTCCACTTTTTAAGATTAATAAATATCTGTTTTTACTGTATCTCCCCACAGTTTAAATACCCTTTTTTTTTTAATGAACGAGTATGATATGTATAACTGTAATTGAAATGTAGTCTTGTGCAGCCTCTGGTCGACCGTTCCTGAGATGTGTGGTTAACTGAAACCCAACCACCAAAGAACAGTGGTATCCACGATCTAGTATTCAAATCCGCATAAAAGTAACTGCCTTTACTAGAATTTGAACGTTGGAACTCTCGACTTCGAAATCAGCTGATTTGCGAAGACGCGTTTACCACTAGACCAACCCGGTGGAGTCAGTTTTAATACTAAAAAAACTTTTTGGTATTTTATACATCATATATAGGTTATCAGAAAATGTTTACAATTTTCCAAAATTACAAACCTCGGACCTTAAACACAACAATTTTTTTTTTTGAAAAATTTCAAAATGTTATATGAAAGCTGTAAATTTGTTAATTTACGTAAATTTGTTAAGTTTAACCTGTGTATGAATATCTTTAGAAAATGTTTTTAAAATTTATAGAAAATATAAATCTAAAAAAAATATATATATATATTTTTCTTTTTTTGGTCCTCGTTTTTCTTTTTTCATTTTTATTTACAATTTTTTTCATTACTATTAAAAATTTATTAATAGACAGTTTTTTTATGTATTTTTTGTTAAAGATCATTTCTTTATAAAAAATTGTTTACTAAATTGTCCCTACAGGTAATGTAGCCCCCATAGGGGAAGACACTCACCTTGTGGTGATTCCGGTCGCCAGACCACCCCCTCCGATTTTAGCCCTGAAGGGCATTACCGGAGGTCGTCTTCAGACTCTCTAACTGATTACATCTCAGTCACCAGCCAAGTCTCAGTCGGGACGCCACCGATGCAACCCTCCAAAATCATTTATTTATTTTAATTTTAAAATTTTCATACTTAAATCTTCTTTTTATGTAATTATTATAATCAATAAAAAAAAGCCTTATTAATACGTAGGCCGTAAAAGTATAAAAAAATATGGATTTTTTTCTTACTTTTCGGATATCTAAAATAAAATCCCATTATTTCGGTGAAGCCGGAAAGGTTTTGGAATAAAAAAGCTGTACAAGGTATTGTATGACTTGACCAGTGTAGCCGAGTCATGCAATACTGGGCCAGTTTTTTACATTGTATTCATTTAATTTGCAATGATGATAACATTATCGTGTATACAGATCTTATATTAAGGAAAAAGTATGTTAATTATTATGATTCATACTTCCTTTATTTCTTGCTACATGGGTCGCTTTTGGTTATTATACTAAGCTTATACCATACCAAACCGCTTTATCGCTGTTACTATTTATTTTTTTGTAGGTTACTGAATAAATATTTTTTAATTTATGAACAATTTTTTTTTAAAGGGGATAGCATATTTAATCTCTAGATACAAAATTAAATGAAGTAGACATTTACATATAAACACAAAACGATTAACATTACTGAATATAAAATCATAATAAACAAAAGGCAGTATAACAAACCAGATTACAAGACTGACTGTGAATTGTCATCGATCCCTGTTTGTATCTGATCACAATAACCAGTAGTTTTTTTTTACAATTATTGCAAGAATGTTTAGAATGAATATGCTGGTAAGAGTTTTATTCACCCTACCGGGTTGGTCTAGTGATGTACTCGTCATCGAAAATCAGCAGATTTCTAAGTCGAGAATTCTAAGGTTCAAATTCCAGTAAAGGCTGTGACTTTTATACGGATTTGAATACTATCTCGTGGATACCGGTGTCCTTTAGTAGTTGGGTTTCAGTTGACCACATATCTCAGGAATGGTCGACCTGAGGTTGCACAAGACCATACTTCATACATATATATATTCATGCATATCATCCTCTGAAATAATACCTTACACTGGTTCCCGGGTTGGTCTAGTAGTGAACGGGTCTTCCCAAATCAGCTGATTTGGAAGTCGAGAGTTCCATCGTTCAAGTCCCAGTAAAGTCAGTTATTTTTAAACGGATTTGAATACTAGATCGTGGATATCGGTGTTCTTTGGTGGTTGGGTTTCAATTAAACACACATCTCAGGAATGGTCGAACTGAGACTGTACTAGACTACACTTCATTTAGACTCATACTTATCATCTTCATTCATTCTCTGAAGTATTATCTGAAAGGAGGCTAAACAGGAAAAAAATAAAAATAAAGAATCAAAACAGAAAAAGAGGAAGGTAAAAGTTTTACTTACGCCTCGTTTGATTGTTTTCAGATTTAAAGAAAGTCGTGCTAACTCAATGGTTACTGGAGGCGTCTAATGACACAAACGAATGAAATCGGTGATTCTAATTTATCTCCTATTTGTGTATTCAATTTGAACTGAAATGAACATCGAATTTTAAATTTTAATAAATTCATATGTATATCTTTTTTTCGAATTTGACCATCTATTTACCGCGTTAACAACTTTACGTATACTTAATAATCTTTCTATGTCAGTTATATTTCATTTTTTTTGCGAATGGAGCTGTTTTTTTTCTCTTCTTAGACAACGCCAAGTTGTTGTTGACTTGTTTTTTTAATTCTAGAAACCCATTGAAATTCTTGATTTTGCCCAGAAATGTGTTCCGATGTGTGTTTCTTCTTCGGTGATGTTTATTTATTGCATATCTTTATGAATATCGTTGAGCCTTCTATTGTTCTTTTCAGTTTTGATGTACGTGAGGATACGTTTTATGAGTTTATGTCATTCATAGTATTTCGGAATATATCTAAGTTTTTCACTGAATCTGTAAGTTCACACTGTATTCCTTGTCGGTTCGCAGGTTTTAGTTATAGTTGGTTTTCCTTGAGCGTAGGAGTTGTTTTCGAGAACTTATCGCGTTGTGGCAACTTGCTTCTAGTGGCCTCTTAAAGATGCCACTAATGGTGCAATAGGCTTAGATTTGTCTGAGAGTCCTATGTATTTTTCAAAAAATACAAGTATGCAAAGTGGTTTATGGTCGTTGTAATTCTCGATTTAATTAGAAGGATGGTAAATTATATCAATTATTGTTCCTACGGATTCATTAGCAAGTCCTTTTTGGGGTTCGGTTTCGAGCAGGGCCTGTACCGGAGCGGAACAGTGATCACAATGCACTGGAGCTAAATTTCGAACAGTTGCCTATCTCCCGCCTGCGGAGGAGGCTTCACGATGCGCCTCACGATGGAAGAATGTCACACCACGACCAAGAGGAGGTCGTTGTATAAATTTATACAGAACTCGGGGAAATTTTACGCTTCTACTTCATTTTTAAAGGCAACGGGAGCCCTGGAGCTCACCAACCATGTGAATTTAAAGCAATAATCTATGTAGGTTCCGCGTGGCAACTGATGAGCTGTGTATCTGCGGGGAGGTCCAGTCGAACGAACACATGATGTTCGACTGTCCCGCTCTGGGGGGGGGGGGGGTCAGAACTCGGGACACCCTGGAACTTAGAGGTCAAGGGAAAAATTGGCCACCCACAAGCGGCGAGTCAGTTTGGTGTGAACCACATTGTCGAACCGTGTGAGAGTTCCTTGATGCAGTTGCGTTGTTCAACCGACACGAGTAGTTTCTTAAGGGAAAAGACTTACCGCGCACGCTTATTCCGCTCACGCTGTTAGGTTAGCTCTAGGAGGTAGTTAGCAGACTGGTCGCTTAAACTGTTTGAGGCTCAGTAGTAGCCCTTCGTAGTACAGACATTCGTTCTTATGCTTTAGGGCGACCGAATGGGATAACGGTGGGATTGATGCCAATCAATAAACCAAACTTGCCCGGTTCTTAGCGTAACCCGATAAACGCTACTACGAGGTGACCGTTCTGTTTCTCATTCTTTAATTATTTTAATTTTATGTTTTTTAGTCAAGTAACCGTCGGAAGGTGCAGTCAGTCTTGTCGAACAAACAGTAACATTGGTTGTGTTGGTTGAGCCGCCGCGGCGCCGTACACCGTCGCTTATCTTAAAAAATCGAAATTAAAAAAAAACTGAAAATTATTTTTAGATATTTATTCGAAAAGTATTTTTAATCCCCACTGTAGTCAATATCTCGTTTAGTATAATCGGAAATGGGGGAAAAATGCAATCATTGTCCAAATTTTTTTTACCTTTCTTCATCCCTTTCGAGGCCGAATTTAAAAAAAAAATCTAAAAATTTACATGAAAATTACGCACACCAAAAATCAAGTTAATATCTTTATTCGTTACCGAGGAAAAAAAAACAAAATCAGCGGGGTTTCAAAGAAAATTGAAATCCATTTTATCACTGTAAAATCGGAATTTCAAAATATATAGAAGTTAGTTTTTAGATATTCACATGAAGATTACACATAAAAAATCAAGTTGATATCTTCATTTGTTAATGAGAAATTAAACAAAAATATTAAATTTCATTGTTACTCTATTTTAATCCTTTAAACTCGGAATTTAAAATGATCCTTTCTTAGTATGCCTTTAAAGCGTAAGAACATGTATACAAATTTTCATCAGTTTATCTTCAGTAGTTTTTGCTGGGCGTTGATGAATTTGTATATACTATTATTCATTTTTGGCTTAAGTACAGTGCTTGAACTTGAATATTTCATGATTAATGCGATTGTAAGTTGTTTTCTCTTCCCAAAATCTTTTCATTGTTTGACTGTGTTTCTGTTTCCTTTGTTCTGTCCA
This sequence comes from Lycorma delicatula, assembly GCF_047948215.1. Lineage (NCBI taxonomy): Eukaryota > Metazoa > Arthropoda > Insecta > Hemiptera > Fulgoridae > Lycorma > Lycorma delicatula. Next base: position 19,758,962 of record NC_134463.1, on the reverse strand, counting down.
CTTTGCTCCTGTTTTCTTTCACTTCAAATTTTATGTTTATATATATATATATATATATATATATATACATGCAGTATATATTATGCAAGAACTTTTATTGAAGTACTCTTATAGATATTGCAATAGTGTGTTATTGAATTAATGTTAAATTGTTACAAATTGTGCTATAATTTATCAATATATTATAGTTCTTTCTATATTCTGTACATAACCAAACCTTGTCATGTTTCCTAGGTTGATTATCATTAGTAATGCACGTTGCAGTCGATTAGTATTTGCACTGTCTGTGTTGTATATATAAGATATATTGATTGGTTTTGTTTTACATAATAAAATGAAAGTCTTGTGGATGTGCATGTACACCTGCATTTGTTACTGAATTACCTTTTATTGTTTCTTTTTTATTTATTTTTTTATTGCCTTGCTCTTAATTATTCAAAATGGATTATTGTATTAAATTATTTAAATTTCTATTGTCTTTTTTTTTGTAAAATATAATGTTATGTTTCTTATTAAAAAGAAAAGAAAATTCTTTTTATATGTGTTTCTGTAACTAACTAGCAATTCATTTAATACAAATTTTAAAATATTCACTTTTCTATTAATTTTAGAATCAACTTCTGCATCAGTCTGCAGGTTCATCCATTCATGTAACTAACTGTTCACGTGATATGATATTACATGTAGGTCACATCGATTTTGACGACAATTATTTTGTACAGAGTTATATAAATATCTATCAACGTCAAGATTAATCGTATCATCTCAGCATTTAATGCTGTATTATAGATGTTTTTAGTGTATAAATGTATTAATTAATCTTGAATATATTTTTGTGGACTTCTTTCAAAAATTTGGTAGTTAATTTTGGTGTGCTGTATGAAAGAATCGAGGTTCAATACTACTATTTATCTTAATGTATAGATATGTATTATTACATATCTTAACATCTTATACATAATTTTACGTATAAATTATTTGAATAAAAAATTAAATGAAAGATGTAAAACTGTTGCTGTGCCTAAAACGTATCTAATTATTAATAAATTTTTTTAATGTTTTGGTAATAAATTTTGTTGGTATTAAAGATCCTGTTCTACGTATCATCTCAAATTATTAATTTTCACTGCTTTTTATCTAAATTATTTTTGTATTTATGTTGGAGTTTTGTATAGTTTTGAACCTGGAAGAGATATGGTTCATGGATCGAGGCGATGGAAAAAATTTTGTAGAAGGTTCAGTCCGAGAAAACTTTGATTAAAGGGAACTGAAAACGATGTCGGAGTTTTGTAAAACATTTATGTTAATCGTCCATTTTTGTGTTATGTACATTTATTTTGCGTTTACATTTCTGTCTTAATAAATATCAAAATACAGACATTGATTTTATGATATAAAAATATCATATTTTTTTCTATAGATGAAAATGTACGTTTTAGATTTTTTCTACTTTTCTGATTACATATTTATACATAGTACAGGGTGAGCGACATAAAACCGAACCCATAATGAAACCGCTACCCGACACTGTTTATGAAATACTCTCATACCACTAGCCGAACTAGTGGATGTATATGTTACTTCTGATTGTTGCTGCTGTTTGTCTAGTGGTTACGTGTTACTACGGTATACGTTCTGTTGCAGTGTAGTATTGTGAGTGCAGCTGTGTTTGTGTAAAATGCCTTATACAATCCAGGAGAGGATAGCTGTAGTTGAGGCCTATATTCGTTGTGGATCGTTTGAAGAATCACGTCAAGTATTCGTAGAAAAATTTCCGACTGTTTGTATCCCAGCGAAGAGTAGCATACAAGATTTAGTTAAAAAGTGGCGTACAACAGGTTCGGTTTCAAATGTAAAACGAAATAGGCAACTTTTCCTTAGTGGTCCACAGGCCATTGCCGATATCGGAAGGAGAATTATTGCCTGTTCAAAAAAATCAAAACGCAAGTTATCCCTACTATCTGGTGTTAAATACACATCTTGTCGTAAAATCCTTCACGAATTAAAATTGAAACCGTACCGCGTTACAACTGAAGGATATGGACAAACCGAAACGATTTGATTATTTATTGGGGCTGGCTTTTCGGAAACATTGTTGGTGGACGGATAGACCCGATGTCGTATTTCATGTCAGACGAGGCACGGTTTCATTTATCCGGCCATGTTAATTCGTAGAACACCAGGTATTGGATGACGAGGAATCCTCACGAGATATTCGAGCGTCCACTTCACGATGAGAAAATTGATGTTTGATGTGCCGTTTCCGGTAATCGTATAGTAGGACCAATATCTTTTGACCGGACTGTCAATACACAAGTTTACCTCACAATTTTCGAAGAATTCTATGCGCAATTAACCGATAATGAAAAACACTACAGCTTCTTCCAATAAGACGGAGCAACGTGTCAAACATCAAACGTTTCACTGAATCGCGTTCATGCAGCTTTCACAAATAAACGAGCGGATTAGCAGAGGACGGTGGCCTCCGTTCCTCAGAGTTGTCTATTTACGATTATTTCCTTTAGGGCTACTTAAAGGAGGCAGTTTATTCATCTAATCCCCACAATATTTATGAAGTGAAGGTGTACATTCGACGAGAAATCAACGCAATTGACGACTACGTTTTGCGTCAAACGACTCTCAATTTGATCAGTGGAGCACAAACTGCCTATTTAATTACATATACACATTTTTTGCTACACTTCATGTAAACGTATTTCGTTTGAAATTGAGATACGATCCTCCAGTTCTTAAATAAGGTGGATAGTTACACAAATTGCTAAAATATTAGTTATAAACATCAAATATTTATACAATTATTAATTCAATAATCTTACCTGAAATATTATAATAGACTAAAAAAGAGTCCCTTTATTACTTTTTAAATTAATGTTTCTTATTTATATATATATCTAATACTACCAATGTTGTTTAAATTATTTGATGTAACCATCAACAAAATAAAAACAAAAACGAATAATCAGGAGTTACACCAAGTCTGAAACCACATGACTTACTTTTACCCCTATTAAGTTATATATGCACAATTTTTTACAATGAAAAGTACATAAGATTTTATTTCATCAATAACTTCTGAAATTTTTTTTATTGTTATTACTGGATTATTTATTATAAAACAATTTTTACAATCACAAATTAATGATTATTAATAAATTAATATATTTAAATTAAAAAAAAAAAGTTAAAGAAAAGAAGCAGATGAAGTCGTACGATTCGAACCGATGTGCCTTCCCCTTATAAGATCCAAATATTTCATTAATTAAAATTTCATTTGACTATAACTTTAGAACCAATGAAAATAAGTACCACTTTATGATACATCGTTAAAAAGCTCTTATTGAGGGTTTATTACTGCAGTTAAGAAAAAGTCCAAAATCCAAATTTTTTGGATTTTGGAAATTTTAAAACTGAAATTTTTCACGATCACAATACTTACTTTACTTCGTACAAGGAAGTAAAAAATGCTGTTTAAGTTGTTTTCTATTGTGTAAATTTGTTTTGTGGAACGACTTAATGCTTATTTATTACTAATAGATTTTATTTGACCAATAATGAAAACAGATTGTAAAATAGTACTTAAATTGGCAACTAGCCTTTGAAATTTGTTTATTTTAATTGATTATCAGTTTGTAATTAATGTTCTGATGATTTTAATAGATTTATTTCTAGTATGGAAATACTTAAATAGAAAGATATTAATCTAGTAGGAGATACTTAAATATAGAGATATTTAAATTGTTCCAATTTAAATGATAAGAAAAAGTACATATGTTTTTTTTTGTGAAAAAGATCTAGAAATATTAGAAATAAATTTGCTATTAGAACTTTAAAAAAAAATTGTAACAGTGTTGTAATTCTTATTGTTTATTGATTTTCGCGCGCGCGCGTTTGTGTGTGTGTGTGCGCGAGAGAAGAGAGAAAGTAGATATGTATTTTGTGTTTTGGCACGTTGGAAAAATATGACTAGCCTTTTATCATAATTGAGCTTTTCGAGTAAATTAACTCAAAAGTTTTACAAAAATTAAAAACTTAAGTTTAATTGTAATTGAAAAATTGGAAAAAACGGAATATTAACGGAATTGAAAATTTCATAAAAATATTTTCATGTGTATTTATTCTAAAAGTTGAAGCATGTCTATATTTTTATATATTTATTATAGAAATGTATTACTATAATTTTAAAAGACTTTTGGATTTTAAATATAACTTATAAACAAAATATTTAAATATTAAATGTTCTAAGGTATTTTCTTTTGCAGTTCATATTTTATAATGTCCCTAACGAAGAGTGTGAATACTGTGCCATTTTCTAGAATAAATCTCTTGTCAAGAGATTCTAAAGCTTTTTCATTAACTTCTGCTATCTATTTATCTCTCTCTCTCTCTCTCTCTCTCTCTCTCTCTCTCTCTCTTTCTATATATATATATATAATGTATTTTACTTTGAATAAATTCAGCACTATTACTTTTTCGGCATTATAGCGCTCAAGAAGTAAAGTATATTAATCATTCAAAAATGGGGTATAATTTTTTTTTCATTTCTCAACATTTCATGACCCAAGGACACCAAAGAACAAAAAAAATGCAGGGTAATGTTCGTGCGTGTGTACGTTTGTTGTCGTGTTTGAAACTCTTTTGATTGGATTAACCGATTTTAATGAAATTTTGTACAGACTCGTGTATGTGGAGCAATTTGTTGGAAAAATGTTTGGGTCAGTATCTCCGGTGATAGTTTTTGGGGGTCAATTTTCTCAAAATTCTGTCAATATAACCCTACTTTATAATCTCAGTACGTGCGTACATGCTTATTTTACCACTTAAAGAAAAAAATTAACCCAAAAATAAAAAAAAATGTATTTATTGCAAATTTTTAACCGAATTTTTTTTTATATTCCTAGCCGTAGTAATAGTGCAAGTGAACCCCAAAAAATGCTTTGAGGGAGAAGGTGGATGGATGGTGAAGAGGTGATCAAAGTTTAAAATTATACATTTTTTGAATTTTTCAAAACTTTTTGGTTAATGTATCGTTATTTTTATATATATATATTTTTTTTATTAATATATATATATATATATATATATATATATATATAAAATAATAATAATAAATAAGCAGTGCTAGGAAAGTATTATATCAGCTTTTATCTAATTTCATTTAACGCATAGTATTTTGCTCTTAGTTCTTCCAAAATTTCAGTAAGGGGCTCGTGCTACAATAACTGATTTCAACTAAAAGAAAGTAAGTTTAAGCTTTTCATTAAAATGTATTTGTACATATTTTCTTTTACACATCCAAAAATAGGTTAATTTAAATATATTTCCGTACTAAGATTTTAAAACTAAAATAAGGTAATTTTCTGTAGCATCTAAGGTAGAATTATAATTGCCGATCGGAAATATTTTTCTGATTACACGGAATTTTGGTATACCCAACCAATTTTCTTATTTTTACAAGTTCCTTTAATTAAGATTTAAGTTTTGATGTTTGAAAATTTTTTGAATTAATTTACTCGATAAGGTCAATTATAATAAAAATGAAGTCGCAATTTTCATTTATCCAGAACTTAGAAAACACGTCTGTTTGTGTATGCGAGCGGTGCTAATATATGTGCGTGTGTACACACAAAGTAAGCAGTATTAGTTTTCTATTCCCTTCAGTGAACTGAATATATATATATATATATATATATATATACAATATAATACGCACTAGTATAGTTATTGCAAATATGCACGAAGCTTTCAAAATTTTAGCTTTATTCAGCCCCACAGTGACATCTTCACTGTGTACATCATCATTATCCTGGCTGTATAGTGATCATCATCAATCTCAGCAATAGCAACTTACTAGTGCTTCTGGCATCTCTGGTGCTGCTGAACGTGCTTCGTAGTAGATGAAAGACGAATTAATTATGGCAAAAAAATGAATGTGAGGTTGACAAGTGAAGTTTTATAAGGGATATAAAAGTTTTATAAGGGTTTCTAAAGTGGTGGGCTGGCTATACTTTTTCGGATTCTACTTGTAAAATTAAACGAAAATATCCTTAGGAAAAACGGCATTTCTCCTTCGTTCTCCCCCTCTCTGGCATTTTGTTATTTTTATATAAAAATTTATATCTCAAGTTCGGATAGACGAATCACATTAATATTTGGTAAGCGTCTTGGCAATAAAGTTTTAAAATTATTAAAAAAAAACTCAAGAATTAAATACCTTCGCAAATTACAAAATGGCGGTCATGTTTTAATCCGTTATATCTCTGTAAATATTAGTTTTATCAAAATTTATGTTTTTGCTAAAATATTAAGTCTTTTATTTTGAACAAAATGACATTTTATATTTTAAAATCGGTTAACAAATAGTCAAGTTGTGGCAGAAAATTGATGTAACTTTTGTTGTGTCTGTTTTCATGTCCTCCACTTTACGTTTCGTTCGATTAAATATTAATTGTTTTTATTTATTGTTAATTCTAGTATTGTAAATTAATCAGATTGAGCAATAATCTTCTCACAATAAGATTTAATATTAAATTATAATAAAACAATTTATATTAATTTTTCACTTTTGAATAATTTTACACAGCCACTATTACTGTTGATCATGTTAACAATGTAAAAATGAAGCTTTCTTCAACAGGAATGGAGTTCAAAACTATCACAACGAGCGTGTCTGGAGCGACAAGAATCCTCATGGTACCTTCCAAAGTAGCCACCAACAAAGATTTTCCCTGAACGTATGGGCAGGTATTTTTAATAACTATCTTTTGGGTCCTGTCATTTTATCAAATTATTTAAATAGAGAAAATTATCTTGCTCATTTAACCTAAAATCTTCCACATTTTTGGAAGACCTACCTCTACATTTAAGAGGAAATACGAGTATGTGGTTTCACCACGATAGAGCTCCAGCACATTTCAGTCTGTTAGTATCAGATTTCCTGCATGAAACGTTCCATGAAAAATGGATAAGCGGCGGAGGGGCCAGTGCCATGGCCTGCCCGATCACCTGACTTGACTTAAACCCTGTTGACCTGTGGGGCTATTTCAAACATATTATTTTTATTAAACTCAACATTGAATTTCTTCAACAAAGGATCCAAAATGAATTTCAAGAAATTAGGAATACTCCCGGAATTTTTGAACGGTTAAGACAATCTGTCTGAAAAAGACTGAAGACTTGTGTAATTTCTAATGGTGGACACTTTGAACATCTCTGATAACTATTAATTGTTAAATCTACCTAATGTTCTACAACAGTTAACGTAATATCACAGGTAGTTGTTATAATTTTTAATTATTAGGTCTATTATTGTGAGAAAATTATTATTTAATCTGATACTAATTTACAATAAAGAAAAACAATATTTAATTAATTGAACGTAAAGTGGAGGACATGAAGACACAAAAAATTACATCAATTTTCTACCACAACTCGGCTATTTGTTAACCGATTTAAAAATATAAAATGCCATTTTGTTCAAAATAAAATACTTAATATTTTAGCAAATAACATAAATTTTGATAAAATTAATATTTACGGAGATATAACGGATTAAAACGTGGCCGCCATTTTGTAATTTGCGAAATTCTGTTTTTCCTAAGGATATTTTTTGTTTAGTTTTACAAGTAGAATCTGAAAAAGTATAGCGAACCCACCATTTTAGAAACACTCTTTATATACTTAGTATCGGAAAATTCCCTATTATTATACCTAACGGTTAAGTACTTGGGACATGGAATAATGTTTGGAAATCTGAGTAATAGCAGATCCAATTGAGGGCAATTAGTTTCTCCATAATTTTGAACTATGGGTAACCATTTCCTGTTGTCTTGATTAATTACGTTCCCTAGAGATTTGTCGTAAGTTTGTACATTTAGTCACATTAATATTGTCCTTGTCTATAAATAAACATGTCTGCCTAATACTCTTCCCCTATTGGTTTATTAAAGCCAATAGGGAATTGAGAGAAAATCATTTTGTTAATATATATTATCGTTGTGTTCGTTTGATGTGAACGTCATTGATGGACAGAGGTGGCTGACATTGAAGGATAGATTTCTGAAATTACATTTCAAATCCTCCCTCCATATGTAATTTACAAAATTAATTTTTATATCATACATGGCAATTAATTTGGTTAGGGAGCATTTTTTTATTATCCTAATCTCAACTAAAATGTTATTTTTATTTATGTGTCCTATTGTTGGTAGAAAAATATTGCTTGTCATGAAATCAGTTATATCAAGACCATTTACTAGTTAAAGATTTTGATATAGACGTAATTGTAAAAAAAAATTCCATACTAATCAGGAAGCTTTTTTTTTTTCAATTTCTCTGAGAAAACGGCAGTAGACTAGTTTTCAGAATAGAAAAAAATATTTATGTCTGTTTATTTTTATTGGAAGATTATTTAAGTTTTGAATATTTTTTATGTCAGAAATTTACTCTTCTGCATTTGTTGAATATTTTATTAACCATCTCCATATTTGTTATTTATGTATTCTTTTTTTGGGGGTGGCTTTTTCCCGAAGAAAAATAGCTTTAAAAATGTTCTATATTATTTGTTTAACCGATAAAAATTTATCAAAATTCTCAGAGATTCAATAATATGCCTAGGGATTATCTGCAGTTTGCTCGAATAAATTTTAAGAAAAAAATGAATAGAAATAATTATTTAAACCTCTTAATATCCAAAATGATATAAACCGCTCACATGATAATATTTCGCATAGAAAAGGAATGTGTTTTAGACATACTTGTGAAGTACCTCATTTGCCATTTAAATTCACTTTTTCATTTTTTTTGATGAGTAGTTTTTATGATCTAAATACCATACTTAAAAGTGTTCTATATCTGAAATTATTTTATGATTAAGTCCAGTAGTGGGCAACATACGTATACACCCATGTACCAGCCGTACCATTTTGTCGAGAATGACGGTTGAATAAATAGCTTACGCTTTGTACAGTAAATGAATTTTAAGGTTTCACATGGATAACCCACCAGGTTGGTCTAGTGGTGAACTCGTCCTCGCAAATCAGCTGATTTCGAAGTTGAAAGTTCTGAGGTTCAAATACCATCAGCATATAGACAATTACGTTTATACAGATTTGAATGTTAGTTCTTGGATACTGTGTTTTTTGTTGGTTGGATTTCAATTAACCACACATCTCAGGAATGGTCGGCCTAAAACTGTACAAGATTACACTTCATTTACATTTATACATATCATCCTCATTCATCCTTTGAAGTATTACCTTACGGTGGTTCCGAAGGTTAAACAGAAAAAAATTCACATCGATGATTATGTAATAATTAAATACACACGTAGCGAGCAGGGGGTTAACGGGGCTATAGTCTCCGCCGAAATTGTCGGACGAGCCCCCATCGCCCGGCAATTATTAGTTTATCAATCAGGGGTTAAATCTAGTAAGTTAAGTCCAAAAAATCCATTTTAGCATTTTACATTTTCGTAATGTATAACATCTCAAAAGTATTTTCACAGAATTTGATATAATTCGGTACATAATCATCTCCCTAGTCATTAATCCCCTCTTATAAACCTTTACCCGCCGTTACTCGACCCTACTAGGGTAACGCTGTTACTCGAGGTGTGAGCGCCGAAAAGCCAGTAATTTCCCGCAAGTCAGAAATTCAACGCTTGCTTATCGCATTACAAACACATGCGTAATTATTACGCAGAATCTCAATTATCTCTTGCAAGTTTTAGCGGCTCTTCCGGTAACAACATGTACTAATGAACGTTCATTCTCCACAATGAAGAGTCGAAATGATTGCGTGTAACAAGTCGGGGGATGGAAGATTAAGTTCGTTAGTTTCTTTGTCAGTGCATAGAGATATTACTGTTAATCCCGATGAAGTTTTGGATATTATGCCGAGAAAGAAAAATCAACTAGCTTTCTAATAATTCATAACTTTTATTGGAGTGTTAATGTGTAAAGTGTGATTATGAGAAAAACTATAACATAATGATTCTTATTTGCTTAGTAAATGATATATTAAATGTAAGCATATGTTTTGTATTTTTCAAATTCAATAAAGTATAAAAAACCGTTTCAATATAAAAAAAATTTCATTATTATTATTATTTTATCAACATCATCATCAGCCCCCTTAGTCCCCCCGAAAAAAGTTACGTGCCTATTAAACTTAAGTCCATTTATAATTGTCATACCAATTACTTCGTTTTGACTTTAACATACATCCAGTTAAGTGAAATGATTTTATAAAACAGAAAATTGGCTATGAATAATTACCGGTAGTAGAAAATTAAATTTGTTATCTACGATGTGGCGCCTGACTTATCGGAAGTTGTCCTTGGCATTTTTCTCACACTAGGCTCGGTTGATTAATTTTGCACATATATGCGTAGCATGGGAATGAAAAGAGATATTGAAATTAAATAGAAAATGAATAAAAGTAAAATACCTTAATTACAAAATTCAGTATTTATTTTTCAATATAATCCCCGTTTACACTGATACATTTTTCCCAACGTGTGACAAGTTTTTGCATTCCGTCACTGAAAAATTCTAGCGCTCTCGGATCCAAGTAGCTTCCTTTATTTCATAGTGTAACGATTACTTGTGAGATTCCTCTTGAAATGAGGGAAGAAGTGGAAGTCGCAAGGAGCCAGACCCGGCGAGTATAGCGGCTGCGGAATAGGCTCAAATTTCACCTTGCAAAGAGCCATCAGAGAGTTTGCTCAGTATCCATCGTGCACAGATTTTACGGCAACCTAATCGTTCGATGTAGCTTACTTTTTCTTTAGATATGCCTAACTGAATAGCGATGCGTCGCTGGGTGATTCGCGGATCACTTTGAAGCAAATCATCCACCTCCTTTCGATGTTTCAGGTCAATCACAGAAACTGGTCGTCTGCTGCGAGGCGAGTCCTCAATTGTCGCTTTACCAGCTTCACATTTGCGAAATTTCAACACCCACCTATTCATAGTACTCCTGTCAACAGTTTCACTATCGTAAACCACTTTTAAACGATGAAAAATATTCGTACGTTTCACATTTTCTAATATTAAAAATTCGATCTCTGCGCGTTGTTTTAACCGTGTTGACATATTGACCGTACTCGACTCCATTTTAACTGCTATTGAAAACAAACCGGTAAACGGATTTAAACGCATTATCGCAGATTTGTAGAGGGAACCTACCGGGTTGGTCTAGTTGTGAACGCGTCTTCCCAAATTAGCTTAATTGGAAGTCGGGAGTTCCAGCGTTCAAGTCCTAGTAAAGTTAGTTATTTTTACACGGATTTGAATACTAGATCGTGGATACCGGTGTTCTTTGATGGTTGGGTTCCAATTAACCACTCATATCAGTAATGATCGAACTGAGACTGTACAAGATTACACTTCATTTACACTAATACATATATTCTCATTCATCCTCTGAAGTATTATTTGAAGGGTAATTACGGGAGGCTAAACAGGAAAAAGAAATAAAAAGAAGGTTTTTTGAGGGGGATTTTAGCTATCATGTGCTGCTACGCTCAACTCGATAGTACCTTTTGTCTCCGTGTAGCACGCTAGTGTGCAAAATTTATCAGCTGGGCTTCGTATATTTTTATTAGCCGCGGAAACATTTCTATCGATTATTTTGCAGTTATAATTGGTTTCATTGTGGCAATGATTGTTTAGTACGTGATAGTTTTGTGTACAGTGAGCTAAAGAATGAATGAAAAAAAGAGATTGCGTTCACTCCGTGTTGCAGAAAGGTTACGTGTTATTGCTTAAGCAAAGGAGCGTGGAAGTTGTGCTACTGGCAGAAAATTTGATTACTCTTTTATAAAAAATGTTATTTAAAAAACCTATAAGAAACGACGTACAAAAACGTATTGAACATTTTTAAGTTACTGTTTGTTAAAAAGTATCGAAAACAAATACTGTACGTTAATTGGATTAGTTATTGAGAGTTAATAATCAGAAGATATCTTTAAAAACCTTATTTCATTTTTTTTAAAAATGTAATATGTACTTTTTTTAATTTGAAGCTGGTTTTATAATTACTTTAACTCGACAAGAAATCTACGTATGGTTTGTGCTAGAGAAATCGCAAAAGATGTCAAATTTAATTAAAAAACCTAGTTAAGAGCAAAGATCGATAAAATACTGTACGTGTTGAAGTAAAGCTTTATTTGAGTAGTATTTTATATATTTTTTTAATTCTATATTTTATTTAAATTTTCCAAGTGTGGATGTAAGCAGGCCGGATAGTTTGACATTCGAAAAATCGGAAGTCGGATTATCGGCGTTACTAAGTAGAATTTTTGGCAGTGTACATATCATTTGTTCTTGGGTTCGGTAGTAACCAATGAAATATAAGATTGCACTTTTAGATTTGTAAAATTTCATTTTGGAAGTGTTAAAAATAAATCTAAAAATGTTTGAACGTTCATGAAGTATTTCATGAAGTTTTTTTTTGTATAATTTTAATTGTAACTACTGAAATGTTTTTTGTATCCGCATACAAAAATGTATAATATATTTTTGGTAGAATCGTATGAGAAATGAAAAGAAATCATTATTACTGATAGTGGGATAGTCACGGTCATCAGCGTCATCGACAACCGTGTACGATTTATACAATGAGAGCTCCAATAGTCATTGCATCAGCAATTTCTTTATTTATCTCTTTGTCTTCCCGTTAAAAAAAAAAAAAAAAAAAAAGTTAAAGGAAGTAAGAGTGTGTTCGTGATGTTATCGATTTTATTATTAATAGTTATTTTATCGTGTCTTGTTCCATTCTTTCGTGTTGTCTTAGTCCAGAAAATTACTTCAGCATTAAGAATGAAACAATCAACTATGAAATGCCTTAGTAACATCTGGATTTTATTTGTTAGTTTATTTAAGTACGTTGTGTATACGACTACAAGTTATCTCTTGCTAGTTATTTATTTCTTGTACAAAGATATATCTTTGGTTGTTGAACGTTTTTTGTTTTTATTATTATTATTATTTCTATACTAAATTTCTGTGTTCATGACAATGGAATTGTAATGGTCTTTCTGGTATTTTGTCAGTTTTCCCCCTTTTTTTTTGTGACGTATATTCAACCATAAGTAGTTTTTGTTTATCATTGCGTGACCGTTTTATGTGTAATTTGTTTTCCTGATATTTTGTTACAAAATTAAAACATGAATGTGTTTGATGTCTTTTATTTTACAATATTTAATAAAGAAATGTTTTTTACTTCCTTGTACGAAGTAAAGAAGGTATTGTGATCGCAAAAATTTAGGTTTTCAGATTTCAACGGAAATATTCATTTTGATCATCCCTGAATCCATTTTGACTAGTTTTGGTGCGACGTCTGTATGTACGTATGTATCTCGCATAACTCAAAAATCAATAGCCGTAGCATGTCGAAATTTTGGATTTAAGACATCTAGTTGTTGACCCTTTGATTCAATCGACTTGACCAAAAATGTCCAAAAAAAGCCCAAAATCCAAAATATTCGGATTTTGTCTTAAATGCAGTACTAAGTCCTCATCGAGAGCTTTTCAACGATATATCATAAGTAGTACTTATTTTCATTGGGTCCAGATTTATAGTCAAATAAAATTTTAATTAATGAAATATTTGGATCTTACAAGGGGAAGGCACTTCGGTTCGAATTCGACTTCACTTTCTTTTTTTAACTTTTTTGTTTAATTTAAATATATTGATTTATTAATAATTATTAACCTCTGATTATAAACACATTTTACGATTAATAATAATTCAATAATAACAATAAAGAAGAAAATATATATATATGTATATAACAGAAGTTATTAATGTAACAAAATTTTTTGTACTTTTCATTTAAAAAAAGATGTGTATATGTAATTTAATAGGCGTACAAGGAAGTCATGTGATGTTAACGTCAGATTTTTAATAAAGACAATTTAAATAATTTGTAGGAATTTGTAATACCAAACAAAATAAGCAAATTAAAAAAAAAAAAATATTGTTTTTAATATCAGGTATGACGTAGAATAACGCGTAAAATTCTTATAATAGAACAATAGTAGCGTGCAAATATTGAACCTAAGATTATTTAACTGAAATTGTTACAGCCAACAGAAAATCCGTGCTACCATTTTGGAATAAAAGAATGTAAAATTTATAATGAAAAAAATAACTATTATCTTAGGTTTAGAACTACCAAAAATAAAATTATTTCTACAACGGTCTGATTTACTGAACGGTAATTGTTTAAAACTAAGTTGTATGGTAATGTGCAAATTATTCGAGCGAGAGTGAGGTTCCAAACGATTGCTTGTAATTGGGAGATGGAAGCATACGTAAACGTCTAGTTTTCCACTACTGCTGGGTTGTAGATCTCGTCTGCTCTTTCATTCCCCACGAGCCGATAGTCTCCCCCTTCAAATTTCCCCTCGCTTAATTTTTTCCTACATGGTGACTTAATTATCCCTTTTACTCCCTCTATCGTTTCTATTGTGTATCGATATGGTTACTGCAATTTTATTTTTATTTAATCGTATCGATGACAGACCGGTCGAAGTCAGGCCGCCATTCATTAGTGGACGCATGATAAACACAACATACTAAGGCATTATTCAATATCCTTAAGTTGAAATAAATATTTTGAATAAGATCTACAGTATTTTTAAGTTTTTTTATAACTTTTTATTGATTCTTTTTGTCATGTGAAACATCGCGTTCTGATGTTACGTTTGTGAAAAATTTGTATAATAATTGTCGGAAGTCAAAGATAACTTCGACTGAAGTCGAAGACTCTACTCAAAAATTAATTCAAATTACTCAGGATAATACATTATTAGTGTGTTAAAATTATTACTAGTAAAATTTTACGCGCTGTAATGCGATACAAAACTATAATTGAGCGTAATCGGAACTGAACGCAAGAGTATTCGGGAGGTGTATATCTCTACTATCTGTTTCAGTGGTTCAACATTTGTCTCTTCCTGCTGAGTTTTCTAATAAAATAGCAGGTTCAATATTTTATTGACGGGTATAAATTTGATTTCGTGTAGTCGAGCAGAAGCTGGGATTGCGTTCCTATTCTTTTTTAGATCGTAGATGATTGAATTTACTGCTGGTTAGTCCTTAGGAGAGTTGTAACGTCTGCGTCCTTTCCCAACGCTTTCCCTTTTAATATGTCCCGTGAATCTTTCGGTCTAACAGGAATACTCTCTGGCAGAGGCCCTGCTTTTGTGGAAAGTGTAATATAACTTTTTTCACGGAAAGAGGATATATTGTTGTTGGAGGTAGACTGTCTTTTAGTTAAGGGTGTTAGGTGAGCGAAATCTTTTGACTATTGGTTTCCTGTTATACCTGTAGACCAATCAGAGTTCCTCTTGTTTGAAATATGACACTCCCAGTGCTTAACCAGTTAAAAGCGGTTTTTTATGACATTTTGTAAGAAAGTCGCTGGAATTGAAATGGTGTAAATACAACCATCTCATAAACAAGTTTTCAGTACGTAGCACCTATGAAATATGCAAGTGGGCCAAAGGTAACCTTTTTTAAAAAATCGTTCCAAAGTAACTCAAAACTAGTTTTTTTATCTTTAAATTAAATTTCAGTCAAAATGTGATTTCTTTATTAGGTTTTGAAAATAATATCTGTTAAATACTGACCTCTCATTCTAACATTTGGGCTCTTTTTTAACACATTTTGCATAGTTAAAATAAATATTTCTTCAGGTATTGCCGCTATTTCGACCCGTATGTTGTTTTTTAAAAAAACAACATTCCAAATTTTTTGGCTTATTAACATAAACTCTTTTTTTTCAATTAATCCGAAAGAAAAAAGTCAGGAACCGTCAAATACGGTGACCTTGGAAGCCAACTAAAATATGCGTCTTCTTTGGTCACCACTGTAAGAACCCACGTGTTCTTGTTCTTTTTATTTGTCGTTCAGGACTAGCACAAACTATCCGACTTAAAAAAGAAGACATAACAAATGCATAATTATTACATTTGTTTGCGTATAAATATCGTTTTATAAAGTTGTTTTTTTATTATCCTCCTGAGGGTCTTTGACTAAACGGGTTATAGCCCAGTTTCATCTTTCCCCGCTACATATAATTTCGGAACATAGGAAATTATGGTTAAACAAATCTTGAAATAAGACTTTCCATAATAAAACCTTAGCTTGTTCTCGATATAGTTGTTTCAAATAAAAAAAAAAATGTTTCAGCTTTTATTCGACACAAAATCGTTTAGGTGGCTTGGTAATATCATCCTTTTTTAAACTACCCATCTCTCCCGAATATTTTGTGCGGAATGGATGTCCATTAGCGGGATGGTGTTTTATCCCTCTGGGAGAACTGATATTTCCATTCACTGATTTTTCCTTCCTTTCTCAATGGTATTCAGCCATTTTTAGATGAAAGAAAATCGATTCGTACTTAAATTCCAAGAATCCTTGATATTTAGGTGGTTTTGGTAGAACGGCTCTGATTTTGAGCTTATGTGGTGGCTGTACCAAAAGCTCGATCAAAGCCGGTCTTTCACATCCTTCCTTATATACTATATCTTATGCAGGTGAGACATCTAAACTCGTATAATCCTATTTATTATTATTTTTTTTTATTAAACGTAATTAGTTTTTATTTTGCCCGACTAATTTTGACAGTTTTATCAGAAATGTTTACAAAACTATTAATCTGTATTACATTTAATTCCAAAACTGTTATCAACCGATTACAAAAAAATTCTCTTCGCCTTTGGGCTGTAACCCGTGTAAAACCTCGGCTTCATATCATACTCTCAACCTCCAAAGTAAGGACAGAATTATTTGTAAACGGGGTTCTTTTTTCCCTTAGTTTTCAGTGAACCGACACTGAACTCTAAAAAGGCGGCTTTATCTATCCCTGTATTTTATTTCCGCGGTGAACCTCTTCCAGTCCAACATTTAAGGAGGTATGCCGTGTAACGCAAGACCGAGTCCCGGCTACCTGGGTGGGGTCTAGCGCCCTACCGAGGTAGTTTGAGGCGAAAGCACCCCTCAGAGCTGAATTTATCTTTAATTGCGGATCCGGCTCCGAGGGACGGGGAGATTACAGACAAAAAAGAAAAAAAGATTAGCAGCTCCCCACGGGATGAAAATCTCGGCAATTAAGTAAACGAAATTTACAAAAGTTTTTTCGTTCGGGTCCTTCATCTACGGTATTTTTTAAAACTTTAATAATTTCTATAGATATATATTTTTATACCGGAGAATAAAAATTGATTATATGACGTGTAATTATGAATACGGGTCCCTATATAGTAAAATTAAGTGTAGTATATACTTTACCATAAATGTTTATATCGTAATATAATGTTGCGTGCTACTTTTTGTTTTTAATGTGTATATGTAAGGTTCCGTGTCAACTTCTTAATTGTAATTATTCTAACTTACGCTGTGGAATAGTCCTTGACATAAGTGCGTTCTCGTTCGGCTACATATATGGTAGTATATTTGAATTCATATATTCTTCGTACATTGTTATTTCATCAACTTTCCAATCTGAAGGTTATTTCGGTCTGTATTATTTTAATTAAATTTATTTTCATTTAAAAATGTTAACTCTGGCAATTTTATTGTTTTGCTTTATTTTATTAAGTTGTAATTTTTTAGATTATACTAGTGAAAGATTGAGTAACTAGATAAGTTTGTATTTTTTATGTAATGAATAAAAAAAAAAGCTATATTGAAATTATTGATGTCTTTAAATGCTTATTTAAATAAATAACTACATACATAAAATACGAATATATATATATATACTCGTATATACAAAGAGAGAGATAAATATATTATAGAGATAAGTTAAAAAAATATATTCCGATAATGCTATATCTTTTTACTTCCTTTTACGAAGTAAAGGAAGTATTGTGATCGCGAAAATTTCGATCCATTTTGACCTTCCCTAAATCCATTTTGACTAGTTTCGGCGTGACGTCTGTACGTACGTATGTATGTATGTGCTTCCTTATGTGCGCTATCTCGAATAACTCAAAAACGTTTAGCCGAAGGATGTTGAAATTTTTTATTTAGGAGTGTTGTAATATCTAGTTGTGCACCACCCGTTTTGATTGCAATTGACTGGACAAAAAGTAACAAAGCCCAAAATCTAAATTTTTTGGATTTTTGGAAAAGCCCTCATCGAGAGCTTTTCAACGATATATTATAAGTGGTATTTATATTCATTGGATCCAGAATTATAGCCAAATTAAATTTTAATTAATGAAATATTTAAATTTTACAAGGGGAAGGCACCCCCTTCGAATCAGACTACATCTCCTTTTTTATACTTTTTTTTAAAATTTAAATATACTGATTTATTAATAATTATTAATCTCTATTGTAAAAAAAATTAATAATAATAATGATAAATAATCATTTAATAATAACTTGAAAAAAAATATGATAAAATATCAGAAGTTATTAATTAAATAAAATTTCTTGTACTTCATTTAAAAAAATTTGTATATGTAAAATTTAATAGGCGTACAAGGATGTTATGTGTCCACATCAAATTTTTTTTTTTTTTTTTTTTAATAAGCAGGAATGGAAATTATATACGCAATATTTGCAGTTTACATAAATTTACAAACAACAACAATAAACGAGTTATAATTTCAACAAGCTTAATGCTTTTGTGTAATAAATTTGAAAAAGCTGTTTAAAATATTTCGTCATTGAATTTCTAAAAGTTATTGATAGATTATCGATTTCATTAGATTAAAATTGATTGTTTTTTTAAAATTCCCGTAAGAAAAATTTCAGGCATTACGCTTGTTCATATTCCAGTAATAGAGAACGTCAGCACCGATTTTCGTAAAATAAATGTCGGATAATTCATCCCGCTTAGCAAACTATGTACGCCAACCATTATTTTTGTAGGAAGAATTTAAAATAATTTTTTTTTTTAATTTCCTAGGATTGTATTTCTTTAAAAAAAAAACAATTTGTGTAATAATAATTGAATGTTTAATATTGTT
This sequence comes from Lycorma delicatula, assembly GCF_047948215.1. Lineage (NCBI taxonomy): Eukaryota > Metazoa > Arthropoda > Insecta > Hemiptera > Fulgoridae > Lycorma > Lycorma delicatula. Next base: position 19,739,949 of record NC_134463.1, on the reverse strand, counting down.
TGAACACTAATTTTTGCATTCATCTTAATTAAAAAAAAATTTGTTAAATAAAAATAATTTTTTTTAAATGCTTTACAGTTTAAAATTTTTTTAATAAGAAATATCGGTCGAATTTTCATATTTGATCTAATTTAGAGTTTTTCCTGTACAATACAATAAAAATTTCCTAAAAAGGGTTGTAAAATTTTCTCGATTTCGTTCCATACTTGATATATGAAAATTCTTGATATTTTTTCATTTCAGATATGCCATAGAGGTTTTATATATTAAAGACTATATTATTATTTTTACTTAAAATCGATCAAATCGATTATAAAATACAAAATGGAAAACGAGTTTGGAAATCGATTTTAAGTAACGATTTTAAAAATCGATTACTACACGTTGTTTCTAAAGATTCTGGTGATGTTTTACTTGTTGATTGACTGCAACGATGTAGCTATGTTTATCTCCTATATTTTTTTTTGTTTTTGTCTTGACTTTATGATACACAAAAAAATATAAATTTATATCTCAGAATGACAAAATGATTTTCTTCCCCTCGAATTTAATTTTTTCCCGTCATCTTATAAAAGAATGCAACTGTACTTTATGAACTTTGGTGAGCTATGACCTTGAGCAATTTTATTTTTTTAGAGCCTAGTCAGAATTATATAAAAACTCGAGTTCGGAATCGTAATAGAAAAGTTATGAATATGTCGAAAAAAAAACTTCTGATTCCGTTGTATGGCTCCCTTATAAGGAAATATTTAAATTAATTCTCGAGCTTTAATTTAAAATTTGTCTAACAATACCGGAAAACTAATAATGCGAAAAAGAGAGACCCGATTCTGGGTCTTAAGTTATGCAGCTGGGTTATGAAACCCATCTTTTGATGCCTTAGTTTAATAGTTATTTCTAACTGCTTAGAGTTTCTATTGATTTTTATTGTTCAGGACATAAACGTCATACTATAATAGTGCAATTTCGATTCCAACAGAATATTTAGCTTTTTTGTGTATCCCCTTATGCTAAGCTGTTGCTAACCTATTTCCAAAAAAATTATAACTTTTGAAATGTTATAAAATGCAGTTGATTTTTACTTCCTTGTACGAAGTAAAGGAAGTATTATGATAGCGAAAAATTTCGGTTTTCAGATTTTAACGGAAATATCCATTTTGAACCATCCGTAAGTCCATTTTGAGTAGTTTCGGCGTGACGCCTGTACGTACGTATGTGTCTTGCGTAACTCAAGAACGATTAGCCGTAGAATTTTGAAATTGAGGATTTAGGACTGTTGTAACATATATTTGTGCACCTTCCCTTTTTATTGCAATCGATTGGACCAAAAGTGCTCAAAATCCAAAAAAATTGGATTTCGGACTTTTTCTTAATTGCACATATAAGCTCTCATTGAGAGCTTTTCAACGATATATCATTAGTGGCACTTATTTTCATTGCCAGTTAAAACTTTAATTAATGAAATATTTGGATCTTATAAGGGCACATAGGTTCGAATCAGACTTCATCTCCTTTCTTTAATTTTTTTTTTTTTTTTTTTTAAATTTATATATACTGATTTATTAATAATTAACCTCTGATTGTAAAAAAAAGTACAATAAATATTAATTCAATAATAACAACAAAAAAAATTTAATAAAAAATATATGTTATTTATTAGGCGCACAAGGAAGTCATGTGGTGTCCGCATCAGAATTTTTTCCTTATTTTCATCCTTTTAATAAAAACGGTGTATTGTAATTATAAGCCTCCCACTTACGTCTCTTTGTCTGAATTTATCATCTTTGTTTTAGGCACCCACTGAAATGCTGTGGGCCTTGTGTTTTCCATTTTTTTATAATTAGTATTTTACAAAATTTAAGACGAAATGAAATTTGGTGTAGAAAAAGTATAGATTATAAAAAGAAAAGCTAATTGGGGAAAACATTTGTAGCATTGTGGTCAAGTATAACTTTTATGGGTGTAGCCAGTCAGGCTGTTAAAAAATAAATAAAAAAATGAAATATATGTATACATATTTTTATGACATCATTGATTTAAAGGATAACAAAAATACTGTAGTTTGTATTACATTGAATGAATTTTCTAATTGTTTTTAAAGCAGCCATTCTTAAAAAAGAAATAAAAAAGTAAATACGTTTTTCGACACCAGTTTTATCATTTGGAATTATGTATTTAATGCATTTGAAGAATTTTTTACCTTGCACGGAATTAAACCCCAGATGACCTACTTAAGTTGGCTTTTGTTAAGCCATTACGCGAGACTAATATAAAATTATTTCTGAATTATAACATTATGTTGTTTGTGTGTGCGTAGTTTTTTTTACATTATTTCTTATTTAGCAATTTAAAACTTTGACCTTAATATCATGTCACTGAGTTAAAAGCAATAACTTTTTTCTATGTAATATACAGACGAATATTTTGTACTTAAAAAATCTCATTACGAGAGAATAAATGTAGTCCTTTATCTGACAACTTAAGTTCTAACTATTATTTAATAGTCTATACCATATTATGTAATTAAACAGAAAAATTTGTATTATACAACTGTTAAGTAGAATTAAATAACAAGTGTAATTTGTAAATAACAATAATTTTTATTTATCTATTTTAGCAATTAAAGGCTAACCGACTAATTAAAATTAATTATAAAATGAGTTTTATAGCGTATGAAAAATGCCTAGCTTGACCGGAATTTGACTCGGAACCTTCTGGATGAAAGACAGAGAAGATACCACTCTCCCACCGAGATCGGCTGTTAATAATGAAATTACAATTTCAAATAAAATAATTAACGTGGGAAAAATATTAATTTTATTCGTTGTAATTTGGAAAAGCTGTTGACGCACAGGGATGGGGGTATGAATTACTGTATAGGTGGCTGATATCTTGTTACTTTTGACATACTGTGCGTTACATTATCGCCCTTATTTAAATCGATATGTTAATCGATACTTTTAATAAATCTGTTGACGAATATTAAATAAAAATATGGCTTTTTTAGATTTTTTTGGAATTTATTCTTCTTGATTTATTTGGGGAAACGTTTTGTTAAAAATTGTAAGATACCATTGTACTTATTTACCGAGCGTAATATAAAACGGGGTTATGTTTGCAAAGTTTTGAAAAAATTTACTCCAAAGAAACTATCTATTCCATCCGCTGGAGATATTTAGCCCAAAGGTTTATCAATAAATTGCCTCAAATACATGAGTCTCTGTACAAAATTTTCATCAAAATCGGGTTTTCCAGTAAAAAGTTATTTATCTTCGAAGAAGCAAACACTTGTATATCCAAACTACGTACGAACATTACCCCACTTGCTTTTGGGTTTTTTGGGTCTATGGACCATGAAACATCGAGAAATGAAAAAAACCCATATCCCAATTTTTGATTGATTACCAAACTTTGCTTCTTGCAACATAGTTCTAGAGCTATAATGCCTGGAAAGTAAAATAAATTGTTACGTCTCTAAATTTTGTATTGCATGAATAAATTGTACGTAAATACATTTCAAAAACTCTGATGTGGACACCACATGATTTCCTTGTACGCTTATTAAATTATATATACTTATTTTTAAAAGTACATAAAATGTTATTTCACTTCTAATTTTTTTTATTGTTGAATTATTATTTATTATAAATTTTTTTTACAATGAAAGTTTAATAATTATTAATAAATCAATATATTTAAATTAAAAAAGAAAAAGTTAAAAAGAAGAGGAAAATGAGAAAAGGGAAAAAAAGGAAGAAAATGTTGCAAACAAAGAAAGAATAAAAACATAAAGAGAAGATGATAAAGAGGAAGAAAACGTTAAGACAAAGGAAATAATAAAAATATTAGGACAGGATGATGAATATAAGGAGAGAGAAAATTTGAAAAATAGAGAACGTGTAAACAAATTAAGATCAGAAGAATTATATCAAACCAAAGAGCGATTAAATGATTGACAACAAAAAATAAATAAACCAAAGGATAATCAACTCCGACTTAGGGAGGGACACCGTCCGACAATATCAGAGAAGTAATGAACTAAAAGATTTTTTGCAATTTATTAAAGATTGAGCATACATGCTTCAGGTGTATGTGTCGTTCTTGTGAGGTTCTATTTTTCAGTCTCTCTGTAGTTAACTTTAATGTAGATAAAATTAAACAGATATTCTAGAATAATTAAATAAAATTAAACTAGAAAATCGAAAAATAATACGATTCTAATTTATAATTTACAATTAATATTAAATAATAACATATTTCACCAAATCTGTTACATATACACATATTTAATAATGCCTATTAAATTACATATACACATTTTTAAAAAAAGTACATACAATTTTTTTCACCAATGACTTCTGATTTTTTTTCATATTTGTTTTTTATTGTTATTATTGAATAATGATTTCTTGTAAGGGTTTTTATTAATCACGGGTAAATAATTATTAATAAATCAATATATTTAAATTAAAACAAAAGTTTAAAAAAAAAGGAGATGAAGTCTGATTCAAACCTATGTGCCCTTGTAAGATCCAAATATTTGTTTAATAAAAAATGTCTCTATAACTCTCGAACCAATGAAAATAAGTACCACTTATGATATATCGTTGAAAAGCTGTCAAATGAGAGCTTATTACTACACTTAAGAAAAAGTTGAAAATCTAAATTTTTTGGGGTTTGGGCTTTTTTGGACACTTTTGGTTCAGTAAATTGCAATCAAAAGGGGAGGTGCACAGATAGATGTTACAACAGTCCAAAATCCAAAATTTCAATATCCTACGGCTAATCGTTTTTGAGTTATCGAGATTCATACGTATGTACAGACGTCACGCCGGAACTAGTCAAAATGGATTCAGGGATGGTGAAAATGAATATTTCCGTTGAAATCTGAAAACCGAGATTTTTCTTGATCACAATACAAGGAAGTAAGTACTTCGTACAAGGAAGTAAAAAAGGACAAACTTAAAAAAATACTCTTAGTTGTTTGCTTAAAAATTGAATCGCTTGTGAATATATTTTGCGGATTTATAAATAAATAAATAATAAAAAATGTTTATTTATAGATTATTTCTCTGTTCAAATAAAAACTATACGTGTAGAAATCAGAATGGAGTTTATATCACAGATTTTTTAACTGTAAAATTTACGTATTTTACCATATTAATGTAAAAATTTTTTACATCCTTGTACGAAGTAAAGGAAGTATTGTGTTCGGGAGAAATTTCTGTTTTTAGATTTCATCGGAAATATCCATTTTGACTAGTTCGACGTGACGTCTGTACGTATGTATGTATCAAACTACTCAAAAACGATTAGTCGTAAGATGTTGAAATTTTGGATTTAGGACTGTTGTAACATCTAATTGTACACCTCCCATTTTAGTTTCAATAGACTAGACCAAAAGTGCCCAAAAAGCCTAAATCCAAAAGATTTGGATTTTGGACTTTTTTTAACTGCAGTAATAAGCCATTTTTGATAGCTTTTCAACGATATATCAGTGACTTATTTTCATTGGTTCCAGAGTTATAGCCAAATGAAATTTTAATTAATTAAATATTTGGATCTTACAAGAGGAAGGTACATCGGGTCGAATCAGACTTCATTTCCTTTTATTTATTTTTTTTAATTTAAATATATTGATTTATTTATAATTATTAATCTCTGATTACAAAAAAAAATTACAATAAATAATAAATAATTCAATAATAAAAATAATAAAATCAAAGTGAAATAAAATTTTATGCAGTTTTAAAAATGTGAATATTCAATTTAATAGGCCTACAAGAAAATCATGTGGTGTCCACATCAGATTTTTTTTTGTAATAAATAAAGTGGTTCTCTTGCACTAATTAATTTATTTGTCTAGTTAGCACAGATTGCCTAAAAAGATGTCGGTAAAAATTTATTAATCATTCATATAACGTTTTAATGATTTAAAATATACCATCCATGAAGTTTACTTGTTGATTACTTACTCGGAAACCGTAGTACAAATCATTTATTATGATTTTTTTAGAGTAAATATAAATCTTCATGAATAAAAAATATATTTTCACCGAATTATATGGTTTAATATAAAATACAGATTTGAAAAAAAATTTTATCACAGCCTCATTTTTATTTATACTACATTGGTTTTGTTTGGCCGAGGGATATTTCTTTCTTTTTTTTCTAAATAACAAGTTGCTGGAAAAGATTCAAACTTATCCTCTGGTTTGTTATTTAGAAAAAAATAATTGTTTGTGTTAAAATATTCATGCTTACTTTGCACAGTTTACATTGTTCAAAAGTTTCTTCATATTTCTTTTTATTACACATTTAACTAATTTCTTTACGGGTATATTTTCAGTAAGCATCTTTTTATTACTTTTATTTTTGAGGTAATATTTTATGTTGAATTTTTCAGGAAAGTAGGAAATTTTGTTTAGGTATTTTTTTATTTTTCTAAATATTGGTTTTGTATTATTACTTTCTCGCCTGTGTTATATTATATAATATCAGGGGAAAATTATTCGAAACTATGTAAAATTTATAGCACGTCGGGGTTTTTACGAACTTGATGTTTCATGATCCCCCTCAAACAAAAAAGATTGAAAAAATTAGCTTTGAAAAATTCAGAAGGTTGTATTACGTACCTACGTATGCATATTTACTACTAGATAATCTCCAGACCTGATGTACCGTTTTTTAATATTTATTTCTTCTTTAAAATAGTTCAAGAAAATACTATTTCAAACAGTTTAGTTATTTTTTTTTTTTTAATTAATAAACTTGAATGTCCTTGTGAAAGACTGAGTAAATAAAAAAAAAATGAGACATTCATATAACCATATTACATTGTAATTGAACTAAAAGAGATGATTAAATATTTTAGGTTAGAGTTAGCGATCTAGAACTCCTCTAAGAAACAACAGATAAATATTACTAATTAAAAACCAAGACTGCCAAAAAAAAAGAAGCATTTTTGACAAACATTGCTCTGTAATATAGGATAATTAAAGAGCGTGAGGGTGATAGTTTTATATATAGTATAATTTTTTAAAATTTAATTAAACATATAGTATATACATATTTATATAGCCTATGACTCCCGGTAACATAAGGATCAAACGCGGAGTCATAACTAAATCGGTTCAGCCGTTGAGCTGCTGCGGTTGAACATACATACATACACACTAAATACGAGTACATTACACAACGTTTTGGGCAGTCGTGTAAAAATTAGCCTGCGCATTGTTTTATAACCGCGTTCACAATATAATTTATGTTATTTTATTTTTCTTCTTTGGACTAGTTATTTTAAACGAATTTTTCTTTTCAAATATAATTTCATCTTCTTTCTTAATAGATTTTTTTTTAGTTTTGTCCACAGTTTATTATTCACGTTAACAAAACAAACCTACAGGTGTTTTTTTTTAAAATTAAATAATAAGAAAAAGTCGGTTAACTAAAATTTGGTATTTCTTGAAAATGATCGATAACTGGAAAAAAACATTGGTCCAAACACCCAATTATTATAGGATATTTTTACTTTTTTTTTTTTTTGCGCGTTTCTTATGAGCGTAAAGTAGAGTTTTTTTTGTCTTCAGTCATTTGACTGGTTTGATGCAGCTCTCCAAGATTCCCTATCTAGTGCTAGTCGTTTCATTTCAATATACCCTCTACATCCTACATCCCTAACAATTTGTTTTACATATTCCAAACGTGGCCTGCCTACACAATTTTTTCCTTCTACCTCTCCTTCCAATATTAAAGCGACTATTCCAGGATGCCTTAGTATGTGGCCTATAAGTCTGTCTCTTCTTTTAACTATATTTTTCCAAATGCTTCTTTCTTCATCTATTTGCCACAATACCTCTTCATTTGTCACTTTATCCACCCATCTGATTTTTAACATTCTCCTATAGCACCGCATTTCAAAAGCTTCTAATCTTTTCTTCTCAGATACTCTGATCGTCCAAGTTTCACTTCCATATAAAGCGACACTCCAAACATATACTTTCAAAAATCTTTTCCTGACGTTTAAATTAATTTTTGATGTAAACAAATTATATTTCTTACTGAAGTCTCGTTTCGCTTGTGCTATTCGGAATTTTATATCGCTCCTGCTTCGTCCATCTTTTGTAATTCTACTTCCCAAATAACAACATCCTTCTACCTCCATAATGTTTTCTCCTCCTATTTTCACATTCAGTGGTCCATCTTTGTTATTTCTACTACATTTCATTACTTTTGTTTTTTTCTTGTTTATTTTCATGCGATAGTTCTTGCGTAGGACTTCATCTATGCCGTTCATTGTTTCTTCTAAATCCTTTTTACTCTCGGCTAGAATTACTATATCATCAGCAAATCGTAGCATCTTTATCTTTTCACCTTGTACTGTTAGGTTAGCTTTATTAAAATAATAGAATAGAATAAATAATAACAGAATAGTCAAAAAGGGCGTTTCTTTAATTGTTAAAAAAAAGTTTTTATTTGTAAAAAATTACACGTTTTAAGGAAATGAAGAGGGATTAGAATTAAGATCAACTTGGTTTTTTTTTATTATAAGGGAAATTTTTAAGTTTCAAATTCATCGACAAAGATAAAGCCGGTCGAAGTATATGTTCAACGTAATATTTAAAAAAAAAAATGATTCGTACTTGTCAGAATTATTTCTGGTATTTTATTCAAAAAGTGCAGATGATAGATTCAACTAGCTTTTAACGTCTCGTGTGTTACTCTTTTAACTAATTTTTTTTTATTTTAATACTTTTCTGTTTTCTAATAAGAAAATATCGATGTATAATAGTATATCTATAACAGTTCCGCGGTGGAGTGGTAGCGCCTCGGCCTTTCATCCGGAAGTATCAGGTTCGAATTCCGGTCAGGCATGGTATATTTCATACGCTATAAAATTTCCATTTCATATTTCAATATGCCTGAAAATATGCCATATATTTGAATTATATGGTGAGTTAATGATTTCCGAGGCAGCCTGTATCGTACCATATCAAATTACAACAGGATAGTTCTATATTATACACGGTGAAGTTTTGTAATTTGTAAACTATATCAATTACGCCGCTGAAACTTTTGAAAAATTCTGTCAGGAATATGTTTTTATTTCATTAATAGTGTACCATTAGTAGTGTATGTTTCTAAAGGGGAAAAATTACAGTGTGTTTGGTAAATTTCTAACATTGTACTCCTTTGTAATGGTACGTATATTTAAGATTTTTATATCGGCTAATGGTAACTTTGGTGAGATCAAATTATCTGATAATTGTATATAGGGTGTTTCATTTTAATCACCTTAGGCGATTTTCTCGTATACTACGCGCAATACAAAAAAAAGACCCAAATAAAAGTTACTCTAAAAGTTACAAATAAAAGTTACTCGATTGAAGGGGAACACCTCATGGTGACCTTTGATTTAACCTTGATCTTTTCCACCAAGGTTTACACGATTTTTTCAGATAGAATGACCTATTTTTGATTCCACCAATGAAAAGAGCAGAACACTTACATTGTAATATGTGGTCACACGTATGACCTTGGTAATTTTTTGAAGGTCATAGGGCCGGCCATAAATTTTTTTTAGGATTTAATCATATACAGTATCCGATTGCCACAATTTGTTGATTTAAGTCAGTACCAGATAGCAATCCTCTTTTCAGAACTTAGAAACCGTTGACTGTAAATATCTGCGAAAAGAATCCAGCGCCCGTATAGCAACACTATCTCTGATTGTTAGTGTTATGACCTTCAAAAAATTTCCAAGGTCATATGTGAGGTTTCTTTGGTGGGGTAAAAAATAGGCCATTCCATTTGAAAAATCGTGTTAACCTTGAAATAAGGTCAAGTTCAAGGTCAAATACAAGGTAACCATGAATTGTCTCCCTCCAATCTTAGTAACGTTTATTAGGTCATTTTTTTTTATTGTGCATAATTTACGAGAAAATCGCCCGTAGCTATTGAAATGTTACATCCTGTTTACGATCAATGAAAGTTTTTCTTTATTCATTTTCCATTTTACTTGTAATGATTTATTACGTTACCAGTGATTACGTTATACTAAAAGTTGTAATTTTTTTTATCCTTTTCGTCAACTTTAATGTAGGTACGTATACTTTCAACCTTTGAGGTAAATTTCGGTGAAATAGTAAATTTTTATATAGTTTTTCTATAGACAAATTTATTTTATTATATAGATTTTAAGAAAAGTTTCGTCCTGTTCCTTCCACTTTCGACTTAGCAAATAATCGATAAATAATTATATTAAATTATATAATATTATTATATACATAATAATATAATTATTATGTACATAATTATATAAAATTATTTGTAAATAATGAGTTATTTCAAAATAATCGCTTCAATATTAGAACTTGAACAAATGTAATTACAAAGGCAGATTTAAATTACATTTACCAAAGAATATCTACTACTTTGTATTTAAAATACGGCAAACATTTTTAAAATCATTTTCTACCGAACATTTATTTTTGATGTAAAATTAATCGGAAGGAAGTTCGGGTAAATAATTAAGTAATTGGACTGTAATTTTCCAGTACAATTGAAAATTTTCTTCTACAAATTACTTCCTTTCAAAGTTTAAGTAATAGCTCCGCAAAGTTTCGTTGAACATTTTCAGCGTTGCGTTTCGAAAAGTTATTCACGAGTAATTACGAAATACCGAGATGGCCTGTTATTATTTAAATGTTTTTTTTTTTATACTTGATTATTTATTTTATTTTTTATATAAATGATTTATTTATTTGCTCTTTATGTTTTAGGTTCAAAGATGTTTTCTTTGTATTTCTTTTCTTTTTTTGATAACATTTCTAATTTAATTAACCTTCGTAAGTTTTTTTCTTATATGCTCTTTTTAGGTAGATTTCATAAGAAAGCAACCTATTGTAATGAGTACCATGATTCGACTAACGGAAAATTTCGACATATCTTCGCGTTTCATATCCCCATACCCCAAAACCACCGTCAGTTCAAAAGTTTATAAATATATATTTCACTTTCATCTGGACACGATAACTGCCGTAATTTTGCTTCGATCGCTTTCAAATTGATACATAAAACATAACGACTCAAAATCTCGGTCGAGTTCGTTAACGGCCAAAATCGGACCATGGGGGGAATGGGGGGCTTTTTTCGAAAAAACAAAATATCGCTATAACTTTCTTATTACGTAAAATATCGAATTCGTTTAAAGTTCCTACTATTGTTTGGATAAGGGCCTAAAACTTATGTAAGTAAAGTTTTTTGATATCACCAAACATCGGCCCAGGAGGTTGAAAAATGGGGTTTCGAAGATAAAAAATTACGCCCCTTAATTGGCACATTATCGGATCGGTTTAAAGTGGTCGTTAGTCCTGTAAATATTACCTGAAATGTTTGTCTGCTGCAATTTTTGATATGACCAATCGTTACGGCAAGGGTTGACCAAGATGTTGCTGGAACTGTAAGAAGATAGGGCTTGTCGTATCATAAACATGTGAAACTTTTTTTCACATTCAAACATTGTCGTATTGAGTAAATTTGAAGTTTTTCTTAACTTTAAGGTGGAAACCTTTTTTATCCCCCTTAGTAACGATGAAATCTACCTCCGCCTTCCGGCGTGCCGAAGGGATTTTTTTTTCTATTCATGATTCATCCAGTAATATCATGTTTATTTTTACATCTATTAAAATGGCTCTGTTATTATTATTTTTTTTATTTTTTTATAATGCTTAAACCTCTATTACAGTTATTCTTACCTTCTTAGCTCCACGACCCCCAAAAAATAAAAAAATAAATATAATGAATGTTTCGCAACCTCCCGATCGCAGCTCGATGAAACCTAGTTAAAACTATATAACTGCGTTGATAGCGGCGGGTATTAACATGCATGTATGAAGTGTACAAACATGGGCAATCTACAGGTTCCAACTTGTTGTGTACGTCCTCCTTGTAATTCGCTCTGCTTGCACAATATTCGCTGTGAGAGCGTCATGTTTGAACATGTATATGTGTTACGTACATTTGAACACATGCTCTCAGCAGTATAAAAGAAGCGTAAAGGATTACAGAACGTCAGTTTAGTATTGAATGTGAAGGGTATGTCTAGTACCTTTATTTAAGTTTTAAAAGTACTTTCATTGAAAATAATAATAACAGAGATATCGGTTTTTAATGTGCGGTCAAACGATGTAACTGTTTTTTTTTTTGTTTTTTCAATTAGATTCTTATGCAAAATGGATAAATTTGGGGAAAAACGAAGTGAGCCATCTACATTCAGTGAATTAATTTGTAAAAAGATAAATTTGTTCAGTGATAGTTATTGAAATTATGGTTTCACCTCTTTGGATGGAAAGCCACAGTGGTTATTTGCTATTAAGTCCTCTTAGATGAATGCATTAAGTCATCAAAATTAATTCGTCACTTGAAACTAAATATCCGGATCATAAAAGCAGACTCTTGGAATTTTTCGAAAGAAATTACATACTTTTTGAGAAATCGACAAGCTTATATTTGTAAATCAAGCCATACTGATAAAAGTACACTTGATCCATCTTATCTCGTAGCATTAAGGGTAGGTAAGATGTCTGAAAACTCTATACAATCGCAGAAAACCTTTTGAAAACCTATTGCAGCATGATCAGTTATTTAACCGGCGAGGAAGAAGCAAAAAAATGAAAAGGATTCCGCTTTCTTACAGTCCAATATAAAAGCGAATCGATAACATGGTTGCCGAAGTTCGCGATCACATAATTCAGCAAGCGAATTCAAGAGAATATTTTGATATTCAATATGATTAATCAAAAGATGTGGCAAAAATTTCTCGGTTCTTGTTTTGTGAGATATGAATAAGGACAGATCATCTAAGAAAATATGTTGTTTTGCAAATCAATACCTGGTCATGTAACAGAACAGTGTCTTTTTTGGTGTTTTTTTATAAAGCGTCTAAAAGCTGTAACATAAATGGGACTAAATGTACTGCATTATGTAGTAGTTGTGCAAAGGCGAAATGGAAAGAATAGTGGGTTTCTGAAAATTAAATTAAAAGATCGTATTATACCTAGGGCGGAAATGGACGCATTGTTTCCTTCACAGACATGCTCTTTCTATAAATTTGCCGGAGAATTTCAAACAACTTCTTTGTAAAGCTGACAAAATGGTTAATTTTATTAACCATTCAAGTAAGTCGACTGTTACAGAATAGGCTGTTTGCTGAATTATGCGATGAAATGGGCGAAAAGAAAAAAAATCTTCTTTTCCATACAGAAACAGATGATTATCACGGGGGAAAATGTTAACCGATTATTGGAATTGCGAGATGAATTAATAATATTTTTCAGGCTAAACAAACGCCATTCTGTAAATGAGTATATGTTGTTGTTGGCTTACTTATCTGATGATGTATTTTCCCATTTAAACGACTTTAATGTGAATTTACATGGACGTGATAAAAACATTTTATTATTGACAGACAAAGTTCATATTTTCATTAAGAAGCTATCTGCATTACTCGCTTTAAAAACAAGAATTTTGATATATTTCCACTCATTTCCGATTACACTGAGATCAATTTGGATGAAGTAGACACACTATTATTCACGGCAGTTTGGATAGCATGAAGATATCTTTGCGTGAGCTAAAAATTCAGTTGACAGAGTATTTTCCGGAAGATTAAAAATGATTTCTCGAAGAGACTGGTACTGAATCCATTTAGAGAAAACTGCTGCTAAGTTACCCGTTGAGATTCACGATCAGTTCATCGAAATTTTTGCCCATAAAATGTTACAACTAATATTCACATCTGAAGATTTAGATACGTTTCGGCTTGCTCGTCGAGGTGGAATATGGAAATTTAATTAGAGAATCATTAAATATTAATCCCTTTCGGTACGTCTTACTTCTGTGAAAAGGATTTTTATGTATATGGATGCGCTAAAAATTATAAAATTAGATCCACGTATAGAGAAACTTTTAAATGAAAAACAAAGTAACTGTCTCATTAATATTTTTTTTTTTACATATATACTTACTGCGATATAAAATGCCGAATAGCACAGGCGAAACGATCCTTCAATCTCAGAAATATAATTTGTTTACATCAAAAATTAAATTAAACGTCAGGAAAAGATTTTTGAAAGTATATGTTTGGAGCGTAGTTTTATATGGAAGTGAAACTTGGACGATCGGAGTTCCTGAGAAGAAAATATTATAAGCTTTTGAAATGCGGTGCTATAGGAGAATGTTAAAAATCAGATGGGTGGATAAAGTGACAAATGAAGAGGTATTGCGGCAAATAGATGAAGAAAGAAGCGTTTGGAAAAATATAGTTAAAAGAAGAGACAGAGTTATAGGCCACATTAAGGCATCCTGGAATAGTCGCTTTAATATTGGAGGGACTGGTAAAAGGAAAAAATTGTGTAGGCAGACAACATTTGGAGTATGTAAAACAAATTGTTAGGGATGTAGGATGTAGGGGGTATACCGAAATGAAACAACTAGCACTAGATAGGGAATCTTGGAGAGCTGCATCAAACCAGTCAAATGACTGAAGACAAAAAAAATATATACACTTACTTATAAATGTTAAATAAAATGTTTATAATAAATGTTTTTTTTTCTCATAAATTGTTTTCATTATTGTTTACGTGTAAAGTTGTAGGCTAATGTTGCGACCCTGCTTTCATATCACCGCGATCCCAGGTTTAGAAACGCTGCTCTATTGTTATAAATTAAATAAAGGTAAATTAATGTTTGTAATGTTGGTAGTACTGTTCTTTGAACAAGATGATAACTGTATTATAACGAGGTAAACATCTTCTGATCAGTGTTATGCTTGACGCTTACGATGAAACCGTTGTAGTAGTGTTTTGCGTTTGATTTGTTGGCGTAATTCTTGTGTTCTACAACTCTACATCTTTTTCGTACTTTTTTAGTTCTTACAAACTTTTTATGTGAACGTTTATAAAGGTTTTTGTTTAAGTTCCATTGATCTATTATTAATGGACATTTCATTGTTATAAGGTAACAAAACTATTTTATTTTTTATTTGTGTGTAGGTACTTATTAAAGCATTGATTGACATATAGGGGATAACTTAGTAGTTTTTTTTCTTCTTCCCTAAAGGGAAGTCCTAGTTAAAATTGCAAAATTGTTTTGTACATTTTTTTTTTTTTAGTATCCTTGAATGAATTTAATAAATTCATTCCCCATAAATATTTGTATTAAAAAATAATTAAATTTCTGTTTGCTTTAATAGCGAATTTTCGTTTGAAAAATCACGTACGACGACCCTGTTTGAATTAAAAAAGTATTAGTCGTTTTTTTTTTTTTAAATATTTTCCTTAATATGTGCTAATTGGGAAAATAGTTGCAAAAAAGGATTTTCTCTCAGATAAGAATCTATCAACTTTCCGCATGAAAGAAACCGTAAAAAAATGATGTGCTGTGATTTATACATAATGATTAACGTAAATAAATTCCATACATTTCGTTTAACTACAACTCTTTTTGATCGGTGCTAGAGCAAATAAAATTGTTAAATTGTGGTTTGGAATTTTTTTTTAATTCTGTAGTATTAAATTTTTGTATTTTCGTGTAAATATTTCTCTTCTATGTAATTTTTGTAGTTCCTTTATTTTTTGAATCAAAAATAAAGGAAGTCTTCGTTTTTCAATTAACGAAAACAGATAGCGCGCGCGCTCGTCTGTTTTTGTTTCGTGCGATATATTTAATTTGAAATAAGACAAATGTGTGCGTGAATTTTGAATACACTTTTTTTTTAGATCTTGTTTTTATGTTATTTCTATCATCAATTTTTTGGCCAAATAGAAAAAAAAAACTACTTGTCATGAGATGAGTTTCCCTTTGTAATTATTTAGTTAAATTATAGTATTCTTTAAAGGGCTCTAATAAATTGATTGTCGAAGTTTAGTTTGATTGACTTGGCCATTCATGTGAAACACACGCATAAATAGACACAATTTTTAGATAAGGTCTTTTGCTTTATTTTTCCCTGAAACTGAAAATATGAAAGAAAAATAATATTCTTATCGTTGTATGATTAAACTTCAATTTTTGCGCGCGCGCGCTCACACATCCGCACATACACACAATATATATGGGTATATATATATATATACACACACACACACACACAGTATCACAATTTATATAGTATATAGTAGTTGGCAGGGTTCACTTTATCACTTACCTTGTACCTTATCTTACGTTACCCAGTTTATCACTTATCTTTGTGGTATGGTAGAATTTTTTTACTTTTAAACCATTATTTTCTTATCTGATTTTAGTTAGTGAAAAACCAAAAATATTCACACAGTCTTTTAAATATTAATTATAAAAACGAAATAACTAACTCTTGTAGATATGATTTAATCGATTCTAGAATATATAAACAGTAAAATGAATCAGTAGGTTTTATTCCCGCTGTTTAAGAAGTTATTTAGAAAAATTTAAGCGTACAAAGATTGTTTGTAATATGGATATAGTATTAAAAAAATATTATTTAATACGGAGAAGTTATATTTAGGAAATTATTTGTATACCGGATTATTTGTAAGTCTTTAAAATATTTAAAATAATTATTGTAAAGATTTGTGAACCGGATTCAAAATTAAATGCATTTCCGGCGTAAAATGCATTGTTGGTATATACCTAAACGTCACCGCTTCACCCCGTTTTCGTGGCGTTGTGAGAATGTCATGTCCGATGATCGGTACGGTTTCAGGTACTTACGTATCAGCACGTCGACCAATAAATTGCAAGCTTTTGGGTTATCGTTAATATCACCCGATATAACCATTATATTACCATTTTTATTTATTTATTTTACAAATATAATTTAACCTTTCTTTTTTTCCTGTTTATCCTCCGGAACCACCATAAGGTATTACTTCAGAGGATGATATGTATGAATGTAAATGAAGTGCAGTTTTGTACAGTCTCAGGTCGACTATTCCTGAGATGTGTGGTTAACTAAAACCCAACCCCACCAAAGACCCACCGGGTTGGTCTAGTGGTTAATGCGCCTTCTCAAATCAGCTGATTTGGAAGTCGAGAGTTACAGAGTTTAAGTCCTAGTAAAGCCAGTTATTTTTACACGGATTTGAATACTAGATCGTGGATACCGGTGTTCTTTGGTGGTTGGGTTTCAATTAACCACACATCTCAGCAATGGTCGAACTGAGAATGTCAAGACTACACTTCATTTACACTCATACATATCATCCTCATTCATCCTCTGAAGAATTATCTAAACGGTAGTTACCGGAGGCTAAACAGGAAAAAGAAAGAAAGAAAGAAAGAAAGAACACCGGTATCCTCGATCTAGTTTCAAATCCGTACAAAAGTAACTACCTTTACTAGGACTTGAACGCTGGAACTCTCGACTTCCAAATCAGCTGATTTGCGAAGACGCGTTCACTACTACGCCAACCATGTGGATTAAAAAAACGCTACTAAAAAGTATCTAAAATACCTACAATTCGAAGAAATAAAAACAACCGGCCCAAAACTTCTTTGTCATTGCTCAGGATTCGACGAATGTTCCTTGACAATTTAAATTTGCGACGCAAGACCGCATAACGCAATCCACAAGGATGTGGAGCACAGTCAAACGGCAGTCGCAACATATGCATTATTTACTTAACCTGAGACTGTACAAGACTATACTTCACTTATACTCATACATATCATCCTCTGAAGAAATATCTGACGGTGATTCCAGGAGGCTAAACAGTAAAAAAAGTAGTGTTGTTTTATTTTTAATTTTATTTTTATACTGCTATGAATTTCATTTAATGTTTTAGTTTAAGTTTTTTTATTTTGTTTCTGTATTTCATATTTTAATTTAAGTTTTAATTTTGTTTTTTAATTTATAGTGTATGTTTTAATTTTTGTTGTTATTTTGTTTTTATAGTTTTGTTTTCCGGGCGATGTTAACGTAAACACGTTTTTTCCCCTATCCCCCCCCCCCCAAATAAAAAGAAGAGCGGTATTCATTCCGAAAATTTTCATACCAGTTTATGATGAACAGTATTGTGTATTTTGTACTGAAAATCGCGTCAGCTTTGTTGAAACAATATTGTTTTCTCGTATTCTGATACATAAAACTCCTTTTCGTGTTGGCTAAGCGCTATCTTTGTTATTATTATTTCCACGTATTATGAAAACTTTGCAGCCAAATGCATGTAGTTTTTTCTTATCAATAATTTAAAGAGTTGACCTTTATTTTAATTTTTTCTTCTTAATTTAGAAATAGTACCGGTATATATTTATTAAAATATTTTACGGAGTTTTGAATAACACGGTACATTGATGTGAAAAAATAAGTCTAAGTTTGTTAAGTAATAGAAAAAATAAAACATTTGTTTAATTTTGTTATTTATACTTAGCTTTTCGTGTATTTTGCGTATTTATTTGTCAGTTAAATTATAGCTTCCAAGTTCTGTACAGTTCAGCTTTTACTTATTTTATATGGTGCTGAAGCTTATATTCATATATATATATATACACATGCGCGCGCGCGAGCGAGTATATTCCCTTAAGTTGAGTACAGGTGATGGTATTATTCCCTGTGGTAAACAAAAGCAATTTAAAAGGGACATTAGGGAATTAATGTTTCCCTTTGGATGTATCTTTTGATGTGTAAATAAGCAATAATCAATACACGATAAGTTTCTATTATTATTTACGGTCTGTGTAATGAGTATAATTTACGGTAGAGTGTATAATTATAGGATATTTCTTACATAAAATAATAATTTTAACTTTAATTGTTTGGTTAGTTGCAACCTATATTTGGGGTATTTATTATCTGCTCACAGTTCTCGTAGCTTCTTTCCCATCCAAAAAAATTGTATATATACAGAGTATCCCACGAAGAAACAGAGAAAATTTCAGGACATATTCTACTTGTAGAAATAATGAAAAAAGTTCATTTAAACACAGTTTAGGAAACTGTTTGTTTTCGAGTTACGGTTAGCGAAAGATTTCGCTCGGATTTCAGCTCTTCTAATAAAAAAAAGCCCTAGTAATTTTTGGGATCCAAATTAAGGAGTAAATTTGATAGTCTCTTATATAATTTGAGCTGGGAAATCAGGATAAAACAAGTGTCAGAACTGTAACTCTTGTAGTTAAGATATCCCACGTAAAACAAAATTGGTGTTGAAAAACAAGTTTTTTTTAGATCTGTAGTACAATAGCTTTGTTAAATGACTAATGCGAAAGATTTGGTAACAAAACTTGTTGAGAATTTAATTGTGAGAAAATTAATTTAAATATAAAAAGCCAATAAAAAGTAAAAAAAAAAACTTTTAAAAATCGGGTTTTTTATTGAAGCAAGACGGACGAAAATAGACAGAAAATCGTATTATTCTTTCTGTACTTAATA
Organism: Lycorma delicatula; assembly: GCF_047948215.1. Lineage (NCBI taxonomy): Eukaryota > Metazoa > Arthropoda > Insecta > Hemiptera > Fulgoridae > Lycorma > Lycorma delicatula. The sequence goes on along the minus strand of NC_134463.1, from coordinate 19,720,544 downwards.
AATATTATTTTTAATGTAACAAAACCAAAAAAATAAATATATGAATTGATAAATGGTAAAAGAATAACAAACCTCAGTTACAGTAATTGTTTGAAATTTCCTCCTTCACAATGTACACAGCTTTCTGACCAACGTGAAATATTTCCGGTGGTCTTCCGTATCATTTCAGGATAGTTTCGTATAAATTCATTAGAATTTCGTATTGTAATGAGTTATTCTTCTTTAGTAGTAACTTTTTGTTGTATACTATCGTTTTCATATGGCCCCTAAGTGAAGTAATCCAGTGGAGTTAAGTCAGTTGATCGTAGTGGCCACTCGATTGGTATACCAATGAATTGGTATAATGTTCTTATACCAATCAATGTATTTTAGGTTGAATTGTTATACCAACGAAAAATTCCGAAATTTCCCTACAACTGCCAAAAATATGAATCCAAACTATTTTTGAAATATGGGCTTCTTTTTTTGAGTTGATTGACAAAGTATTTGAACTTTGTATAGATGAAACAAGTCACACTAGGTCACATGTGCTGTTTTACTACATTGTATGAATTTAACTGCCTTTACCTGCTGCTACATGAGGGACAGGCGGACAACAATAGTTCACACATTCCTTTGCTTCGTATAGACCATATGTAATGGCTTAAATCGTCAGTTTAATAACTAACCCGTGAAGTACTGTATTATACAGCGTGTTTCTAAAATGGTGGGCTGACTATACTTTTTCGGATTCTACTTGTAAAACTAAACAAAATATATCCTTAGAAAAAATTGCAATTTCTCTTTCGTTCTCCCATTGTCCGCCATTTTTTTAGTTTTATATAAAAATGTATGTCTGAAGTTCGGTTAGACATATCAAATTAATATTTTGTAAGCGTCTTGTTAATAAAGTTTTAAGATTAGCAAAAAATCAGTAATAAAATACCTTCACAAATTATAAAATGGCGGCCATGTTTATTTTTCAATCCGTTATATCTCCGTAAATATTAGTTTTATCAAAATCTATGTTTTTGTTAATGTATTACGCCTTTCATTTTGAACAAAATGACATTTTATTTTTTAAAATTGGTTAAAAAATAGACGAGTTACGGCAGAAACTTGATGTAATTCCGTATCATAATTATTAGGTCTATTATTGTGAAAAAATTATTACTTAATTTGATACTAATTTACAGTACTAGAATTAACAATAAATGAAAACTAATATTTAATCGAATTGAAAGAAAAGTGGAGGAGAAAAGAAGTTTTTGCATTCCGTTACTGAAAAATTCGGGCGGTCTTTCTCGGATCCAAGTGGCAATAGGTTTCTTCACCTTATCAGTGGTGGTGTAATGTTTACCTTTGAGATCCCTTCTGAAATGAGGGTAGAAGTGGAAGTCACAAGGAGCCAAATCCGGCGAGTTTGGCGGATGCGGAGTAGGTTCAAACTTCAGCTTGCGGAGAGCCAACAGAGAGTGCGCGGTACTCATTATGCTCAGATTTTACGGCAATCCAATTGTACAATAGTATGGCCTACTAGTTCTTTAGGTATGTCTAATTGAATAGCGATGCGTTGCTGGGTGATTCGCCGGTCACTTTGAAGCAAATCGTCTACCTCCTTTCGATTTTTCTCGTCAGTCTCAGAAACTGGTCGTCCACTGAGAGGTGCGTCCTTCATTTTCGCTTTTCCAGCTAGCTTCACATTCGCTAAATTTCAACCCCCATCTATTCGCAGTACTCCTTTCAACAGTTTCACTACCGTAAACCGCTTTTAAACGATGGAAAATATTCGTACAATTCACATTTTCTAATGTTAAAAATGCGATCACTGCGCGCTGTTTTAACCGTCTTAACATATTGGCCGTACTCGACTACATTTCAACTGCTACTGAAAACAAACTGGTAAACGGATTTCAGCGCATTATCGCAGGTTTGTAGAAGGGGATTTTATTTATCATGTGCTGCCACACCCAACTCGATAGTACCTTTTGTCTCCGTGTAGCACGCTAGTGTACAAAATTTATCAGCCGAGCTCTGTGTGTGTGTGTGTGTGCGCGCGCGCGCGTGTGTGTAAAGAATCTTAAATTTGATTAAATACTTCTGAAGTTTGTTTATTAAAAATCATGAAAGAAGTTTTTTTAGTACATATTACATTATAGTTGATGTTACTAATTTTATCATTTTGAAAGTCTGTTCTGTATTTACCCAAATATACAGTACCATTGCTTCTTACATTATTTAAAAACATTTTTAGCTTAAGTGGTTTTCCCAGTTCGTCAAGGTTTTTTTAATGTAAGTTCAAGCTTTAATTTCCACTAAATTGACGTTTTTAACAAAGTTATCCGTCTGCCCATCTCATTTTAAGGCTGCTTGTCCACGGAAAAAAACTACGGGGCACTATAAAATCATGCGACTACAACCGACTTTGATTCGTACGACTATGAGGGACTGGAGTAAGCCTTCATAGATTAGTTTGTGCAACTGTCATTCGGTGTTCGTACAAAGCATACTTAGTATTTATCTGTAGTTTTTGTAAGTTGTAGGTAATACAGTATCGTTGTCTATAATTTTTTAGATTGCAGTAGCTTTCTTAAGAAGTTGAAAGAGTTATTGTTGAATAAAGGGTTGAAATCCCAATCCGATGGGTTCTGTCGATTGTTGCCTGTTGTAACCAGTTGTCGCACAATCGGCTGCTCAAAGTTGCTTGCAATGGACGTTCCGTTGCGCTCTTTGCATTGGGATTAGATGCCTTACTACCGATGTACTCACGTGATCCTTCTAGTGGATGACCGGCCTACCTAAGTCGTTTACATGTAGCTTAAATTGAAAAAACTACATGAACATTTTTAAGGTGTATTACGTACAGTATTTCTTTTAATATTGGAGTACTTTAGATATTAACTCAATCTTTTCTCGAGATAAAATTTTTTTGGTATCTTGTATTATCTTTGAAATCATAAGAAACCCCAATGGAGTGGCAGAGTGAGGATGGATTCATGTCGGAAGTGGACGGGTACTGGCTTCTTTCTATCTATAATGTCCTGTTGCGGTATACATCTATTATGTCCATTGTTCTACTTAAGAACCCGAGATAAGATTATTAATCACCCGATAGTTTACATTTTCTAAACTTTGACAATTTCGATGTTGATATAGCGAACCTGTGTCGCTCATGGCCACTCTAGAAATGTAAACGCTGCATTGTTGTCTGTAAGTTGTCGCGTTGTAGTATTTTTGATTACGTGTGAGTTATTAGGTTATAAAATGAATAGGAAAATCGATGTTGCCGCTGACTGTGAAATACTTAGAATCATACAGTTTTTAAACCATCAAAATGTTAAGCCGGCTGAAATTCATAAGCAATCGGTTGCTGTGTGTGGTGATAATGTAATGAATGAAACGTCCGAAAATGGTATGAAAAGTTTGAAATAATAGAATTAATGTGCATAATGAAGAACGTTTGTGGAGGCCCTCGATAATCACTGAGGACTTGTTGAAACTCGTCGATGATGAAATCAGAAAAGGTAGTCGCTCAGCGATTTCCGACCTGGCCCTTCTTTTTCAAACGCGTCGATAATGAAATCGGAAAAGGTAGCCGCTCAAGGGATTTCCGACCTGGCCCTTCTTTTTCATGATGTTTCAAGAACTGTTGTCAGTAGCATTGTTCATGATCATTTAGGCTTCAGAAAGGTTTGTGCATGTTGGGTACCGCACGAAACGACACAAAAAAATCCGAATGGGATCTACTTTGGAATTTTTGATCGGCTACACAGAAAAAGGTGAAGATTTCCTTAATTCAATCGTTACTTAATAAATCGTGGATTTCGTATTACACGCCAGACTGAAAACGGCAGTCAAGTGAATGGCGTCATCCTCAGTCACTAACCAGAGTGACCAAGGTCTAGCCACAGCCATTTTGGACGCAAACTGATGGCCAGAGTCTTTTGGGATCGGTTTGGTATATTGCTGATTGATTTCACGCCACGTGGAAAGAGTATAAATGTAGAAGCCTACTGTGAAACTCGACGTAAATTACGGCGCGCCATTCAAAATCGGCGACGTGGGCGGCTGACAGACAGCGTCGTCCTGTTGCATGATGATGCACGTCCACATGTTGCGGGTCTGACATGTGATTTACTGAGAACATTTAGATGGGAAACTTACAGTCACCCCACCATATAGTCCCGACTTACTTCTTCCTGATTACCATGTGTTTGGGAAATTAAAGTTTTTTTGAGTTTAAGTAATTCGCGGGTGACAATGTACTTAAAAATGCTGTTTATCAGTGGGTAAATAAACTTGCGGCAGAAGAATACGATGAGGGTATATTGAAGCTGGTATATCGCTACGATAAATGTCTTAATTCATGTGGCGATTACACAGAGAAGTAGTATAAGGTATGTAGTTTAAGAGAAATAAAAAATATTTATAAAGTCTTCAGAATAAATTTTTTACAATGAAATTGTCTTTACTTTAGAGATAACCTCTCGTTTTATATGGCAAGGAAGGTTTTTTTTATTTTACTATGAATTCATAATGGTAATTTTGTAATTAACTTGTGTAAGAGGATATTAAGGAATTTAATGGGGCAGAAACTGTTATGCATGATTTCTTTTAATATACTGAAATAATTACGTGTACTTGAATGTATTCCGTGAAGTATGGTAACGTTTTCTTGCACGTTACCAGTACTCTATTGATTGTCGTGTTATTTCTTAACCGTTGTATTTTAAGTCATAATTTGTTAATGTTATTGAAATATTATTTATAAGGTGTGTATATATACTTTCAGCCTCAGAGAAGCACTCTTACCTTTAATTTTTTACTTGTTCAAAACGCTTTCGGGCCTAAGGTCATCCTCAGTGATAACTTTTATAAATTCTTTAACTGTTTACAGTTTACACAATAACTCTATTACCTTTTTACATTTTGTGAAAATTGTTTGTTATAAATAAATAAAAAATTAAATCTTCAAATACATTTAAAATAAATTTAGAACAAATATTTATTCAGTCAAGAAATGAAAAAGTATTACAAATAACTATTAATTTATTATATCTTATCTTTGTATACCAACGTTTTTGATTTAAGTTTGATTACAAAGATAAGATATGCTAAATTGGTAGTTATTGTAATACTTTTTCATTCTTGACAGAACAAATATTTGTTCTATGTTTACTTTAAATGTTTTTAAAGATTTTTAAATTGTTTAAATTTTTTTTATTTTAAAGTTGATACTTGATCAAAACGAAAGCGTGTTTTGATTAAGTAAAAATTAAAGGTAAGAGTGTGTCTCTAATTCTATGCTTTCCGGAGGTTGAAAGAATATTATATTCTACGTATAGATATTTATGAATAGAGGAAAAAATGGACTATAAAAAGTTTAACCTAAATAAATTAATATATCTTTATATATATATATATATATATTTCTTGTGTGCGTGTGTATGAAAGTGAACTCCTCCTAAACGGCTGGACTGATTTTAATGAAATTTTGTATGTGTGTGTTCAAGGGGATTCGAGAATGATTTAGATTCACAATTTGGTCCACTGGAAAATGTTTTTTAATTAATTTTTATTTATAAGTAGTTGTTGATTTTGGAATGTTTTACATTGGATCCGGCAGACTGCACTACCATCGCAGTATCGAATATTCAATAATATTCTGTTTTAATTTTAGTTTGTTCCGACAGTTGGTGCTGCGATCAAATTGAGAAAAATATTTCGTAATTTTGTGTTGTTATTGTGTTACAAAAAATCGCGAGAAAACAGTTTTTTAATAAATAAGAGGCTAATAAATCAGATGGAAATGTAAACAAAGGAAAACCAATCAGATCAATGCAAGATGGCCGCTGTCAAACATATCGACCAATCACAAAGAGCCCGTATGGCCGTTGCCAATGTAAACAAAATCACAACTGATTAAGTAACAAGTAGGCAGCACTGCGATCGCGTTTAGAATTGTGCGCGTATTGACAAATATTATAATATTATTTATTGAAATAACGTTTTAAAGTGTAATTAAAAAATATACATTGTGTAAATTTGTAAGGTACAGTATTGAAGTGAAAATGTTTTTTAAATTTATTTATGTGTTGTTGATCTTGGGATGGTTAAGGTTCACAATTGGGTCCGGTAGCAGCGAGTGGGTCCGGTAGGCAGAGCTGCGATCGCGTTTTTTTTTTAAGTTTTGGTTTATCAGTCAAACCCGGTAGTTGGTGATGCAATCGGATTCTAAGAATTTTTTTTATTTTGTTGCTTTTTCGCTTATCAGTTACTTGCGTCGTAGATTAGTGTTGTTCTTACATTAAAATTCGTATTTAGAGAATTGTTTGTATTAAATCCGATAGGTAGTACTGTTCTGACAGTTGGATTTATTTACATTCTGAATTTTATAAAGTTAAAGGTGAAATTTTATAAGGTTTTGTAATGTTTTGTAAGTTTCTTAATGTTCAGTATTAATTGTAATGATTTTGCAACCACAACACTTTTCGTTAAAAAATTATTTCCACCGAATACTGTGATTAGAGAGTGGTGTGAATTAAATCCGATAGGTAGTGCTATTGTTGTGCCATTTGGATTTATTTACATTCTGACTATATAAAGTGAAAGGTTAAATTGCTAATATTCTGTTTTTTAAGGTTTTATGAAACTTTCAATTGTTGTCATTTAATCTGTATGTATACTCAGATCTAGCAATAGCGAAGCATTGCCGAGTCTGCTATAATTGCGCGCTTATTGGGAATATTATTTATTTAAATAACGTTTTAAAGTTTAATTAAAAAATGTACATTGTGCAAATTTGTAAGGTGCAGTATTCAAGTCAGTATTTTACATGATTTTTCATGAATTTTAATGATGTATACACGTGCATTCAATAACAATCAACTTAACCTACAAATTTAAATTGTCAGTTCTCATTTGATTCTATGCAACGGCACTTTGAAAATAAAAATTTAAGTTTGTAAAATAAATTATAACATTTATAAAATTAAAATATAAGTTACTTATAATATAGTTTAAAGTATATTTAAAAAATTGAATTTGTAATGTTTTAGCTGATTAATTTTATAAAAAGTTTTCTAAAATTATTTTTAATTTAAAATTATCTAAAATTTGGTAAAATAGATGTTAAAATAAAGAATGAGAAAAATGATAATAATTTCTACTAAAATTTTAACTACGTTGCTTTTTTACAGTGCTTTAATTTTTTTATTAATTGATTAATTAAGCTGTTACATGGTTATGAAACATCAAAATTATTAAATAAAAAAAAAATATGTAGGAGGTACTTTTTTAGAATGATAAGTGAAAATTAGTAGTAATGTGGATGAAAATTTATTAATTACACTAATTATTAATTTTACGACGTTTCGATTATTTAATTAAATTCTCATCGGACATCTCAATATTTAGTGAAAATAAATATTAATCATACTACACATAATTAATCAATAAACCCATTACAATAATACAGCAATCACAAACTGATAATATCGTACTAATAGTCATTTTCATGAAATTTGGAACACATTCCTGCTAATTTTAACTTAATTAAGTTACTTATATTTATGTGTGTGCATTTATTACAGAATAATGCCGCGTCAGGACAACGTCTGTCGGGTCCGCTAGTATATATATATATATTTATGTAACGTAGGAGAAGTTGATTGAGTTCCATCCATTGTGATAAAATACGTTTTAAATAAAATATTTTATTAATATTGTTTTATATTAACCACATCGTTTCACCTTGAATTAAAATCAGAATTAAAAATTTCTGCCGTAATTTATATCTATTCCAGTATACCTTTATCGTTAAATGAGTAATCATTTTCGTAAAGGAAAACATGTTTTCCTTTATTCTTGTATTTACTAGTCAGTTGGTTCGTTTGGATATTATGTTAGTGTAACCGCAAATGAAAAATTAATGAAATTGTCATTTTCATTCAACTGTTATACATTGAATAGTGTAGATATACTATTGTACAGTAGTGTTTAATCCTTACGCATAGGTCTGTAACAACAGTAAAAAAATGCAAGAAAAGGTTAAATAATTGTTTTAGATATGTGAAATATTTGTGAATTTTTTATTTCCTTTTAGAATATTGCTCGGTATGTTTTTATAATGTACTTTTAAGTAAGAATAACCTTGTATTTCTGTATGACTCATACACAAATTAGTAATACCTGTACTAGATTTTATAAACATTTTTTTTTATGTTGTTAGAAAAATATGCTCCTAAGAATATAGTTGTGGAATGTATTTTATTTATGTAATTCAGGAGTTTGCCCTGAATGTATTAATTTTGAAAGAAAAAGGGAGTAGAAAGAAGTTGGGAAATTATGTTTTGACTTATTTCTAACCGGTTATTAATTATAGCCTGACAAATACAAATAATTCTGGTAGTATTTCTTCTAATTGTTTTACAGAATTATTTGAAACATTCTCATCAAATAACGTCTATAGAGAGAACCTATCGAAAATTTTAATATTGTTTCCTTGGAGAATAAGTAAATATTTTTTTAATATTTTCACGCTTTTTTTTACAAACTAAAGAAAAAAAATTTCGGTTTCCAGATTTCAACGGAAGTATCCATTTTGACTATCCCTGAATCCATGCTCACTAGTTTCGTACATAACTAGTTATGTACATAACTCAAAAAATATTAGCCTTAGGATGTTGAAATGTTGAATTTAGGACTGTTGTAACATCTAGTTATACACCTCCCCTTTTGATTGCAATCGTCTGAACCAAAAGTGTCCAAAAAACCCAAAATAAAAAAATTGGATATTGGACTTTTCATTAACTGCAGTAAAAAGCAGCCCTCATTGAGAGCTTTTCAACGATATATCATAAGTATTACCTATTTTCTTAGGTTTCACACTTACAGCCAAATAAAATTTTAATTAATTAAATATTTGGATTTTAGGGGAAGCGACATCGGTACGAATCATTTCATCTCATTTTTTTTTAAACTTTTTTTAAAAATCTAAATATATTGATTTATTAATAATTATTAGCCTCTCATTGTAAAAAAAATTACGATGAATAATAATTCAATAACAAAAAATACAAAATAAAAAACATCAGAAGTTTTTAATGAAATAAAATTTTATCTATTTTTCATTTTAAAAAAAAGTGTAAATGTCATTTAATAGGGGTACAAGGAAGTCATGTGTTGTCCAAATCAGATTTTTTTAAATTCATCCTATTTTTTTCTTCTTCAGTCATTTGACTGGTTTGATGCAGCTCTCCCAAGATTCTCTATCTACTGCTAGTCGTTTCATTTCGATATACACCCCACATCCTACAACCTAGCAATTTGTTTTACATATTCCAAACGTTGCCTGCCTACACAATTTTTTCCTTCTACCTGTTCCTCCAATATTAAAGCGACTATTCCAGGATCCCTTAATATGTGGCCTATAAGTCCGTCTCTTCTTTTAGCTATATTTATCCAAATGCTTCTTTCTTCATCTGTTTGCCGCAATACCTCTTCATTTGTCACTTTATCCACCCGTCTGATTTTTAACATTCTCCTATAGCACCACATTTCAAAAGCTTCTAATCTTTTCTTCTCAGATACTCCGATCGTCCAAATTTCACTTCCATATAAAGCGACACTCCAAACATATACCTTCAAAAATCTTTTCCTGATATTTAAATTAATTTTTGATGTAAAAAAATCATATTTCTGACTGAAGGCTCGTTTCGCCTGTGCTATTCGGCATTTTATATCGATCCTGCTTCGTCCATCTTTAGTAATTCTACTTCCCAAATTACGAAATTCGTCTACCTCCATAATTGTTTCTATTCCTATTATCACATTAAATGGTCCATCTTTGTTATTTCTACTACATTTCATTACTTTCGTTTTGTTCTTGTTTATTTTCATGGGGTAGTTCTTGCGTAGGATTTCATCTCATGCCGTTCATTGTTTCTTCTAAATTCTTTTTACTCTCGGCTAGAATTACTATATCATCAGCAAATCGTAGCATCTTCATCTTTTCAACTTGTACTGTTACTCCGAATCTAAATTGTTCTTTAACATCATTAAATGCTAGTTCTGTGTAAAGATTAAAAAGTAACGGGGATAGGGAACATCCTCGTCGGACTCCCTTTCTTATTACGGCTTCTTTCTTATATTCTTTAATTATTACTGTTGCTGTTTGGTTCCATTAAATGTTAGCAATTTATCCTATTAGAGTTTAAAAAATAAATAAATAAAAAATACGTTAAGCGGGTTGGAGGTTTTCCAGTTCCAAAATTTAAACAAGAAATAAATATTAAAAATTTAAAAAACACAACTGCTAAAAAAAATTGCTGACAAACATTACGTTTTAATATAGGATAATTAGAGCGTGCACAGTATACAGTCTATTTATTTTTTTTCAAATTTATATATATATCCCCTTTTTGGGCAGTCGTTTACATAAGGTCCATTTCTGAGAATATCACCATTTCTGAGACGTGTGGTCGATTGAACCGCAACCACCAAAAAACATCGGTATCCGCTATCTAATATTCAAATCCATATAAAAGTAACTACTGTGTACTAGGATTTGAACCTCAGTACCTCGACTTCGGAAATCAACTGGTAAACAAGTGATTTGCGACGACGCGTTTACCAGTAAACCGCTGTGTTATATGAAACAAACATATCAATGAAGATGGATAATGAGCAATGAATAGTATGGAAAGTTGTTTTATCTTTCTTTTTTTTCAATTAATTCTAATCATGTCATGTTTTTATTAATGTTGTGGGGGCTAAAAAATAAAATTTTTGTTGTGATATGCTAATTCTGATTATTTTTAAAATATCCATCCTATAAATAAATAACTGCGGAAAATTTGTTGGCATTAATTAAAGAAAATCTTTCCCATGATATCATTTTTATTCTTTATTTTATCAGTTGGTTCTATTTTTCAATGAATTTCTAGTATAAATAAAAATAAATGGTACAAATAAATTTTATACGGTATTTTCTTGTAAATCTTTTTCATTTATGATGACCTAACAATCTTGTTTTTTTATTTTTTTAAATAAAGAAATAATTATCATTTTATACAATAATAATTTATTTTTTTGTTAAAAATAATCGTTGCTTATTTTTAATTTGGTATTTAAATATTTAAATGTGTTTCAGTGTGTAAAATGTTTATATCTTATAGCTTTTTTTTATAATAATTGTAATTATATTTTTTGGATTATATTTATTTATGGTGACCTAGAGTTACACAGATAATGCTCGCTTGTGTTTTCCCAATCTGTTTCACATTATTAACTAACAGTTTTTTTTCACAATCATAAGTATACAGTAACAGTCTTCGTCAAGTTACGAGGGCTATCCAGAAAATAACTTACGTTTTGAAATAAAAAATCAACCAAATGAAATAAAGAATGTTTATTATATACATTTGAAAGGAACAATTTTAAACTATTTTTCTACATGATCGCCATTTAAATTGAGGAACTTATCTTAACGATACACAAGCTTTTCAATTTCTTCTCTGTAGAAATCTGCCGCCTTAAATTTTTAGCATCCATTTTGCACGAAACTTGAGATAAACAAGTTTCCCGATACAATTTCATGCAGTAAACTTCGTGAAATTTGGGAGAAGATAAGCGAGAGTTCCGTAATCGTAATGCGGCGATTTTCAAGAAATTTTATCGTTGATTTTCATCGTCAGTTCATCAGTCACAACGCTAGGCCGACCACTGCAGTCCTCATCATACACTAGAAGAACCAAAATAATGTAAGTAAGCAATACACATAACTTTTCAAAACGAAAAAGATATTTTCAGACAATACTTGAAATATAGGGAAACACCTACACATACTACATCTGGAATCAGTAATACAACCTAACTAATTAAAAATTACCTCTTGTTCACATTAATTTCCAAATAATATTAAGTACTCATTATTTGCATAAATATTAACATTATTCACTTTTTTTTAAAGAAAAACTTGTAAAGTGAAATTATGTAGGTTAATAGGAAAGTTATTGGAGATAAAATAGCATATTATTTTTTTTACTATTATTCTTAATCGAATTATTAACCTTCAAACTCATCGGTAATCTTAATATGATTAACATTGAAGTCCTTTAATGTTAACCTTTTTAAGTGTCAACATTTTGCAGATAATTTATTCTTTTAATGTTATTTAAAACTATTATTAATTTTTTAATCTTATCGCGCTATACTCTCTTGTTTAATTAATTTTTATTACTATAAAAAATTATCTTATTTATTGTTTACTTGAATTCATTTTTATTGTTCGTTATTTTCTCATTACCATTTATGTATTCACTATTTTTTTATTTATCTTTATTAACCGATAATATTATTCTTTATTCGACGAATATTTTTGTTTAGATTATTTATTTTTGGTTTTCAGTCGTTTGACGGATTCCATACACTTTATTTTCAGTAACAAAAAAAAGAAAGAAAAAATATCAGACGTTTTTAATGAAATAAAATTTTGTGTACTTTTCATTTAAAAAAAATGTGTAAATGTTATTTAATAGGCGTACAAGGAAGTTATGTGGTGTCAACATCACTTTTTATTCTCTAATTTTCTTATTGTCCACTTTCATTTTGACGAAGCAGTTACGATCGAATATTTTTAAAATTTTCTTCCAATTTATTAATTTTTTCATACAAACCGATATTAAACAGGTACGTAAAATTTGTAAAATTTTACTTTGAAAATATAAAAAATTCTAAATTTCTCTTATGTTGAGCTTATTTACTGGTTATTCTAATTTACAGCGTACTTCATTTTTTTTTTTTTTTTAATTTTGTTTATTTTCAAACGTAATACTTTTTTCAACAGTTAATCTGTCTTCTATTATAAAATAGACTGACAATATATATATATATTAAAGACTTGTTTTTAACAACTACCATTAAGATGGTTTTGATATGCACTGATATTTTTTAACTTTTTTTTAGTTCTTCAAACGGTTAATTAAATTCTAGACGTAATTCTGGCTGTTCTCCATAGCAAAATGGTAGCGTTTCGCTCTTTTATACGGAAGTCGCAGATTACAATCTCGGTCAGGCATGGCATTTTTCATATGTTACAAAATTTCCTTTTCATATTCCTATGACACAAGCTTCGAACTTATATAGTGTATTAGTTGTCAAAAAAAACAAAAACAAAATGTATAAATAAAATTTAATTATTTTTTTATTTAATTATGTCTATGCAAGTTTTTTACTTGATGTACCGCCTAAAAGTTCTTCTATCGTGTAGAACTATGAGAAAATTTTTTTATGATGGCTGAGTTTTGGCCGAAAAGGAAGCTGAAACACGGCTCCATCCGCACGTGGTGGGGGTAAATGCAGTCACTGCTACCGGCTTGTTGCCAGACCTGACATAGTTGCAGATGCAATGAAGTATATGTGTAAATGTACCCTTAAACATGTAGTCTGGAATAGAGTCAGGTCGGCCACTCCTGAGACGAGTGGTTAATTGAAACCCGATCACCAGAGAACAACGGTATCTGTAGTCTAGCATTCAAATACATATAAAAGCAGCTAACTTTACAAGGACTCGGCTCTTAGAACTGTGGACTTCGAAAATCGGTTGATTTTGCAATGACAAATTTAACCATAAAAAAAACCTGGCAAGTTTTATATATATTCGTATGTTTATTTACATATAGAATGTATCATGAAGTTCTCTTTGGACTTTTGTAGACTGTTTTACTCGGGAAAATAATGAAAAAAAATCATATATACGTATGTCCTAAAATGCTTCGTTTGCGAGTTACGACTAATGAAAGATTTTGCTTGAATTTCAGCTACAACTGTGATAATGAGGTGGTACTTAAATTTTTTGAACGTTAATTTAGGTGGATCATAATGATTTCTTATGGTTTTTCACCTGAAAAATTGATTAAAGTTGGTCCTAAAACATTATCTGCCGTACCTTTTGAGAAATCTGGGGTGAAAGCCAATTTTTAGACCATCAAAAAATAATTTGGTTTTTGTTTACATTAAATGAGTACTTTTCTGACATATGGTAATGTACAGTATCATAATGAAATTCGAATTTTCTATTTTTTCTTTGGTTAATTACTAAACTTATTATACAATATTTTGTTCAGAATTTTAATTCTGTAAAAGTTTTGTCTATAAGTTTTATGTGTCAACGTCAAACATAAAAAAAACAGGGTTTTTGCTCCAATTTATTGCTTTTCACCTCAGATTTCTCAAAACCTGCTCCAGATACAGCTCTGGGAGCAATTTTTTTCAATTTTACAGGAATAAAACGTTCAGAAATCACTAATTTTGTCCCTTAATTAACGCCTTAACAATTTCAGTACGACCTCATTTCTCCGTGGTAGCTGAAATCCGAGCGAAATCTTTCACTAGCCGTAACTCGCTAACAATACAGTAGATGATACGTTTATATGAACGTTTTCCATTATGACCACGAGTAGAATAGGGTTGAAAGTCCCGGGAGAAGTTCGTGATACAGTTTTTTAAATATTTTTTATTTTTATTTATATAACTATAACAAAATATCTTTCGATGGTTAGCTATTATCTTAAGAATAGCATAGTTTAAAATTAAAAGACATTAAAAAAATAATTAGTAAAAGTTATCTTGACCTCTTGCCTCGTCTTTCTTTTTCTTTTTTTCTTCCTGTTTAGCTTCCGGGATTCACCGTTATTACTTCCGAGGTAATAAGGTATTACTTCCGAGGAAGAACGAGGATGATATGTATGAGTGTTAGTGAAGTGTATGTAGTCTTGTACAGTTTCATGTCGACCATTTCTCAGATGTGTGGTTAATTGCAACCCAACCATCAAAGAACACCGGTATCCGCGATCTAGTATTAAAATCCGTATAAAAGTAACTGCTTTTACTGGGATTTGAACGTTGGAACTCTCGACTTCAACCGATTTGCGAAGACGCGTTCACTACTAGACCAACGCGGTGGGTTTACCTATCTTTCTACATTAAAGTTTTGTCACGTTATATTACTGTATTATGCTATAGAGGAATTTTTTGGAGAAAGGCAAGGCAGAAACAAGCGTATAAGTTTTTAAACTATTTGCAACTTTAATTATTAAACGATTTCAGTTTTAGATTTCGCTGTGAAATTGTTTGAAGATGTTAGCTAGCAATCGAAAACGCTTAACGTTAAATAAAAAAAATAAAGGTTAAAATAATAATTTCATATCTAGATTTAGTGTTTCAGAAAATAGATTAGTGTAAATTTATATTTTATTTACAGAAGGACTTACGAAGAATGTTATAAATTTTCAGGAAATATTCTACTGTTGAAAATAAAAAAGAAATTTCACACAAACATAGGTTCGGAAACGCATCGTTAACGAGTGTTGGTTAGCGAGATATTTCGCCCTGATTTCTGCGCGTTCGGTATAGTTAAGCCAGCTGTAATATTCAGACGGGACGTTGGACACGCCGGTTCATCAGTGACGTTAGGAGCTGGGAAGAGCGGAAGCACGGTGTTACCAATTATGAGCTCACCAAGTTTCTATTACGACACGGATGCTTTCAAGATTACCTGTACCGTATGAGTAGGAGTACCACGAGATGCTGCTATGATTGTGGGGAGCAGGATACGATACTTAGTGTTACTTAGCAGGATACTTAGCGTTTTATTTGCACGACATGAAGAGACTTTTGGACCGCCATGATGGACCACGGCGCAGTTATTGTGGATAATGTCATAAGTGTGATATTGGGTGACAGAGATGCTTGGACGAGAGTAACGACTGCGGTGTCAGCCATGTTTCGAGACAAGGCAGCGTAGTAGAGGGGCAGGCTGTAGTTGACCTGAGGCGGAGCGACCGATGCCGGATGGCTTTGGTGGCCAGCCTTAGGGGTTGGAATCGGCGGGGGCTTCTCGGAGTCTTCGTTCGCCGATGATCCCCTGGGGACGTCACTCTGGCTATTCTATTTCGGTGACATGAGCGCCCGGGTGATTGCGCAGGGGCAGCGTACATACCATGTGGATTAGGTCTGGGCCCTTTGAATACTATATCGTGGATACCGGTGTTCTTTGGTGGTTGGATTTCAATTAACCACACATCTCAGTAATGGTCGAACTGAGACTGTACAAGACTACACTTCATTTACACTCATACGTATCATCCTCATTCATCCTCTGAAGTATTATCTAAACGGTAGTTACCGGAGGCTAAACAGGAAAATGAAAGGTCTGGGCCCTGCGAGACTAGAGGGAGAGGTTTTTTTAGCGGGTGAGGGCTCCGCAGTGCTGTCAGTGCGGAGCCCTCACTGAGGTATTAAACGAAACAAAATTTTCAATTTTATGAAACAGAAGAATTAAATATTTTAGAAAAATAAACCATCACAATTTTAAAAAAACTCCGTTTCATTTCGATATTTTTTAATAGACTTCGAAATTTTTAAGTTTGTATTTAGTGTCTGAGGACTTTATTATACCTAGTTATTAAATTTGTAGATTTTCTACAAATTTTTTTTTGTAGAGAATCAAATTTTCTACAAGTTTGTTAAAAATTTTTGTGTATTTATTACTCATTTAATAAGTTATTTTACATCAAATATAAAATAGTATGTTTTCGATCCCAATAATTTTTTTTTTATTTTACTCAGATTTCTCGAAAACTACAAAAAATATATTTTTGGGACCTAATTTCTTTTTCAGGTCAGGTTTCATAGAAGACAGTTAAATTTACTCATAATTTTATTCACCAACCGACATTCCCTAACAAAGCTTTTTTCCAAACCTATGTTTATATGAACATTCCTTTATTTTCATCAGTAGAATCTTTCCTGAAAGTTTATTACATTTCTCTTGATGACTCAATATTTTCCTTTATGTTAATTTCCTCCCATCAGCGAACGAATAATTTCTTTTCTGATAGAGCAGTTACGTGTATTTTTTTTTTAGATAATGTTAATAATTTTTTTGGCAATAAATAATAATAATAATAATGATAAAAATTATTCTGAAACTTATGTACTGTAATTTAGGAATTTCGTTAATCTTTTCGTCCATTATTGCTTTTTAATGAGTAGCAATTTAATTTAGATATATTTTATTTTTTTCTATTTTACTCTGGTGTATATTTTTCTAATTTGTGATATTCTGCTTTTTTAAATTCTACTTAGTAATTAATGTTTATTTATTCTTTTGTTTAAAACTTTTTTCATGATCACCTGAATTTTAGTCTATATCCGGCGAATTAGTATGGAATTATCAGAGTACCCTTTCGAATATCTTAACATAATTATAGTATATTATGTACAATTAACGAATATCAAATTTTATTAAGTTATATATCTTTTATAAAGATTTTTTTTCTTTCCTTTACTTGATTAAATAAAAGGATGTTAATCGAAATTAAAAAAAACCTCAATTCCTCGTACCAGCATGAATGTATATACCGTTTATTAAAAGCCGTAGTTTGATATTTTCACTACGGGCGGATGTCGAACGGTCAAAGAGCAGTGGGGTCAATTAATCTATAAACTATGATCTTGTCCGTGTCGTAACCGATTGTGTTTATATGCGAGCGGTTGTATGCACGCGAGCGCGCGTATGTGGTAGATTTTGACCCTTGTTCAATTTCTCCCTTTGTTTATTATTGATAGTCATCGCATACATGCGTTTTCTTACTGAATGGGGTCGTTCAAAAAACAAGGATCGATTGATTGATGGATTGAAAAAATTCTTAATGAGGTATATTATATTATCATTATATTCTAGTAATTTCTTTTTTAATTTTCTATTAATCTTTAATCATATTTAGTTGGAAATAATTCATTAGATCAATGATTTTCAATTACATATTCGCTAATTATTCTAATAATACCTATCTTAACTCGTTTGGATCACGAAGAATAAATCTGAAACATCTATTTCTGTATGCAATAATTATTTCCTAAACCTCTGCAGATGGTTGGGTGGTAGTCGGTGATTCAGAGGATCATCTCTAAAAAACCGGCACATAAATTCTCTTATGTCATTACAAGACATAAATTACCTCATGATGATAAAGTATATTCATCAAATAACAGGTCTCTGTGGAAATCAGGTACTGCGGTTGTATTGTTATCTATGCACTTAATAAGTAAGAAACAACAAACCCGACCAATTATATTATGATTCTTACGAGGTCTGTTCAAAAAATAACTTTATTTTTTTAATCTTTATTATTAATTTTACAGATTATTCCTTCTTGTCCCCTTCAACATACCCTCCTACCCGTTTCACACACTACCAGCGGTGTTTCCAGTTCGCGAAAAGTCCTGGATAGCTTCATTTGAAATGGCCTTTAAGATTTGTGACAAATTGGCTTTAATGTCATCAATAATCTCAAAACGGCATCTTTTCATCACTGATTTTAATTTCGGAAATAAGATAAAGTTGCTAGGAGCCAGGTCTGGCGAGTAGGGGGGGCTCAGGGAGGACAGTCATCTGATTTTTGGCACAAAACTGACGAATTGAAAAAACTGAGTGCATTCTGGTGAAGGAACCATGAGTTGTGTCGCTAAAACTCTGGTCTCTTTTTTCGGATTTTTCACTTAACCGTTGTAAACACCTTGATTGTACCCACGGTTCATTATTTCAACTTGAGGCAAGAATTCAAAATACATAATACCATTGAAATCGAAAAAAACAGAGAGAATCACTTTGACATTGGATCGAGATTGACGTGCTTTCTTGAGGCGTGGAGATCCTTTACCAATCCATTGTGATGATTGGACATACTTTAATCAAATTATTATCATACATTGCACGAGTTTAATTAGTAGGTTAATTTGGATTTCAAAAGATAACATCATATATTGAAATTTCTAATATATTTATATTAGATTTTGCTGTTCGATCAGTAAACGAGGAAAAAACTTTGCTGCAATTCGATGCATATTCAATATTTCAGTCAAAATTTCACAGCATGATCCAATCGAGATGTTAACCTCTTCTACAAGTTCTCTGACAGTCTGTCGGCGATTTGCACGCACGAGATCGTTGAATTTTTTTGAACGCGGGTGTTATCAGTTGGAAGTCGAAGGCCTTCCTGGACGAGGGTCATCTTCAATCGACTGACGACCACTTGCGTACGATCCAGAGCATCATCTCCATAAACTTGTTTCAAATGTTGAAACGTTTCTATGAAAGTTTTCCACAGTTTCACGCAAAAATGTACGTTGTATCGTTGCTCCAGAAAGTCGTACATTGCAAAAATCGTTACTAACACTTAAATACGTGATATTACTAAACGTGATATCAACAATCCAAGAACATATGGTTACAGAGGAAGTGATGCGGAACACAATGCTGGCAACCTGTCAACTGTACGTCACTAAATATCTCCGTTGAAGCGTAATTCAAAATTTTCTGTAATTTTTTGAGCATACCTAGTATTTGGAACTAACTGTTGAGCATTAAAGAACGACACTAATAAGAAAATCGTATTGTAATTGTACAATACTATATTGCGACTCTCGTTGTTGTTTGATTGTAAAGTTTCTGTATTGACTGTGCACAAAAGAATCAGTGTGCTGAAATACAAATTCTTAGTGATGATCACACATGCTATCGTCTAAGGGAGGAATAAACAGCGAGTTTTATTCATAATTGTGAGAATATGTGTAGAGGATATACGTCAAAAGACTTTATAAACATCTTTTTTTTTTTAATATCCTGTTTAGCCTCCGGGAATTACCGTTCAGGTATTACTTAAGAGGATGAATGAAGATGATATGTATAAGTGTAAATGAAGTGTAGTCTTGTACAGTCTCAGTTAGACCATTCGTAAGATGTATGCTTAATTGATACCCAACCACCAAAGAACACCGGTATCCACGATCTAGTATTCAAAATTTTATAAAAGTAACTGCCTTTACTAGGACTTGAATGCTGGAACTCTCGACTTCCAAATCAGCTGATTTGGGAAGACGCGTACACCACTAGACCAACCCGGTGGGTTTTGATAAACTTCTGCTTACTTGTAAGTCTAAAGGAAAGTGAGGTATTTATTGGTAGACCTCGGCTGTTAACTTTCAAACTAAATTCGTCTGTGTGTGTCTTTCAAAACTAAGATGTGTGTGTGTGTGTGTGTGTGTGTGTGTGTGTGTGTGTGTGTGTGTGTGTGTGTGTGTGTGTGTGTGTGTGTGTGTGTGTGTGTGTGTGTGTGTATATATATATATATATATATATATATATATATATATATATATGATTAACAGAAAAGTGATTTGAATGTAAACATTACCGTTAATTTTATTTATTTTTTACTGTTATCATGGAATGAAAATTAAACTTCAAACACATCAGCAAAGATATTTATGCGAAAAATCAAAATTTGAATTATATTGTGATAATTAGAACATGTTATTTTATAAAAAATAACAATACAACAGTATTTTTATCATTTTATATTATAATTACAGCTATGAAAACGGTTTTTTGTATTGGAAATATCGTTAAAAATGTCAGTCTGATGTAACATGTAAAATAAGCTCTTTACAAGAAAAAAAGTAAATGACATAGGAACAGTATTATTTATTCTTCTGGTAAAATCTAATTTATATTAAGTGATTTGAAATATACAAATTGCTTTTAGATCTGTTGAACTTTAGTAAATTGAGGTGTAAATTATAGTTTTGTTTTTTTTTTTATTCGGATAATCTATTTGAAAAAATTATAATATTGAACTTTTATTTATTCATCGATTCAGAATAATTGTATGTTTTGATATAGAATTGAAAAATAATAATAAGTTTATTATTTTAATATTTGTAGTTGCTAAGCATGACGTGACAAGATAATGTGTCATGTTACCTGCAATAAAAAAATAAAGTAACGTGTTTGTCGGTTTATTATATTATACTGATGTATGTTATATTTAAATTAGAAATTTATTGACGTAATCATTTTTTTTAAACGTTATTTCATGTTTTCTTTCTTTTCTTTTAAATTATTTGTTTGTTGATATTACTAAGGATATTGTATTATAATATTAAATATTACATCATTATGATGATGAAAGTTTAAACATTTAAAATCAGATGTCGTAGGTTAGATTTTTTCACCCGTAATATTTGTGACGTATGTTTTATTTTTACATTTTTTCTAATGCATGAATAGGAAATTTATTATCCTAGTATTTTTTTGTGATTTAAATCAAACATAGCGAGTGTATTCGAATTCATTCTAAAACTTTTAAATAAAAATTTAATTTTGAATCGATTGCCGGATTGAAAAATAATATTACAAAATTTTTAAAAAGTTACTGTATACGTTTTTAGTCATACTTTAACCAAATTATTATCATATATTGCATGAGTTTAATTAATAGGTTAATTTGTATTTCAAAAGATAACATCATATACTGAAATTTCTAATATATTTACACAATATCAAACAAATCTTCAATCAACCATTTATTATACAACGTAACGAAATAGTGAATTTTTTGCATAGTGAAGTTTTTATTTCATTTACTTAATTAACTATCACAATTTTCAACAAATGTTTTTATAAAAGATTTCTCATTCCATCCATCTTTGATAATACAACATTATTGCAAGGTTTTCTTCTTGTTAATTTGGAACCGAGTGAATCGTCAAGACCTGTGCCTCAACATACTGCCCGCCAGAAATCATGATGAGTGATAATGAAATGTTGTCAAATACGAAATGACAAAAACTCCCTTAACAAGTTTTTGTAATTTATTTTAATGTCGAACAAATTGTTATCTACGACCCCAAAAACCCCGCGTAGATGTTTTGAGGATTTTTCAATTTTTTACATCCACACCCTTCCTTAATTTACTCCCGTACGAGGGGATGTTTGCAAAAGTAATATTATATTGCCACCCGACCTCAGTAACTGTGCAAAATTTCATCAATAGGCAGTGCTAGGAACTATGTTTTTCCTTTTTTTTTAACCTCCGGGACCACCGTTAGGTTTGTTAAATTATTACACCTGTACTCTTAATTTACCCCCTTACGGGGGGATGTTTGCAAAAGTAATGGTGAAATACTGTATTGTCACCATCTTTAGTATCTCAGAAAGTATGTTAAATTAAGAATGCAAGATTTGAGAACAAACATGAAAAGAAAACATTGTCAGTTAAAGAAAAGCAAGTATAAAGCTGACAATACAGTCCTACAACTGTGGGTTGTTTCTGATGCACGGCTTACACGCACAACTTAATTAAAAATATTTATAATTTTATTTAAATATTATATTTTTTCTTTTAATTGAATGATTCTTAATAAAGCGCGCGCGTATACCGTACTTAATTCGCGCGGGAGTGGCGGTATACTAGCGGCGAAGGTCAGCACTAACTAAACTAATGTAACTTCACAACTACATAGAACAAATTTCGCTTGTACGGTCTGCAGACTGGTGTAGCTGCGAGGCCTAACGCACCAGGTACGGAGTCAACCGGGGGATCGAGTTTGAGACCCGGCCAGACCGAGTTACTTTTTTACGCTTTAAATATTAATATCCAATATAAATAAATAATAATATAATATTTATAATATAAAATATAAATAAATATTAATATTTATTTAATTTTACCGCTCATCTGTGAAGTCACAACATAGTTTAGAGCATTTTTGAGGGTGGGGTACAATTTTACAAAATCTTTTTTGCCAATATTGTTATTTTTTAATTGTTAACAAATGTGCTAAGAAAAATATATGACCTTAATTAGTTAAAATCTCGAGATACTGAGGATGACCTTACCCTACAGCCTCATCCCCTTGACCTTTTAAGTTGAAAATTTAATGGCATCGATGCCCCGTATATAGAAGTAATCTGAGCGAGTTTGTTCAAAATCGGTCTAGTAGTTCTGGAAATATAAGGTGATTTAGAGGCCAACGCCGAACACACCTACATACGAATATTAACATCCACAAAATCTCTTTCGGTTTTTTGGGTTCCTTAGGTGTCAAGATTCGGTGTAAACCGCGTATCCTTAAATTGAGCGATTACAATACTTTTCCTTCTAAAACTATAGATATGCCATATCGTTATCTAGACAGGAAAGTAAGAATTATATATTGTATTTTAATTGATTGATCCTATGCGGTATCTTCCTTAATTAATTTCTTTGTTTCCTTAATTAATTTAAAAATGTTTAAATTTAAGATCGTATAATTTATATATGTTAAATGTGATGTCCATAATTTAAAAATATATATATAAAAAAAAGTGGATGTGTGTTCATCCGCGCATATAAAAATACAGTTAAAGGAACCGCTTTTGGCAGAAAATCAAGAATTAAAGTTTAGAAAATACTATTCTCAACAGGAAAAGTTAAAAAACGGTGGCTCATTTATTTCAGGAATTTCATTTATCAGCCTTTATAATCTACATCTCTCTTCTTCTTGTTCACATTAAAAAAAAAAATCGTTAAGCAGTTTTTATCATAATGAGTTATTAAAAGTTTTGTAGACGGTACTACAACAAAACTATTATAATTCAAACATTTTAGCGATTAGATAAAATACCTAATAATTCTGGAAAATTTGAGTGGCAGCATAGTTGGATTGATTTAGAAATCGTTGAAGTGGTTACGCAGCCTGTTGTCTAGGCCAGCGATCTCTAAACCTTTTTGATCACGTACCCCTAAGACGACAATAATTATTATAATCATATAATTGTACATCATATAATCATATATATAAATATATTATATGTGTATATGTAATGAAAATCAAATTATTTATTTATTTTAAACAATTTATATACATTTAAATTAAATTGCAAATATACATTTTGAATTAGAACTTAATGTGAGCGATGTAATAATCACTTTCCCACGAGATAACCAACGAACTTCTGTGTGGTACAAGTGATTTTCATGGCTGCTACCCATTTCGTTGCATATTATCGAAAATATTCTACTAACAACAAGGTAACGTTCTGCAGCACACAATTTATTTTTGGCTACAATTTCTTTGCTGCAGTGGCTTGCCGATGGATAATACAGTCTACGAATTTCATGCGGAATGCTATTTCAATTATCTTTGACTTGAATTCTATTTTTCTACCACTTAAAGCAGCTGCTCCGTCGCCGATTACACTTACACAGTTTGCTTATAAAATGTTTATTTGTAAAAAATAAATAATTTAGTGTTGAAAAATGTTTTTGCCTGTACATTTTTTTTTTTATTAAGTGGCTTACAAAAAAGTAGTTCTTCGCGTAATTCAGTATTAAAAAAATATCTAATTAATACCATTAACTGAACAAAGTTGGCGACATCTGTGCTTTCACCTAGTATAGTAAATTTTCCACGTTGAGTAATTTATTTTAATAATTATTTCTTAAATTATCAGCAGTAATTTCTATACGCCTATCAACGGTATTTGCTGACAACAGAATACAATTTTATTTTTCAGCAAATTCTTCTCCATGTATTATTTGCACCATTTTTATTGCAGCAGGAAGAACACGTGTTTCGCCAATAGTGTGTTGCATTTTTTCTTTTGATATAAAGAAAGAAACCTGAAGAGAGGCTTCTAAACATTTATCATTAAGTATAACAGCTTTTTTTAAACGACTTGCTTGAGTATTACATACTTTTAATCGTTGTTTAAAAAATTTCGGTGGTTTTTCACGTTCGGGATGTTTAGTTTTTAAATGCCTTATTGTAGCATTGACGGTTTCATGTAAGTATTAGATAGCATCTAATAACATAAAACACATATAGGACAGGATTCATTGGTACGTTTGATGTAAACCCAAATTTTAAGTAATCTGCTTGATAATTTCGGACTTTGTGGTACAATATTTTTTTTTGTACACGCCATATCGTTAATATTTTAAATCTTTTGGTATGATTGTTAATGAACTTGAACAATTATCAGTGTCAACACTATTACTTACTTGAGCACCAGAAGTAGAAGCACTATCAGAATAATCTTCAACCCGCAGTTTCTTTGCGGACAATTTTTTAATTATTTATCAATTTTATGAGGGGTTTAAGATCAGTAGGATTTATGAGTCAACTAATCACAGTTATTATAATACACATTGCTATCTATATTAGTTTCGTACATTTCACGAAATTCAATCGATGATACAGATAGACGACCTCCAGCCACATGCACTATGGCGCACTGAGAGGCCGGGTCGTGAAACCAGACACAACGTCGGGGGAGCTCAATATCACAAATGCTCCGGCTTTAAATCTCTTGCACACGAAGGCTAATTTCTTGGCGTACCCTCAAGTATAACTTTGCGTAACCCTCTTTGAAGTTCACTGATCTAGGCATCACGTTTCTGTTTATGATGGAGTGTCTGCCGCCGTGTACAAGCCGCAAGGATGCATAGTACACTAGTTATTATCTAATGTGATAATCCACTCCTGCTGATTAAAATTGATTTGCGGTTGTAACTGTCAGTGACACGTAAATCCGTTCAGTTTGTAAGCCGATTGAGGTTAAGTCTGCTGGTTAAGTCTGCTGGACTCGGATTAATGACTCAGATTATACTTTTATTGTAGGATATTAATTTTATAATTTTCACTAACAAAAAAAAGTCTGAGTGTACACCAACATGACTTCCTTGTACGCCTATTAAATTATATATACATTTTTTGCTACATGTCATTTAAACTTATTTCATTTGAAAGTGAGATACGATCCTCCAATTCTTTATAAAGTGAATAGTTACACAATTGCTGAAATATTAGTTTTTATTAATGTCAAATATCTATACAATTATTAATTCAACAATGTTATCTGAAATATTAGGATAGAGTAAAAGTACCTTTATTACTCTTTAAACAAATGTATGTTTTATATCTATCTAATACTACTTTTTTAAATTATTATGATGTAACCACCAACAAAATTAAAAAAAAGAAGAATAATCCGATGTTTCACCAAATCTGATGTAGACACCACATGACTTACTCGTACGCCTGTTAAATTATACACATTTTTTTAAAATGAAAGGTACATAAAATTTCATTTCATTAATAACTTCTTATATTTTGTCATATGTTTTATTTTTTTATTGTTATTATTGAATTGTTATTTATTATAAAGTTTTATCTACAGTCAGAAGTTAATAATTATTAATAAATCAGTATATTTAAATTAAAACAAAAAAAAAGGAGATGAAGTCTGATTCGAACCGATGAGACTTCCCCTTATAATATTCAAATATTTCATTAATTAAAAATTTATTTGGCTGTAACTCTGGAAACAGTTAAATTAAGTACTACTTAAGATACATCGCTTTTCAACGATGTGGGCTTATTAATGCAGTTAAGAAAAAGTCCAAAATCCATTTTTTTTTTTTGGGGATTTTTGGCTTTTTTTGGACACTTTTGGTTCAGTCGATTGCAATCAAAAGGGAAGGTGCACAACTAGATGTTACAACAGTTGTAAATCCAAAATTTCAACATCCTATAGCTAATCGTTTTTTGAGTTATGCGAGATATGTACATACGTACATATACTCGTATATGTACAGATGTCATGCCGAAACTAGTCAAAATGGATTTAGTGATGATCAAAATGAAATGATTGATTTCGTTGAAATCTGAAATCCGTGATCACAATACTTTCTTTACTTCAAGGAAGAAAAAACAGTTGAAAAGAGTGAAATATTTCATAGAGGATTACGATTTTTTCCCATTAATTGCCCATTTAAGCTTACCAATAAGTAATTTAAAACATTAAAACAATTAAAAAACGTCCATAAAATCAGTAGTTAAGATTTTTTAACTTCTAGGTTTCAACCTATTCATTTTAATATTTAAAAAAAAAAAAATAGTTTTTTAAATAAGGCTTTATGAAAGAGGGAACATTTTTCAACTAATCTGAGAATCGGTACAAAACGTTCTTATCCCCGAATTTGACAATTTTTAACGTATATTTAAAGATATTTTTTATAACTAAATTTTTATTAATATTTTACTCCTTTAAAAATTATTCTTAGAAAGTAAATCTTTTTGATAAGCATCTACCGATCTCTCTTTTATTTATTAATTTAAATTTAATTATAGTTTACTTGTCGCAATTCATGGCTTATTTTTAGCTGAAGTAGTTATTAAGGTGTACTCGTGTAAAATCTGAAGGTCATACAAATTGGTTACGGACTTGGCCATTGTGAAAAATAATCTCGGACCAATTTATTTATTATTGTATAAATAATATATCAGTTTTTGAAGGAAAGTCTATTTTATAAAATAGATAAATATGGTTTTATCATTATTTGTATGTACGTATTTTTTCTCTTTAGCTGTTTTTTTTTTTTTATTTATCTGTATTTCTTCATGTAAAATAATTAATTCATTTTATTAATATCCTTAAATCTTTTCTAATATGTAAAACAAATTGTTAGGGATGTAGGATGTTGAGGGTATACTGAAATGAAACGACTAGCACTAGATAGGGAATCTTGGAGAGCTGCATCAAACCAGTCAAATGACTGAAGACAAAAAAAAAAAAATGTTTTCTAATTTTTTTCACGCGTTTCTGTAATTTGAAAATTGTTTGTGTTTTGCGATAATGAAAAATTTGTATTCAATTAACTAACTTTTTTTTTTTTTTTTTTAATTTACTTTTTTGTTTACTTTTTCGTTCTTAGTTATTTCTAAATTTAAAAAATAATGATTTTTTAAAGTGCTTTTGTAAAAAAACAATTTGTTAGGTTCTGTCAAATAAAAGTTAATCATTTATTCCATTCAGTTCCTCTTGTAAATATTTATTTATAAAATTTATAACCAACGTTGTAAGGGTCTTTTTCAGAATTCGAACTTTCCCATCATTCGTTAGTGAATCAGGCATGCTGACTTAACATCTATTTTTAATTATCAATGTAAAAAAAAAAAAATCCGGTAATGCTTGCTATATTAATCACGTTATATTTTTGCAGATTAGTTTCAAGCTTAATAATGTTGTTCGTTTCATAAGTTTAAAAAAAATAATAATCAAGCGGTATTACAGGTGCTGAATGATGTAAATCAATGAAGATTTATGTACAGTATACAAAAAAAAAAACCCAGTTATTAGATCGTAAGTAATCGGGGATTATTGCAATAAATATATATATATATATATATATTTTTAGAGTACTTAATTACAACATATATTACTTTATAAACAATTGAATCGAATTAAAATTGAAGTGAAACTTAAATTAAAAAAATTTAGAAGGCATAACAAAGTGGTAGTCGCAGATGAGGTCAGGAAGCAACGATCCGATTGAATGAAGAAATACTGGGAAAATCGAAAGGCCATACTAATATAGAAATTCGAGAGGAATTGAAATATGGATGACTTAAGTGGTCCAATGTGGCCTTGAAAGTAAAAAATAAAAAATAAAATTGAAAGGAACAGGAAATTAGTATATAAAATCAAAGTTATAAGTTAAAAACATAATAATAAATTTAGTTAAACTAAAAAAAATAAAATTAATGTAAAAACGTGCTTTTTATTTAAGGAAATAAATATTAAAATAAATACATTTCAGAAATTGAGTCGGATTTTACAATAGCATTCTGTTTTATTTAAATCGTTTTAGTTTTAAATATGAGATGAATAAACATACAAAAAATATTGAATTTGAGATGAAAAACTTCTCCCGGAATTTTGTAATTAATGGAGTAATACTTGTATTAAAATAATTCATTATCGATTTAAATTTAAATTTCTAGAGGCGAGAAAAAAGTAACTAAAAGTAAATGGAACGGAAATCATGATTATATGTTGTTCCATTCTTCTATCATTTACAGTCTGCTGCAAATTTATAAGAATATTACTTTTATTATCAAAATTTTCTGCAGTTTGAACTACTGTTATTAATTAATGATTGAGAATCAATATTGATTTTTAAAATAAATATTTTACAATTTATTACTATAACGTTGAATTTCTCTTATTCTTACAACAATTTAGAAGGAAACATTTATGGGTAGAAATTTGGTCGATAACCAAGAAGTGATACGTATTTAGAATGAAGTGTCTTAAATGTAAGTCGGTAAAGGTGTAACGGGGAAAAAAGGATAGATGTTAGTCATTGGATGAAAAGAAGATGGCTTTCAGTGTAGTTCCCATGAGACTTTAGAACTGAATCTAGGGTCTTAAGATTGATGGGACGTAGAATATCTGAAACGAATCGGAAAATGTTGCGTGAAAACAGAACTTCTTGTTAAAATGTGTGTAAGAAATGCTTTTATACTAGTATGTACGGTTTCTCTATAGTTGTAATTTTCAATAAATATTACACTTAAAATAACCTTTCAGGGCTTATTTTTTGTCAGAAATAATTTATCGTAGTTCTTTAAAAGGAAACGTTTTTTAAACAGTAATCTTTATGTGCGTTGCGAGTATCAGGTATGAACGAACTGTACTTAAAATTAAGTAAACGTTAAAGTTTATTTTCCAATTTCTTATTATGTAAAATAAAATATCACAATCGGTTAAAAAAAAGTTCTTCTGATATGAGTTGGAAAACAAGTTACGCCCAAAAATTTTACAAAAGATTTATTAAAACTTTGATAGTTTTAAATAAATTTTTTGAGATAAATATTTTATATCTCCTCTACCTATAAAAAAAATACATGCATTAAGTCGTCGTAGGTAGTCTGAATCCGAGGTTTAAGAGTTTTTACGCTTTTTACTGGGGTTGCCTAAAATGACAACAGTTTGTATTTTATAGATTTAATCTTTATTCTTCTTCGAAAAATTGTACTAAAAATACTCGATTCGAATTGTTTAAAAAACGATTAACGCATTAAGTTGAAATTTTGGACTTATGACTGTTGTAACATCTAGTTGTGCTCCCTCAAGATTTGTATTCTGAACTTTTGCTTAACTGCAGTAATAAGCTCTCATTGAGAGCTTTTCAACGACATATCATAAGTACGTAGTTCCATTGGTTTCAGAGTTATAGCCCAATTAACTTTTAATTAATGAAATATTTTGATCTTATAAGAAGACACATCGGTACGAATCGGACTTCGTATTCTTTTTTTAACCTTTTTTTAAATTTAAATATATTGATTTATTAATAATTCTTAACCTCTGATTGTAAAAAAAAATTTACGATAAATAAAAAAAACAATATTAGAAGTTATTAAAAAAATAAAATTTTATGTAATTTTCTTTTAAAAAAAATGTATATATGTAATTAATAGGGGGACAAGTAAGTCATGTGGTGTCCATATCAGATTTGGTGAAACATCTAATTATTCGTTTTGTTTTCATTTTGTTGATTGTTAGATAATAACAGCTTAAAAACAGTATTGAATAGATATAAAACTTATATTTATTTAAAGAGTAATAATAAAGGGACTTTTACTCTATCCTAATATTTCAGGTAAGATTGTTGAATTAATAATTGTATAAATATTTGTGACGTTAATAAAAATTAATATTTTAGCAAATGTGTAAAATGCTTACAAGGAAAGGAAATCATGTGGTGTCCCCATCAGAATTTTTATTTATTTACTTACATATTGCTTCAACAAAGTAATATGTAAATAATATATTTACCGAGTGGCCCTTTTATATCTTGATTATACTGTCAAAATACAGTATATACGCGCGCGTTTCCATCCGTTTTACTTTATATTTAAAAAATGGTTATGACTTATATTTCTCTCTCTCTCTCCCCCTTGCCCATCCAACTCATACCTTACTTTCTAATCCCTTACGATCCCAGTATGGTATTACACGACAGCCCAAAATGAAGTGGTGTTAAGTGTTTAGGATGTATGTTTGTTCCACCGTAGCACCTCAACGGCTGAACCGATTTAGACGTACGACCCCGCGTTGGATTCCTTACGTTAGCGGGCGTTTCCTAGGGTATATATGGGTGTTTAAATAAATATTAAAAATTTGAAAAAATTATACTGTATACATAATTGTCACCCGCACACTCTTTAATTATTCCATAATAAAGAGCAATGTTTGTCAGCAATTTTTTTTTGGCAGTCGCGTTTTTTTATTTTTTAATAAAATCTCTTGTTTATTAATTCCGCTACTGATTGGTATTCCAATTCCCTTATAATAATATTATAAGGGAATTGGGAATTGGGTATTCCCAATTGGTATAATAATTCCCTTTTGACTTTGGAAACCGTGTATAAGCCCTTTTTTGTTACTTTTTTTTATGAAATGATACTTTTTTTATTGCTTTACACAAATTGTCCCAGTTCCTCTAATGTTTTCCGTTTTATGCCACCCAAAAATTCTTCCCCAAATCAACTCAGTATCACTCAAAAATAATTATTATGTTGAAAAAAACAATTTGTAGGCGAGAAAAAAGGTAAAACATTTGTTTCGTCAAAAATTGTTTTTTCGATTTTTTTTTTAGTACTAAATCAAGGGAATATAATTATTATTTCTTTGTATATTCCTTTAACCAGCAGTAAATAAACATAATAATAGTATCAAATGATAACTGCGTATCTTGTAACCATGTATTATTACGTAAACCAATTTCTGATGGGCAGGTTCGTTTTTTACATAGCTATCTATCACGTCCATTTAAATTCAATGTCATTAAGTGTACTCATTCAATATAACCATTTATATTTATTTATTTTATAAATATAATTTAACCAAACTTAACCTACTCTCGCTTCGCTCGCTAACCTTGACTAATTAACACAATAATGTTTTGAATATTTAAATAATAAATTCAGTTATTATTGTACTTATTTATTATTTAGATAATCAAAATATTACTGCTAATTAGTCGAGCGAAGCTAGAGTACGTTAAGTTTTGTTAATTTATATCTATAATTATGAGCAATAATGCTTATAAAATTTTGAGTTCGTTTGGGCAAGACTTTTTGGGTGGCAGAAAGTATCCAAGATATATTAGCATAACCAAAATTTTCTTACCTTGAAATTAATGATTTTCATCTTACAGCCAGTCCGCATGAATTACAGAGTAAGGATGTTTTTGGAGTGGAGGGGTTTGATTATTATATGCGTTTTATTGAATATGACATATTAACTGTCTACGTATTTTTTTTTTATCAGCTAGGTGTAGAGGGAACAGGAAATCACTACTACATTCCTCTCTTTCACTAGTAAACCTGGCATGATACGCTTGCTACTTTTTAGAGTAACGTTTTAGTAACGTCGATAGCTGGTTTGTGTACAATATCATGTCGCCCATAACTTTAAGGCTTACGTCATTTTTATATATTATTAGCAGACCCGGAAATGCTTCACTGTTGCTAGATTTGAGTTTATGTAGATTAAATGCACATATTCAAAGTTTGATTAAAAAAATGAACATTACGGAATTTCACAATATTTAATATTTCTCTTTTCCCCTTTTACCCGCGCGTAAATCAGCTCAGTAATTTATTAGGCTGTAGCGGACACACTTACGAACATTGACTTTATATATATATATATATATATATATAAAGATTATATATATATATATATATATATATATATATATATATATATATATATATATATAAAGAAAGTCTGTTTGTATTTTTATTTTTGTGTTTCGTAAATATTTCGACACCAGCGCCACCTAGCGGGTATAGTTTTTGCAAAGACTTTTCTTTTCACGTAAATAATATGTATTCTGAATATGTGACAAATCGGTCCATAAATACAATTTTTGTAATTATCTCAACCCCAGCGCCACCTTTTTTTCCCTTTTTTTTTTTTTTTGTTAAAGAGGTCGGGAATCCCATTTACGGACGCTTAAGCACTGTCGGGCTCGCTAACAGGTGCCGCGCGATGTTATAAATATGCGTATGTAAACCTGCGCACTACCGACTAAACCGCTAACGAAGCATTCCTTCTGGAAGGGGGTTACACGCCCACTCACACATTACGCCATAGTGCAATATAAACAGAAGCACATCAGTTACAGCAAAATAACAGCAAACAAGAAACATCACCATACATCAAGTAACTATGTAACTATTCGAAACTACATACTACATACTACACACAAAGAAGAAAGTCACACAATATCTGTGGATGCCAACAGATACGGGAGCGCAGTGTTCGCGGCCTCTTCATCTAGGCGACCCCCACACTTACGAGGGACCCCCTACTCGCTCACTCACGGACCTGTCCGCCCCCGCACTCTCCGACGCCGCCCATTGTTTTGTGACTCCTCCCATGCTTGGAGGTCCCTCATCATGATTTTCACATACGTAGAGATCGCCTTCCAGTTTTCTTTCTTTTCTATCATTATGTCCATCAGCTCCTCAGGCTGGAACTTCACTTCCCTACCTAGTACGTCAAGTAGCTCTGTCCTAGGTCCTTCGTATCTCGGACAGTGGAAGAACACGTGGTATGGCGTTTCCTCCTCCTCGCATACCGGGCAGTTCTGTTCGTCGTCGAGGCCGTACTTATGAAGGTATGCTCTGTATCTCCCATGGCCCGCTTTAAATGGCGCTGTAAACCCCAGCGCCACCTAGTGGGTCCTTTTTTTGTAGAGGGTTTCTCTCCATATAAGTAACCCTTATTCTGAATACGAGCCAAATCGGACCATAAATACAGTTTTTCGATATATCTAGCGCCATCTAGCGAGTCCAAACTAATTCAGTAATCTTCGCGGGAGTGCGCACAACTCACCAAAGATTCTTTGCAATCGGTCAAATGGTATAGGAACACATACGGGACACAAACAAATATTCATTTATATATATATATATATATATATATATATATATATATATATATATATATATATATATATATATATATATTATATGGTGTAATAGTTTAACT
Source organism: Lycorma delicatula (assembly GCF_047948215.1). Lineage (NCBI taxonomy): Eukaryota > Metazoa > Arthropoda > Insecta > Hemiptera > Fulgoridae > Lycorma > Lycorma delicatula. Next base: position 19,686,823 of record NC_134463.1, on the reverse strand, counting down.
TATGTTTAAATTAAATCGGTTATTGTATATTACTTTTTGACGTAATTTATAGTATAAATTTTATTTTTAGAACATTTTTTGTTAAAATGAGATTAGTTAAGAATGATTTTAGTGATTTAATTAGTATTTCAATAATTTTAATTTGAAAATTACATATATTATTCTATGAGGGTTTTTTATGAGTAATCGATAGATAACTTTGGTTTCATTGTGAAAACCCGGACTCTTCACCGATTCAAGAGTCTAGGTCAGAGTTATTGTAGCTTGATTAATTTAAATATTACGTCATCTTTCTTTAGATTTATTTAAGCGGATTGTCTCATTTATATTATAATGAAATAAAAATAAGGATGAATCATGAAAGTAAATCGATAGATTACTACTTATTTTAACCCATATATATGGAGTGTGCTCTTATTTACTGCGGTGCGCCATTTAAAAAAACAGCAGGAATGCTAGGGGACGCCTACTCTTGCTGTGAAATCATTGTATCAGATATAATTATTCATATTAAAATTTTTACAATGTTGGTGTTCACATATTCCCTTTAAAAAAAGAAAATTATTTATTTTCCTAGGAAAGCTTTCAACGGGGTTTTGTATCATGATAAACTTATTTTTATTATTATTTTATTAATAATAACAAGGGTAGTAATATTAGAACAGATTTTCTTTAAACAATTCTTCTGGTTTAAATGAAAATCAATGTTTTATAAAATAAAAATAAAAGAAGTTTATTCATTATATATATATTTTTTTTTTTGCACGAAATGTGTTCGTTGATACTTTGTATTTTTGCCTGATGATATCGCCACATAAGCTTAAAGCTTATGGTTGGTTTTTATTCTTTCAAAGATTATTTTAATTCTTTTAAATCTTATTTTAATACTTTAGTTTACAAATAACTAAAGAAAAAAGAAATGAAAAACTGCTGTTGTCTCAAACTTAAGCGATTTGTTCAAAAGAAAGACTACAAGACTACACCTCATTGACACATCATACATATCAGCTCCCACTTATTGGGCCACTGGATCGCTTATTGTTCACAAAATTGAACAAATTGCTGCGTACACATTAGGATAGAAAATAAATTAAAATCTTACTTTACTACAAATGGTTTAGAAAAGTATTTCAAAAGCCGTGATCTTTTTATATAATCTGAAGATATCTTCAGATATAAACATTAGTTTAATAAAAAAAAAAAACCACACCATAAAATTAATGGATTAATTAATATAATGACAAAACAAGCATTTACAACAGAACAACAATAATATTTAGTAAATGAAAGTTAAATTCGAGTAAAGGTGTAAAGGGCTACATGGAAAAGGGAGAATGACATAAACAATGAATGAAATATATAAAGCAATCAGTGTTCCAGTCACACTATACAACCATCAACATACGTATACAAAACAAGGATGCCAACTTTTCCGACGTACACCACCAACAACGCAGGCCAAAACATTTATCATCAACTAAAATCGTTCTGTCACATATAACATAAATTTATGTACGCACATATTATACAGCTTCCGTATTTTTAAGTTAAATACCGGGCGTGACTTTCATTTTTGACCAGTACATCGACATGTCGTTGTTAATAATTAGTTATATTCAAAATAGAAGTAATGCAAGCGAGATTTACCATAAATAAAAAAAAAAAGGTATTAACAAACGTAATATATAACTAATTTCATTTCAACATAAAATTATTATGCAATAAGAATGAGTACGAATACGGAAAGTTTTAAGTCTTCTCGTTTTAGACATGATGATTATCGAGTTAAGAAAGAATATCTCATCTGAACGAACTCCTTTAATATACTTTTAGCATTATTCGTTAAGATATTCTTTCAGGTATCAAATATTTCATCGTTTCACTATGTTCTATTCGACACGTTATCAACCAATATTGTTTCCAATGTTCTATTTGTTTCCATTGATGTATCTAACACAGTTTGTTTCTTAGTAGAAATAGTCAAAGATGATCCGAAAAAGAAATAATTATGCCCAGAAAGCGTAATTTATAGTTATTTTATGTGTATTTAGTTATACTTGAGAACAATCATACTATACCAAGTATCTACAGGGAAAATGAGACATGAAACGGGTTCCTTTTTTTCTTTTTCTACTGAATATATTATTTTAAAAATCATTGAAGTACAGAACTTTCGGAAAATCGCTTTTAGGAGTATGCTTTAGAATTATGTTGCATTGTGTTCTTTCGCGTTAGATTGGTTGTCCTGTAGGTTCGTTGGACATTGCTGATTAATAAACTAAGACTTCAGTTTTTAAGTTGTCATAAAACGTGCATCATTTCATTTCGTTTATTGGAATCAATAGTTACGAGAAAAATAAGGTTTATTTCGTGAAGGTAACAAGTATTAGGCCAATCAAATTAGATTTTTACAGGCCAAAATTAGCCTCCGTTAGGTAAGACAAGTAAAAAATAGGAAAGATTCCGTAGAATTGATTCAATTACTTTTCCGCTTTCTCATTTTTCCGCATCATTTTCAAAATGGCGTCCGTAGTTGGGGAAAAACAGTTTTTCATTTTAAAGAAAAACTGGACTTTCACAAAACAAAGTTTTAAATAAAAGTTTTAGAACTTTTTGAAACAAAACTTTTAAGCCCTGCCCGATGTCAATTGATTAACAAATAAAATAGTTAATGAAAAGAAACCGCTAAAAATAATATTTTCTTCAATTATTAATATCTATAAAATGAAAAAAAAATGTTTTGACGAAACTTCCAGAATATGTAGTCCTTGGCGAGTAGAATAACCTTTTTTGACTTTTGCAAAATATTCAATAGTTTTTGTAAAAATTAAGTTTTTCAACAATTTGCACAGGTACTAAATGTTCAAATATTGTGCGTGTTGCATTGTGTATAGGCGCGGGGGGGGGAGATTGACTTAATCTTAGCATCCTCAGCTAGTCTGTCAACCGACGAGTCAAAGTCTCTCTCCGCCCACCCACATCAACGTGCCGAATGGAATAAGTATTTTACGGGATCCAACATAATGTAGCTTACAGTGAAATAAACGTAATCGATTGCTGCGAAATAATTTTTATATTAAAGTACAAGTATTCGAGTACAACGTGTGCATATATTGACAAATGAGGTCGTAGAAATGTTTTGAAAAAAAATTATCTTGGCTCTACTAGGTTGTAGAGCAAAACCTTTTCTTTTTTTTAAAAATTCGTAGAAAAAGTGGCAGAAATGAATGACAATAATGACATTGGATGGAATTTTAACTTTAAAAAACAATTGAAGTTTTTCGAGCCGAAAAAAAAAACGATATTTTGATCGATTTTTCGCATATTTCCAATATGCACACTTTTGCACAGCTTAGTACAACTCTTAAAGAAAATCTTAAGCCCCGGATGGACCATCTAGGTGCATTACAGTATCAGTTATTCGAATTTTAAGAAAACGTATTTTTTTCGAAAAATCAATTTTTGCAAAAACTATTAAATATTTTCTTTAAGTAAAATATATAAATATATAAAAAAAAATAAAGCGACAATGACAAGCCTCGTTGGTTCATTCAACACCTTACCATTTCTATCGCTTCATTGCCCACGATCTCCACCTCCTCTTCAGTCTTTGCCGCTACCAATAAGGCGATGTCGTTGGCAAATACTGAAGGAGTAATACCCCTACTAGGGAAATCCAAGCTGTACACCCCATAGACCATATTCCACAACAGAGAATTCAACACCGATCCCCGGGGGACCCCGCATGTAGTAAAAAATCTCACTTGTCTATTTCCCATCAGACAGATCAACGCTCTATCAGACACATAGTCCTGCAGCAGGCGCCGCAAAGATCCTCTGATCTGTCTGTCAAGATTAACACGACACTATTTGGAAGACCGAGGCTGTGATGGGAGGAACAGGTCAGAATTTAATCCTTAAAAATAAGGTAGAGTTGAATGTTATTAATCTGAAGGAAGTATTTCCTCTGATTTATTAGTCTTTCAAAAAAGGTTTTTCTCTTAATAAAACATTTTCTTAATGCATTTCGTTTATTTATTTTTTTTCTTGTACAATCGTTCTGTAGTTTATATTTAATCACACTTTTTCAATTTCTGATTATATCAATCTATAGAATTTTATTGTTGTATCGTTACGGGATATAACGTGTTTTGTCGGACGTTGAAGTCATTTCCTTTCGTTATTGGTAAATAAGTTATTATCGTGTGGGAGAATAACAGTGTGCTCTCCGCTGATGCTATTATTATTGCAGCTACGGTTTGGCCGTAATTGAGTTGTTAAGTTGTAACTTACCCGGCACAACAAACCACGGTTGATGACTCAGTCATCTAACACAATAGAGGGGGGATGCTTCCGACTGTATATAAGACGGGGAGATATACAACCCCTGTCTTTATCTTTCTCCGTCCGCTCATATTATCTGAACATTTGAACTGGGTCATTTGATTAGAATGACATGTTTAATAATAATAATATTATCTTGTAGGTTATATACAATAGTATTTTATTTATTTCGATTCCATCCTGTCATTTTGTTGTTTTGTCGGATGTTTATTTAAATTATTCAATTAATTTAATAAGCTATATGATTTTTGTTCGGAGAATAGTCTGTTTATAAGAAAATGTCACTGTAGTTATTTATTCTTATTCTATTACAATAACGTGCTGCTATTATATGTAATAAATTTTAATGTCCTTTTTACTCTTGTCCAGTAAAAACAATGCTTTGTTTCGTACAGAAACAGGTAATTTATTTGTCGTGTTATCTGTATAATTTTTTCTTTATGGCTGCAGTGATATAAAATATTACATTTTCTTATGTTAGTGATTTTATTAGATACTGACCCTCTTTGATAAAATGTGTAAAGTTTCACTTGGATCGAACATTATTTTGTCCTCACTGGGCTTAGTAATTGTACGGTGTTCATATGTAACAACATCACATAATATTTGGCTTATTGAAGAAGTCAGGGGGAAATCTCCTTCTCGTTCCATAGGAAGTCTGATATGGGATTCATAATGTTCTTGAGGTTGGATTTATTGTTAAAGAAATGCTTTTAGTTAGGTACCCTACAACTATTACGTGATACGTTACAGTATGGATATTATAGCATCAGTATATTTTCTCCATTGTACTGGTAATTAAGAGAACTAAAAAGAAATAATTTTATTTTTTCGTATCATTTAAAAGTAATTATGTATGACAATTGCTTTTATATAAGGATAGTTAATGCATGTACCATGAAATTTGAGAATTTATATTTTCTTCTTTTTACTTACTTGTACGAAGTAAAGGCAATATTGTGATCGAAAAAAATGTCGGTTTTCAGATTTCAACTGAAATATCCATTTTGACTAGTTCGGTGTGACGTACGTATGTGTGTATGTATCTCGCATAATTCAAAAACGATTAGCCGTAGGTTGAAATTTTGGATTTAGGACTATTGTAACATCTAGTGGTGCACCTCCTCTTTCAATTGCAATCGATTGAACCAAAATTGTCCAAAAAAGCCCAAAATCCAAAAAATTGGATTTTTTACTTTTTCTTCATTGCAGTAATAAGCGCTCATTGAGAACTTTTCAACGATGTGTCATAAGTGGTACTTAATTTCATCAGTTCCAAAGTTATAGCCAAACAAAATTTTAATTAAGAAAATATTTGAGTCCTACAAGGGAAGGCACACATCGGTTCGAATCAGACTTCATCTCTTTTTTTTTTTAATTTAAATATATTGATTTATTAGTAATTATTAACCGTGATTGTAAAAAAAAATTACAATAAATAATTATTATTCAGTAATAATAAAAAAATATTAAAAAAAAGAAGTTATTAGTGAAATAAAATTTTATGTATGTTTCGTTTAAAAAAAATTTGTATGTAGTTTAATAGACGTACAAGGAAGTCATGTGGTGTCCCCATCAGATTTTTAGCTTGAAAATATAACAATAATTGAATCTGACTTCATCTCCTTTTTTTTAAACTTTTTTTTCTCAATTTAAATATATTGATTTATTAATAATTATTAACGCGTGATTAAAAAAAAACCCTTAGAAGAAATCATTATTCAATAATAACAATTTAAAAAAAAATTTTTTAAATAAGAAGTTATTGGTGAAAAAAAATTTATGTACTTTTAAAAATGTGTATGTGTAATTTAATCGGTATTACATATGTGTTGATGTAATAGGTTTGATGAAACATCTGATTATTTAATATTAATTGAAAATTATAATTTAGAATCGTATTACTTTTGGATTTTCTAGTTTAATTTTATTTAATTATTCTGGAATTTCTGTTAAATCTTATCTACATTAAAGTTAACTACAGAGTGACTGAAAAATAGACCCTCACAAGAACAACACATACACTGAAGCATGCATGCTCAATCTTTAATAAATTGCAAAAAAATCTTTTAGTTCACTAATTCTCTGATATTGTCGGATAGTATTCTCCCTAAGTCGGAGTTGATCATCATTTTGTTTATTTGTTTTTTGTTACCGATCATTTAACCGCTCTTTGATTTAATTCTTCTGATCTTAATTTGTTTACACGTTCTCTAGTTTCAGCAATTGTGTAACTGTCCACTTTATTATAGAATTGGAGGATAGTATTTCACTTTCAAATGAAATAAGTTTAAATGAAGTGCAACAAAAAATGTGTATATGTAATTTAATAGGTGTACAAGGAAGTCATGTGGTATTCACATCAGATTTTTTTTGTATGTTTTAATTCGATTTCAGATAATGGAGTTATTTTTTGTTCTTAATTCTACACGTATGTTTTTTTTATTAATTTATTCAACTCTTATTCTCATTGGAACGAACTGATTTTGATTATCCGCTATTTATTTTGTAAAAGAGTTCTCTTTAATGGTCTTGTTATAGGATTTCTCTAGACAGATTTAAGTGAAAGGATTTTTTTATTGAAATTCAACAGAGGCCTGCGTAGATGATTTAAATACTTTTTTTTTCAACAGTGATTATTTATTACGATAAAGTGATAATATTACATATACAATCTAATACAATTCTGATATTCAACTATGTTCTTAATGGTGCCTCATAAAATAAATTGAAAAATCTCAGGTTAAAAAATTACCCATGAAGTTTAGTTTTAACTCATGAGGTCACTAATAGCTACTTAACGTCGGTCGTCTCATTGTATTTCATTTTTTACTTTTTTTTAAAATGATTTTTAGTTTTTTCTTCCTAACCACATTTTAAATTAAAATGAAATTAATACTTAAAAACTGCTTAAAAATAAAATTTAAATTGTAAGCCCCGTATGACTTTAGTTAATGTTGTAATATTATCAATAAAAAAATTAATTATCTGGTCATTTGATTAAAACAAAGAGAAGAAACTGACCGTTCATTTCGATTGAATTAGTCTGCAATATGTTCACAGTAGTTTATTGTGAACTCTTGTTTCAAGTGACGTGTGCGTACTGGAATTACGGTTACTAGTGTGGTGGGGGAAAATTGGCCAAGGTCACCCCTGTACCGGTTGATATGATTCTTAGATCCTCAGTGATGTAGCGTAATTTATAGTGTACTGATGATCGGTGATGAATCGGTGTTTGATTGGTCGTGTTTTTCGTCCGTAAATCAGGTTGGATTTTTCTTGAAAATCTACGGTATTAGTAACTTAGTATTTGTGTTGTATGTTTATACTCGTATATATTATATTTATTTATAAAATGAGTGCTGTGAAAATTGTTTATTTAATATTAAATTTATAAAAACCGAGTTTTTTCTTCTTTTTTTAAAGAAAAAGGAAAGACGTGAGAGATAAATATTAAACATGAAAAAACACGACTGCCAAAAAAAACAATTACTGACAAATATTGCTGTTTAATATAGGATAATTACTAATATAAGATAATTAAAAAGCGCGCTGGTGACAATTTTGTATATAGTATAATTTTTTTAATTTATTTAAAGATATATATAATTATATAACCTATGACACTTCCTGTAACGTAAGAATTCCAACGCGGGATCATACATCTAAATCGGTTCAGCCGTTGAGCTGATACTGTGGATCAAACATACATATAATACGCCCTAAATACATTACACTCCTTTTTGGGCAGTCGTGTAAAAACACTAGTAAAACAACTTTACACGTATGATATAACGAGGTTTCCTCGTTTTATCGTTTCGAAGTGTTGAAATTCGAGTTATTCAGAAACCACTAATTAATCTGAGATTTTTTTAAAATTTATTTAAACACTCCCGGTAACATTAGGATTCCAACGCGGGTCATACAACTAAATCGGTTCAGCCGTAGAGCTGCTACGGTGGAATAAACATACATTCTAAATACATTACACTCCTTTTGGGTAGTCGTGTTACAATAGAAATTCGTGAAATGTTGTGAACTTAGCCTAAATTTTTGTTTTCTTTTTGTGTGAATATTTTTTTTATAATATTACATTTTATTATACGTATTTATAATTTTTATGTAAAAGAATAAATTTATATAAATATTATAAAAATAAATTATATTTATGAAATATTAATATTATTATAAGGATTTTATAATACGTATAAAGCTATATTTTCGTGTTTCTGCTTGTATGCAACCTAAAGATTAAAATTAAAGAGAATATTGAAAACATTTACATTCAGTATCACTTCTATATATATATATATAGAGAGAGAGAGAGAGAGAGAAAGAGAGAATGAGAGAGGGAGAAAGCAAATTTAAAAGTTAAGTTTACATTAATTAAAAGATTTTCGTTACCTCCATTTACATTTTACTGGTTTTGTCAGACAAGGCTAATTTATAATTGTTAACCTTTTGGGGTGTTATTTTGCGTAGAAATAAAATTAGCACACATTTTTACGGTTTTTTTTTTCAATAAAAAACAATAAAGTAGCTAACTGATTGCATTTTAATGATACCTTTTGTTTTATTCATACGAAACGAAGAAATGATTCCATTTACCGAAACGTTGTGTAACTCTGTTATCTTGACATTTGAATGAAATAAAAAAATTCCATTTCAAGCATAAATTAATGCTTTTTACTTTAAATTATAGCTGCTGGTTGAATGTAAATTTAAACAGTTTGTCAGTGTTAAAATTTTCAATTCTTTTACTTATTTAGAACGAGTTAAACTTTTAAATAAGTGATACAAATGAAATCGTTTCTCAATTTTTTATTTTTGAGATCGAAATTATCACTTAGTAAAAAAGTGTAATAAAGAATTATTGCATTTTGTATTCTCGTAATTTCAATTTTGATTTCAGTCTAATTCATTTTTACTTCCTTGTACAAAGTAAAGGAAGTATTGTGATCGAGAAACATTTCGGTTTTCATATTTCAACGGAAATATCCTTTTTGACCATCCCTGAATCCATTTTGACTAGTTTCTGCGTGACGTATGTACGTATGTATGTATCTCGTATAACTCAAAAACGATTAGCCGTAGGATGTTGAAATTCTGGATTTAGCACTGTTGTGATATCTAGTTGTGCACCTCCCGTTTTGATTGTAATCGAAATTAAGATTAAAATTTGAGTTAATGTATTATTTGGATCTTAAAGGGAAGGCACATCGGTTCTAATCTGACTTTTGTTTTTTTTAACTTTTTTTTATTTTATTTAAATATATTATTCTAATATTGATTAATTCGTGATTTTTTTAAAAAACTTTTACAATAAATAATAATTCATTGATAAAAAGAAAATGAAAAAAAATATTAGTGAATTAAAATTATAATAAAATAAAAATAATATATTTGGTGAAACATTTATTTAATATTAATTGAAAATTATAATTTTGAATATTATTATTTTTGGATTTTCTTACCAAATTCTTATAAAATTGTTTATTTTAAAAAAATCATTTTATTTAATTATTTGACAAAACTAAAATATATTTTTTAATTCAATTCAATTTATAGTGATTGTTGAAAACTTTTTTTCACTTGTGCGTAATGTGCACATGATTTCTGGTGTGTCGTATAAATAAAATTTAATAATAATTAAAATTATTCCGTTTAGTGAACTCCTGTATACTGGTTACAAATATTATTTTTTACCTTACGGTGTAGAGTAATGAGTATTTGTTATTGAATTATTTGGTAAACAGTTTACTTAAAAGAGTAATCAAGGGACTTTTACTCTAACCTAATATTTCAGATAAGATTGTTGAATTAATAATTGTATAAATATTTGATATTAATAAAAACTACTATTTTAGTAATTGTGTAACTGGCCACTTTATAAAAGAATTGGAGGATCGTATCTCACTTTCGAATGAAATAAGTTTAAATGAAGTCAGCAAAATTGTGTATATGTAATTTAATAGATGTACAAGAAAGTCATGTGGTGTCCACATCAGATTTTTTATTCAGTAATTCTAGTAGTTAAGCTAAAATTTGCATACTGCAAACTTCTTCCTGTAAGATTTTTAAACTTAAGAAAAAAACAATAATACACTTTAACTAACTTTAGTACTTTGATGTAAAATCTATTTTTTATGATGACTTAACAGCGAAGGGGGAGAATACAAAGAAATAAGTTGCGTGAAAAGTTCGAGGAATTTTACATGTTTAATTGGACGAATCCCCTTCAGTTAAAAAAATGAAATAAAAACTAAATGAATGTTGAAATAAAACAACTTTTAAGAGATACTAATTATATTTTTACTGTTGGGATTTGTTTTTCCCCCTATTAAGTTATGAATGTGGATTTTTTTGTTACGTAATAAGGCTAATGGTTGAAAATTAAACTTGTTTACGGTACTGGAGGAAAGTTTGAAGTTAATTATGGTAAACATTAATTTCCTAATCTATTATATAGCCAGCAGCATATAAGGTTATACGATATATATCGAGGAGAGTAATTGGAAGTCTGATCAACTAATTTTTTTATACAGGTGCAGCGTTGTATGTTACCCATTTTGAGTTGGCAACACTGTTTTGTGGCTGCTATAGGAGTCGATGAGTTACCCGCGGTCTTGAAATTTATTGAATATTGGAGCGTTGATCCACTGAGCAGCGCATTTTACTACCTTATACGAAGTAAAGGAAGTATTGTGATAGCGAAAAATTTCATATTACAACGGAAATGTCCATTTTCACCATCCCTGAATCCATTTTGACTAGTTTGAACGTGACGTCTATACGTATGTATCTCGCATAACTCAAAAACGATTAGCCGTAGAATTTTGAAATTTTCGATTTAGGATTGTTGTAACATCAAGTTGTGCACCTCCCCTTTTGATTGCAATCGACTGACCCAAGTGTCCAAAAAAAGCCAGCCCAAGATCAAAAAAATTGGATTTTGGATTTTTTCTTAACTGCAATAATAAGCCCTCATTGACATCTTTTCATCATAAGTAGTACTTATGCTTATTGGTTCCAGAGTTATAGCCAAATAAAATTTTAATTAATGAAATATTTGGGTCTTAGATGGGAAGACACGTTGGTCGAATCAGACTTCATCTTTTTTTTAATTTAAATATATTGATTTATTAATAATTATTAACCTTTGATTGTAAATAGTTATTATTATAATGAAAAAAAAGTAAAAGAAAAAATAACAGACGTCATTAATGCAATAAAATTTTATGTATTTTTCATTAAAAAAAAAAAAAAAAATGTGTATATGTAATTTAATATGCGTACAAGGAAGTCATGTGGTGTCCACATTAGATTTTTTCATAGCGTTCATGTTTCTCATCCGAAGAAAAGTGCACGCAACATTTCTCAAGACAATTCTTCCACTCGTTAATTCGTTGTTAACTACATAATAATTGTTTCTTTCTGTTGCATACTTCCTAAGCCATTGTTATTCTTGTTTTTATTTTATCTTAACGATGAAATACATCTGTGTTTATGTTTCATAATTACTGTGCACCTCATGTTTCATGAAATTTATATGGCATTAGGCGTGCACTAAATGTAATTTCTCACATAGTGTCTTAAAAATTCATAGATGACAATCATGAACAGTCCGGTTACAAATAATGAATAGGTATTGTATCGGACTGAGCTCTGCGTACTTGAAAGGATGTGATTTAATATGTAGTATAATTGATAGTTGTCTATCGTACTATCCTGATTAAAAACATACATTTTAACAAATCCCTGCTTTCTTACACTTTATAATTATATTTTGACGTGAAACGTTCTTAAAATCACATCGAAAGATACGGGTACCAATACAGAAATTTGTAGCGTAACGAATAGGTCTGTATCGTCCTGTCTTAATAACTCCCTAACTATTATTCTGATAAAAGTAAATGCGGTCTCATTTTATAACTTACATGGTCAGCTCGCCGATACGACTTTAATTTGCGTCACTGTGAGCAGGAAGGCGGGGAGGGGACTTGGCGCAGATCAGCCAAAACTGGCGCTCTCGCTCATTTCCATTCGGTGTAGCTCACGACTTAGACGTGATAGTGCGGTGATTCGTATGTTTGTGTTTAGAGTTTGTCGAGATAGATCGATTCAATTAATAATAAGTTTATTTTGGACGATATTTATCTGTAAAGGATTGAAGTGTAAAAAAGTATAAAAATTCAGTATGTCAGCCTTAGCCCGCGAAAAAGGCAGCCGGAAATATAGATTACGCATATCGTTGGAAAGGTGGAGGTTATGGGCCACGCACAGGTACCCCAATGTCCGGTGCTGAGCGAGCGAGACTGTTTCGGAAGCGTCGCAAAGCCGGCACGGTGCGCTCAGTGAACGACGCCGATGGCGCGAGCACTTCTACCGCTGCTTATTATGCCTTGCGTCTCTTATTTCTCATATCACAGACCGATGTTGAACAAAATTGTCGTCGAATATTAGTCGAAATAAACATCATCTACCATTTAGTGGTTGTTTTATATTAAAATTAAATTTAAAATGCAGTAAATGTCTAGTTTTTATTTCAATCCAATACATTAAAAGTGATTCGCTGACGTACATGCCGACCAGTTTATCTGTAGAGTCGGCCAAATGAAAGAACTAAAATCTTCTATTGGAGACTTTAAATTTTGTTAAAAAAAATACGATTGTGGCTCTACCATTTAACTCTACCGATAAGTTTTCGGGCTGTAGCTTTGAAGAACTTCATTTAAGGTCTGTAAAGTTTCACATTAAGCCAACGGACGTGCGCCCCGACACAGCCCCACTTGATATTCTATTTTATTCTCTAGTTACATACAATCCTAAATGTTTCATATTGTATCTATAAATCTATCTGGAGAATTATTAAAACATAGTTTTGACGAGATGAAAGTACCCCTTAAAATAAAAAGTTATTAGTGTTTTTGTTTCACCATCACTACTTTTGTTAAACCGTAAGAAAAAATGATATAATAAGATGAGTGATATGTCAAAATTATAACTCGATAATGCCACGACCAATATGAAGGAAAACAAACACTAATCCTCAGTGGTATATATTTGTAATTTTTTAATAATTTTAATTTAAAGTAAATTCTCCACTCCGTATTTTTATTTTAAATTTCGGAATAGTTTTATGGTAAACTAATATTATTTGATAATTTTATATATGTATACCCGGCAATGCTTCGTTACTGCTAGATTTGAGTGTATATATAAATTAAATAAAGACAATTGAAAGTTTGATAAAACATTTTAAAAAATGAACATACGGAATTTCACAAAATTTAACCTTTCTTTTTTCCCTTTTACCCTTTCCCTTTCCCCTTTCCTTTCTCCCTCTTCCCTTTCCCCCATATTAGTTTTGCCTGTTTTCCCTTTCCTCCCCTTCTATTTCTTTCCCCATTTCTCTTCTTTTTATTTTCCTTTTACCTTCCTCTTTCCCATTTCCCCTTTTCTTTTTTCTCTTTTCCCCTTTCCATTTCCTTTTCTCGTTTTCCCCTTTTTTCTTTTTTCCCGTTTCCTTCTTCACTTTTACCTTTTCCGATTTTTCCCTATTTCTCTTTGCCGATTTTTCCCTTTCTCTCCGCACGTAAATCGGTCCAGTAGTTTTTTACTCTATAGCGGACACACATATCGAAAACATTGAAATGGAGTCGTAAAATATTTAGTATAGCATGTGTTACTTTTACGTCCAACAGATAGCGCTGTTTTTTTAAAAAAACATGTTTTTATTTGTCACAGGTGTGACATCTTAGCTATATAAAAACACGCGCGTATTAGAATGCAACATTGTGTCAAAATTTCAAACCAATCGGTGAAGAACTTTCGGAGATTTAAGATTAATGTGAAATTAAAGTTTTGTATGTTTTGTAAAACCAGTTACTTGAATTATACTTAAAATCAAAAAGGTCTTTAATAAAATAATTTTATAGTTTGCTGGAAAAAAATGGTTGTTTTTTTTTCCTTTTTCTTATTTGTTTTTGAGGATTAACGTAAGCGATTCTGAAAATTTATTTTTAGTTTTTGGTTATTTTCTTAATGTTTTAAAAATAAACGAAACTAAATTATTATAAAAAGAAAAAGATTTTTTTAAATATTTATAAAAGATTACTTTTTTCCGGAATTTTATTATTATTTTTCTTTGTTTATTAATTCACCTCATAAGCTCGATCCTTGTGCCATGGAAAGATAAAACGGAATTTTTGTAACGTATAAAATATGCCGTATCTGATCGAGTTCGAACTCGGGATTTTCGGATGAAAGGCTGTATAGTTAGACAAAATTTATTAACTGTACCGATTCGAAATATTGTTTTGTTTTTACATCGTATTTTCTATCGGTTATTAATACTTTATATTATTTCAACGTTTATGACTTATACTTTACTTTATATTATTTCAACGTTTATGACTTATACTTTACTTTATATTATTTCAACGTTTATGACTTATACTTTACTTTATATTATTTCAACGTTTATGACTTATACTTTACTTTATATTATTTCAGCGTTTATGACTTATACTTTACTTTATATTATTTCAACGTTTATGACTTATACTTTAGTAAATCTTTGTTATGCGTTTTAACTGAAATTAATCCGGTTATTCTCAAAACAGTAAACTATTAAAACAGATCTTGGATATATTATTAGATTGGAAATTATAATTGTGTTCCAGAATTATATAACTACGTAATATAAAAACGTTAATACTAAGGAAAAAAGTAAATTTATTTCGAACGAAGATATCGTAAGAAAACCTAGTTTGTTATTACTTGTTAAAATTAATTCCAGGAAGAAGTATGAATAATAGTTTTACAGGATATCAATAGAATCTTATACGTAAAACAAAAGGTGTTAAAGGAGAAGGATTGTAATTATTCAACTATTGAAAAAAATTGTCTTTAAACCGCATTAAAGTTGACAAGTTATGATATAATAAAAAAAGTAGTTTAAAAATGAATTGATTAGAATGTAATAAACATTTTCTTTGTTGAATTACGTTGGTAATAGAGATTGAGATATTTCATATGAAAAGATAGATGTAAAAAAAGCTTAAGATCCCAGAGGGGTAGTGATAAATTTTCCATTGTGGGAACTGTTTGAGACGGTTACGTGGAAACACTGTAGTGGTTTGAAGGGGTATTTCGTTTGAATTAAGGGTACGTTATTAGTCCTGAATTATAGAATATGTAATACACAGTAACGTTACACGTATTTTAATAATAAATTTGTGTTCTAATGCCCCCCTTGAGCAACAATTTTGTACTATAATTCTCCTTAACCTAAGTTAAAATAAAATTCTTTTATTAATCGAATTTATCGTGATAAAAAAATTTGTATGGGTCGATGTAATTGCAGAGTATGATACACAATAATATTAATTGATTATCAATAATTAATTATTTTAATAATTTAAAACAATTTAAATGAAAGCTCGGCGTTTGTTGGTATGTATAATATTTAAATATTTTTTAAAGAACTTTGTAAAGTCGAAAAAAATGCTTTCTAAACGACTTAATTTGAAAAAGGGGGTGAAGGTTTTCAATATTCAGTATGCGCTTATTTATGTTTCTTCAAGCCATATTTATATTTATTTAACCTATATTTTGCAAAAAGCGTGTATTTCGGCGATTTTTACTTCCTTGTACGAACTAAAGGAAGTATTGTGATCGCAAAAAATTTCGGTTCCCAGATTTCAACGGAAATACCATTTTGACCATCTCTGAATCCATTTTCACTAGTTACGGGGTGACGATTGTACGTACGTATGTGTCTCCCATAACTCAAATACGATTGGCTGTAGGTTATTGAAATTTTGGATTTAAGACTATTGCAACATCTACTTGTGCGCTTCCACTTTTGATTGCGATCGAATGGACCAAAAGTGTCCAAAAAAGCCCAAAATCCATAATATTTTTATTTTGGACTTTTTCTTAACTGCATTAATAAGCCCTCATTGAGAAATTTTCAACGATATATCATAAATGGTACTTATTTTCATTGGTTCCAGATTTATAGCCAAATAAGATGTTAATCAATGAAATATTTGGATCTTACAATGGGAAGGTACATCGGTTCGAATCTGACTTCATTTATTTTTATTTTTTTTAACTTTTTTTTAATTTAAATATATTGATTTATTAAGTATTAT
Organism: Lycorma delicatula; assembly: GCF_047948215.1. NCBI lineage: Eukaryota > Metazoa > Arthropoda > Insecta > Hemiptera > Fulgoridae > Lycorma > Lycorma delicatula. The sequence goes on along the minus strand of NC_134463.1, from coordinate 19,670,318 downwards.
TAGCCTCTGATTTTTTTTTAAATGTAATAAATATTAATTAATAATAAGAAAAAAATTTGAAATTTAATAGGCGTATAAGGAGGTCATGTGGTTCCGCATCAAATTATATATTTTTATCAAAACGCACTTCTCTTCATCTTTTTAATTTCTTGCAAATGGATTTTTTTCGTGAGGATGGCGTTAATGTAGGATTGCCTTTTTTTAATAAAAATAAGACTGACAAAAATCAATTCCTAATATGTAATATTTTCTCAATTCTCCTCCATCTCCTCCATATATTGTTTTTTTTTAGAATCCGAGTCAAGAACCTTTTGAAAGTTATTTAGTTTTATTTGGTACCATACTCAAAAAGTCTTGAAATTTAAATAAATACTAAAAAATAGTTACTTTTTCATTTTTCGTATTTATTTATTTTTTTTTTTTTGAAGACGTGTTTTTTTTCAAAAATATATTTTTCTTTAAAGTAGAAGTTTTATTTTCGATAAAGTTTAGTTAATATTATTAATTTGGATTGTTTAAATCTTCAGTTAAGCGTTCAGTTGAGATTATTCCAGTTATAGAAATGCTTTATTTATTTTAATGGTAATTAACTTCTATGCTAACCCATTTCAGTTTGATTAATTTTAACGATTCTCGTCTTGTTTTACTATTTTTGCTTATTTTTCTTCGATTAATTTTATTACAAACGTAACTAATGACTGACTAATCAGCATATTTTTAAACTAAAAATCATTAAACTGTGACCTTTTTTGTTATAATGTTGATTTGTTTTAATTAGTAAAGTTCATCTTCTTGACATTGTTATCAAATTGTGTCAGTTAAAAGTTAATTCTCCTAGTTGTTGATCGCCCTTTTATTTATTTATAACAAAAAATATATATATATCTTTTTTTACATTTTACAGGTGTATTTGAATTTTTATTTTACTTTCATTAAATGATTAATGTTCTTTTATTTGTTTAAAATAAAAAATTAATTTATATACTATGATGTCAAATTATTCAGTTTCATTTTAAGTCGTTAATATAATACTTTAATCAGGCAATTTATTATCTATTATGAATTTAATTATTTGCCGTTTAATAAATCTGAAATGTACCGTTACCTCTCCTAAATTTTGTCATTGGTATACACACACGCGCAGGGTGTCCCACAAAGAAAGTTTCAGGATATGTTTTACTGGTGAAAATAATGAAAAACGTTTACAGAAACATAGGTTTGAAAACGCCTTGTTTTCGTTTTACGGCTACCGAAAGATTTCCCCCGAATTTAAAAAAAGAAGCCCTACTGTGTAATTTTTGAAATCCAAATTAAGCAGTAAAGTTGATAGTTTCTTATGTAATTTGAATTGGGAAATAGGTTGAAACATGTCCCAGAACTGTAACTCCAGTAGTTTTGAAGATATCCGACGTAAAACACAAACTTCGGTGTCGAAAAACAAGTATTTTGTTTTAGGTTTTTAGTACAACAACTTTGTTAAATGAGTAATAAATGCGGAAGATTTACTAATAAAAACCTGTAGAGAATTTAATTCTGAGAAAATTAATATAAGTACAGCCAATAAAATGTAAATAAAAATGTAACAAATAAAATCTCGGTTACAATAAGTATTCGAAATTCCCTCCTTCACAATGTACACAGTGTTCTGCCCGACGTAAAATATTTACGAGGGCTCTCCGTATCATCTCAGGATCTTTTTATATAAATTCAATAGCATTTTGTATTTTAATTAGTAACTTTTCTTCAATATTAATATTTTGTTGGTATACTATCTTTTTCATTTGATCCTAAATGAAGTAATCTAGTGGCGTTAAGTCAGGCGATCGTGGTGGTCAATCGATTCCACCACGTCTAATCCAGTTTAAGAAATTACCGTTTAAATGATTTCTAGCTACTAAAGAAAATCATTTGCAATCTAGTTTGTTCAGATATATCCTCCAAAAGAGCCGACAATTATTTTTCAGGAAATGAACGTATGGATCTCCTGTAAGTTTTCATTGGAAAAAAATGGTCCCATAATTTTTTCATAAATAATATTTCCGCGTCAAACATTAATGTAAAATCTATGTGGGGAACTAGTTTCCACAGTACCACTTGGATTGTCTTTGTTCCGTAAATGACTATTTTTATAATTGAAGACTGTTTCTCGTTAAGTAGCTTCGTCAGTAAATAAAATTGTATTTACCTTATCAGCGTTGTCCGGAAGCCGATGACAGTAGTTTTAACCGCTGGGGGTAATCCGTTGGCCGCAAATATTGAACCTTTTGCAGGCGGAAAGATTAAAGATTTTATTTCCGTAGGATGCGCCACACTTTGATTTTTGACAAACCAGTGCGACATGAAATTCGCCTTATTCTAACTAGTGCCTGAGCAACGCTTTCTTTCTTTTCCCTGTTTAGCCTCCAGTAAAATTACCTTTCAGATAATACATCAGAGGATGAATGAAGATGAAGTGTATGAGTATAAATGAAGTGTAGTCTTGTATACTCTCAGTTCGACCATTCCTGAGATGTGTGGTTAATTGAAACCCAACCACCAAAGAAAACCGGTATCCTTGATCTAATATTCAAATCCGTGTAAAAATAACTGACTTTCCTAGGACTTGAACGCCGGAACTCTCGACTTCCAAATCAGCTGATTTGGCAAACCCGGTAGGTTTGCCTGGGCAACGCTGAATATGTTGAATAAGACGATGATGTACGGCGTTCAACAGGATTCGTACACGCTCAAAATGATCCTTTCGTTCGTAAATACTGAAGGCGGTGTATTCCATATCGAATACATATTCGAGATATTTCGAAAAATTGTATTTATGGTCCGATTTGGCTCATATTCCAGATTATGTGTTACTTACATGGAAAGAAATACCACTGAAAAAATGGAGCCGCTAGATGGCGCTGGAGTTGAGATATTTGGAAAAATTGCATTTACGGTCAGAATAGATGAAAAGAGAAATTTTTGTAAAAACTATACCCGCTAGGTGGCATCGGTGTCAAGATATTTACGAAACAGAAAGATAAATATACAAACAGACTTTCTTATTCAGTATATATATAAAAGGCAATGTTCGTATGTGTGTCTGCTATAGATTAAAAAACTACTGGACCGATTTACGCTCCGGGGAAAAAGGAAAAAAGCGAAATAGGGGAAAAGAGAAAAAGAGAAACGGAGAAAAGTGAAAGGTTAAATTTTGTGAAGTTCCGTAATGCTCAATATTTTTTTTAGTGTTTTACCAAACTTTCAATTGTGTTCATTTAATATATATATATATATATATACACTCAAATGTAGCAATAGCGAAGGATTACCGGATCTGCTAGTATTAAATAAAATATATATCATATATATATATATATATATATATATATACACTCAAATGTAGCAATAGCGAAGGATTACCGGATCTGCTAGTATTAAATAAAAACTACTGTTTTATATCTACACTAGTTAAAAAAAAACTAACGTAAATGGTAATGTGTAGTCTGTCACACGATGATGTCATCACTGGAACAAATGAAATAAAGTATAAAGTTAGGAATGGTAACCGATGTTGACTTTGTGAAGAGAAGGGAAAGTATTGGAGATGGTGATGCCGTTATCTCCCGAACTCCTTTTCAAGATCAGTTTTTGTTGGGAGAGTAGTAGTAGTAGTAGTAATAATAATAATAGTAATTTTCAGATTCAGATTTCAACAGAAATATCCATTTTGACTAGTTTCGGCGTGACGTTTGTATGTATGTACGTACGTATCTCGGATAACTCAAAAACGATTAGCCGTAGGATGTTGAAATTTTGGATTTAGGACTGTTGTACCATCTAGTTGTGCACCTCTCCTTTTGATTGCAATCGACTGTGTCTAAAAAAAGACTATAATGAAGACAAATTTGAATTTTGGACATTTTATTAACTGCAGTAATAAGCCCTCATTGAGGGCTTTTCAACAATATACGAGGGTTATTTTTTTTTCAAGGTTCGATCGGTCACGAAATTAAAACCACAGTGAAAATAAAAACTTTTTATTTGTAACAAGTATTTACGCTATTTCTCTACATAGTCGCCACTCCGATTTAGACATTTGTCGTACTGTGGTACCAACTTTCCAATACCCTCGTCATAGAACGGAGCAGCTTGTGTTTACAGCCATGTTTCTAGGTACACAGTTTGCGGTACTGAAGTCTCTCACTCACAATGGTGAAGAGAGCTGACCTTGAAATTTCAGGAAACGAATCACACAATACAGAAATATTGAACCGACGATTTTCTCGAATTGCCTCATCCACTCGCTCAACGAGATCATCGGTTGACGCACGTTTTCTTTCCTGACTGCTTGCATCCTAAACATTTGTACGTCCTGCTTTAAAGTTCCTGCACTATTGTCGCACTTTGCTGTCATTCATTGAAGCAAATTACATTACTTATTAATTACATTACCGTGCACATTACTTATTCGTCGATGAATTTCAGCTGCATTACACCCCTCAGCCTGAAGAAATCGAATTACCCCACTTCACACTTGGCGGGAGATGCTATTGTTGTAGACATGTTTACGTGCTAGCTGCGTGTCAGAACTAAACGAAGTGACCCTTTCTTCTTCCTGTTTAGCCTCCGGTAACTACCGTTTAGATAATACTTCAGAGGATGAATGAGGATGATATGTATGAGTGTGAATGAAGTGTAGTCTTGTACGTTCTCAGTTCGACCATACCTGAAATGTGTAGTTAATTGAAACCCAACCACCAAAGTACAAATGTATCTACGATCTAGTATTCAAATCCGTGTAAAAATAGCGGGCTTTACTAGGACTTGAACGCTAGAACTCTCAACTTTCCAAATCAGCTGATTTGGGAAGACGCGTTCACCACTAGACCAACCCTCGTGGGTAAAAACGAAGTGACCCGGCGTGATTGAAGGCCACACTAGAGACGCTGCGAAACACATATGCGCAAAGGTTCATCAGATTTTGGCGTGGGTATTTATTTCGCGATCGATCGGACTTTGATAAAATAATAACCCTCGCATCATACGTGGTATTTATTTTCATAGGTTCCACACTTATAGCCAAATGAAATTTTAATTAATGAAATATTTGGATCTTATAAAGGGAAAGCACATCGGTTCGAATCAGACTTTGCTCTTTTTTTTTAATTTAAATATATTGATTTATTAATAATTATTAACCTCTGATTGTAAAAAAAGTTTTACGATAAATAATTCTATAACAATAAAAAAAAAGAAGTTGTTAATGAAATAAAATTTTAGGTACTTTTAAAAATGTGTGTATGTAATTTAATAGCCGTACAAAGAAGTCATGTGGGCCCACATCAGATTTTTAAATATTAATATATATTGATTTTTAAAGTAAATTTTATGATTTTTGTAATATGCTAGTGTTCGTTTGTACTTGTATTAAATTTATAGTTGTTAAACATGCAAGTGTGTTTTTTCCTCTAAATAATTTTTAAACAAGTCTCTTTTGTATATCATTATGAATAAGCTGACATGCTATGTTATTTTTTTTTTACTAAGTTGATTGTTAAGCGGTTGTGCATTGCTATATCGTGTTAAGCGTATTGTATTAGTCGATTATTTATAAAATAATACGGTGTTGTAATTAGTTGTATAAATACCCAGTATATCTACCTACCGGACTTGGTATAATTTATATAACGTAGAAATACTACTGAGTATAATGAGACATTCTTTTCCGTGTAATTTACTTCAAAAATGCCTATTAATTATATAGAATTAGTTTTTACTACATAAAAATATCGATTATGTAAAAGAAAAAAAATATATACTTTTGCGTCTCCATATTTACATCATTCGGTTTCAAAATACAGTGAAAAACTGAAATAGAAAATCTTCTACTCCTTATTAAACATATTTTGTCGTATTGTGATTTATTTTTTTGTGTTAATGTATTGATGTGCTGGGTTAATAAAGGTTTTTTTTATATACACGCACACAGTTGTGATAAAAAAATGAACATTTTTAATTATGCACACTGTATCTTTTCGATTGAGTACGACGTTTTTCCCGTGCGATGGCAGCACTGTTTTTAATTCGCTTATATATTAATATTTTTATTATATTAGATGCGTTCTTTAAATTTGGCAGCAATAGAAAAAAATTCGAATCTAGGACGTATTTTATTACGAGTGGCAGTTAATTTTATTTGAAACTGACGGAACAAAAGATTTGCGTTAAATTTTTGATTAAAAATGGATTTAAGTGTAGGTAAAGTAGTGACGGTATTAGAGAAAGGTTTTAGGTTGAGGATGTTAAGTCGACACCAAGGATTAATGAGTAGTACCAACGGTTTCAAGAAGAACCGTGAAGACAAAAAGAGAAATTTCAAGAAGAAGAAGAAGTCCATGAAAACGAAAATGGTTGGTATTGTAACACGTGGACAACCTAGGAACGTATGTACAAAATAAACAAAAATTATAGTTTTTCACAAGAAGACTTTTTTCTTTCTTTTCCCTGTTTAGCCTCCGGTAACTACCGTTTAGATAATTCTTCAGAGGATGAATGAGAATGATATGTATGAGTGTAAATGATGTGTAGTCTTGTACATTCTCAGTTCGACCATTGCTGAGATGTGTGGTTAATTGAAACCCAACCACCAAAGAACACCGTTATCCACGATCTAGTATTCAAATCCGTGTAAAAATAACTGGCTTTACTAGAACTTGAACGCTGTAACTCTCGACTTCCAAATCAGCTGATTTGGGAAGACGCGTTAACCACTAGACCAACCCGGTGGGTTTCACAAGAAGACTGACTCTCGTTTCCGACGCTCTCACTATTTTTCAGTTAAAAATGCACTGATTTTCAAAATACAACTTATTATTTACGTTCGATTAACGAGTAGACAAGCATTAAGTTTTATCTCGCTCATCACTGAGACTCATTGTACAAGCGCATTTGAAAAAAAAATCACCATTACACTGTCAACGTAACCTCAGTTTGAGATTATATTATTATCTGTTGTCGATCTTAAATTGACGGTAACGTAAGAACAACTCAACCAATCTTCATCAAATTTTCACGTGGTTAACTTCAGATTTACTACTTACTACTATAGCATATCTCAATTTCAGTGAAATTGATCCTAGTAACTTCTGTACTCCTCATACATTATTCATTTCCATCCCCCAATTCGTCCGTGTGACTGGAAGTAATACCTCATACTCAGGTTATGTTGTCTGTTGTCGATTTCAAATTTAGCGTAAACTCAGGAACGACACAACCAATCTTTAACAAATTTTCATATGCAACATGTCAGGTGCACTACTACATATGTAAATTTCAATGAAACTGATATCGTATTTTTAGATATTTTCGAGCCAAAAAATTTTATACAGATATATTTAAGGAAACCACATATTAGCTAGATGGTATTTTCGTAATCCTCAGACCTTATAAAGTAAAAAAAAAATCATTTTTACCCCGCAATCCCATCTTGTGTTCGGAAATAATACCGTACTTTTTTTTTGTTGAAAAAGTCAATAAAAACATTGGTATCAATCAATAATTGTGGAATTACAGGGGGGGGGGTTGTGAAGAGGTGAAAATCTCTTATAGATCTCGTGAAACAATTTTGACTTGACATTTTGGGGATGAAACGAGTAGCAAGAATTGTTTCACCGCAGAAGTTCGAAGCTTGCACGTGGGGATATGCTAATGGAAAATTTGTAGCGTATGGAAAATGCTTAGGCTGACCAGAATTCGAACCCGGGACCTCCTGATGAAATGTCGAGACAATACCGCTCCACCATGGTTTTTGACCGTTGTCAAAAACGGCATCGGAGAAAAATTATTAGCTGACATTGTTGATGATTCAGAATTACTCAAAAACATGATATAACAGGTGATGAAACATGGGGGTACGATTGTGATATTAAAACAAAACTGAAATTGTCGGTTAAGCGTCTTGATGAATCGAGACCCAGAAACGCGAATTCAATGAAATTTTAAGGTTTTGTTTACTTTTTTTTAAGCGATTACAGTGTAATCCGTTATAAATTCTTACCTCTAAAGGTCGTACGGTCAACAAATATTATTTAGTAGTTTATCGTTTACGAGAGACATTTCGAAGAAAACTAACTACAAATATGGGTAATTGTTGGATTTTGAACCACGATAACAGTCCAGCTCATATTTAAGTACAGAGTTGGCCAAATAAAACCGACCCCAGGAAATAAAAATTTAAAAATGAAAAGCAAAAAGTAATATTAAATTGCTTGCATTTATTGATTTTCGTTTGCTTTTAAAAAAAAAAATGATTACAGTTTGCAGTGTAATTTTAAAGTCTTTGTTCAAAATACTCACCACCAGGCGCTATACAAAGTTCAGCGTGGCGAATAATCTTCAGAAAAACTTACTGTAATTCTCCAACTGGAATCCTGGCAATCTCTTGTAGTATGTCGTCTTTCAACTCTTCTAACGTCCATGGGTTGTTCTTATAGACTATCCCTTCAGATAGGTCCAGAGTTAAAAATCGCATGGAGATTAGTCTGTAGATTGGGGTGGCCACAAGTCCTTACTGTTTTTTTTTGTTATTCGTAAAATCTGGATAGATTCTAGAGAGTGACCGATTAAAAGTGTGGTAAGTCGTGTTGGGAGTATCCATAAGAAAGTTCTTCTGGAGTCAAGTTATACGTAAGTTCTTCGTAAAGTCGTAAATAGACGTCGGTATTAACAGTCTTCTCAAAGAATATTGGTCTGATGATCCAACTTCCAGAAATTGCACACCAAGCTCCAATTTTTAAATCATGGAGTGGTCTCTGATGGGTTTAATTTGGGTTTTGTGTAGACCAGTGCCGCTTATTCTAAGAATTAACGTAGCCTGATTAATGGAACCCGGGTCCATCTGTTGAAATGAAGAGAAAAGGATCAAGAAATCCTTCGCTAATATTCTGTAAGAACCACTACCAGTAATTTACCGGTATACTCGTATCATGTTGTTTTAATTGACGCACAACACTCACTGATAGGCTTTCATTTTTAAACTGTGAAATGTACGCCGATGAGATGTTCGAGAAATTTCTGTTTATTGGGCCAATTGTCGTGCTGACTTGTAAGGACTCCTTCCAATACGTTTCGCTTTCCACGTAATCTTGAATTGTTGATTTTGTAGGACCATTACTTCTAGTATACGTCTCTTGAAACCTTTCACGAACCAAATATATTGAAGTTGTGCGAATATATTCCTCCACCATAAAAACACACTACTCAGTTAAATTCACCATGACGCACAAACACTACAGGCTCATTCAACGGGAGGGGAAAGGTGAAGACTTATGAATAAGCCAATGACCTTCAACTTATACGCATGCGCGACAAAAAGCATCTTCTGACTCGCTATGTGTCAGACGGCTAAGACCGATTTTACATGGACCACCCGGTATTAATTCGTGATTATTCAACAAAAAATAACACCAAACTGATGCCAAAGTCTTCGTATCCTCTAGACATGGCATCCGGCAACTTTTTCTTGTTTCCATTGTACAACGATTTGCGATGATAAATGAGAAGAAAATCGCTGCACGGGCTTAAGGCTCTACAAATGTTTTGAGGAGTGGAAGAAACACGGGAATAAATTTTTGTATCTCAAGAGTACTCGTTTGAAGCGGACAATAGCAATATAGAAGAGTACATAAATTCTTGTTTATAAAAAATCAAATTTTTATTATTTTTTTATCTCACTTCGTGCACCACACACACACACACACACACACACACACACCATACATAAGTTTATATAATACATTTGTATACGTGTGTGTGAAATTTAAAAAAATAAACTTAATAAAAAAGTTTAAAATAATCGTTGTCAAACTCAACTATTAACAACAAAGATATAAATTTATTTATGCAATTCTTTTTTTCTTAAAAACGTTTCATTTTTTTACGTATTAAAAACTTAAATTTGGTTCCAGTTAAAGTCGATCATTTTAATGGACGGTTTTTATGTAGAAGATTAATAAATATAATTGTATTACTACTTATATAATTTCTACGCTTTTATAATTCGTATTTCGTATTATTCTCCCTTATTATAAATATTTATAGAAGCGTTTTATTTGCTGGTAGTAGGAAATATGGGATTTCCTATCTTGACAGCCGGGAGCAATAAAAGGTGGTTACTTTATGCAGAGGGTCAAATTATGCAGGATTATTATTTTAACAAATTCCGGTTCTACTATATTATAAGTTCTGTATTTAGGAAATAGGTTTTTTATCAAACAAATAAAGTTTTGTATAAATTAGATTTCAGTGGTTAAATTTAATTTTTGTTTTATAAATAGATTTCTAAAGACTGTTTGTCAATTTAAATTAAGAAAATAGCTATTCAAAAAACAAATTTAGATAAAGATACTTTATAAAACAATATTTTGACAGATTTTAAAAATGAATGTTTTCAGAATGGTAATGTATGAAAATTTTAAGTTGAATTTCTTTTTTTCCTAATGTGAACGTTGCAATCTGTCCAACTAGTGAACAATAAGAAACCCCCTATAACCGTATGAGATGAGGATGATATGTATGCCAAATAAATGAGGTACAGTCTTTTACAGGCTCAGGTCGACCATTCCTAAGATGTGTGGTCGTTAATTGAACTCGAATCACCAAATTAAACTGGTATCCACCGTATAGTATTCAGATCCGTATAAAAGCAACTACCGTTTACTTGGATTCTAATTTCAGAATCTTCGACTTAGAAAATCAGCTGTTACATAACTGATTTTCAACGATGAGTTAACCACTAGGATAGCCTGGTACGCTAGTTTTATTATAAATTAAAATAATTAATTATCGTGGTAGATGATACGGTGAACTGTTTTATGATTTTTATTAAAGTTCTATAATAAATTACTTTTATGAATGAATAATAATAGAAAAATAGTTAAAAAAATGTATAAATTTTTAAATGTACTCGCTAAAGATTTTATAATTAATAAATTTACGTAATGAATTTTTATTTTAGCTTAAACGGGTGGAATATGAAAAGTTGGAGAATCTTTGACTTGATGTCTTTGTCTTCAGATTAGTTTAATCAGTAATTTATTGTACTTTATTTTCATACCTGATTTTTTTTTTTTTTTTTTAAAATAATAGTGTAAATTACCAAATTTTTCGCTCGTTCACATCCTGTGAAGTTGATAAAATCAGAGTTTAAGTTCTGAAAAAAATTATGAATTACGATATTATTTTGATATATTATTCATTTTCCGTGTACATAGCTTATATTTCAACAATTATTTCAGCAGTATAGAAAAAACTGGGAAATACACATTTATTGATCTGGAACGCATTTTGGTTATGATTTCATTTCTCAAACATCTTTTTTTCGATTATTTGCCTTAAAAAATTATTTATCAGTAGTGTTTTATCAATCTCTTGTTATTTTTTCAGATTTTAATTCATATCTATACATTCGTAAATTCCCTAAGATCTATAAATTTCTGTTAAAGTTCTCGGTAGATCTCGTATTTCTATGGTGTATTTCAATTAATTAATGTTATTCCATCCTTAAAATTAAATTACAAGGAAATATTCAAAGAGATAATTGCTTTTGTTGCCCTTCATTAGTTTTTGTATAAGAATAATTATGTATTTTTATATTAGCATTAAAAATAACGGTGAGGAATGTAGCAACATAAAGTAATGTGACTGACTAGTGGTTGGTTACTGAATTTATTGTTCGGTATTTAAAGGTAAGACCGGTAATATGTACTTAAAAACTTACTGTCTGTATGTTATTTTATCAGTTTCTAAATTTTCTTAAAAAATTATTTTTTAGAATTTATAAAATTAAATTAAAATAGGGTTTTAAATTTGGTGGATTGAAAATTTGTACGAGTATAAATGCTTTTTTCATTAAAATATTAATAATCTGAGATCGTCTAATTTGTTTGGCTACATCATTTAACACAGAAATTTTTGATTTCATTAATTTTTATGAAGATAAATAAATATAAAAAATCAGATATAATAAAATTTAAATTTAGGGAGTAAAATTACAAACGATGAACGAAATAAGATAACAATCAAAAGCAGACTGGCACGAGAAAGGAGACTTTATTAATTAATTAATTATATAGTTACTAGTATTTTAAAAAAATATTTAAATAGATTGTAGCATTTTACGGTAGCGAACGAGGAGGAAAGAAAAAGAAGTGTGATTTTTTTACAAGACGATGTTGAGAACAAGGTGAATTGATTAAATACGAAATGAAAAGGTCCTGTGATAATTACAAAAGGAGAAAATCTATGGTCGAATCATTTAGAGATTAACCACATAGATTAGCTATATATTAAAACATTCATTTTAGCTTAGCTGCCGCCTCCTTGGCGCAAGTGGTAGCGTCTCAGCTTTCATCCGGAGGTTCCGGGTTCGAATCCCGGTCAGGCAAGCATTTTCACACGCTGTTGTCATTCATCTCATCCTCTGAAGCAATACCTAAGGGTAGTCCCGGAGGTTAAACAAAAAAATAAAAAAGAGGTTAGGTTAGCTTGATTGATATAGTACATGGATGCTTGGATGAATGAATAGAATAAAAATTGTAAACGAAGGCAAAAGTTGGAAGATATGTAAACAGATAAGTGAGGCTGTATAAAATAATTTGTCTTTCTTTTTATCAATATGTAGAAACCGGTGGAAAAATGAAAATCTAGATTTTACGATCTTTTTCTTAACCGCCAGTAAGCCGTAATCTGTTTTCGCACACAATGTGTTATCCCAGTGATAATATTACTTAAAATCGCATGGTTTTCCATAGTTTTAGCAGCTTTTCTCATCTGTAGATTTTATGACATACCTGTTGTATTAAAAGAAAAAACAACAGGGAAAACGTTTCTACTGTCATGGTATTATATTATATAAAGATATGTACAGAACTTTTACCTTACGTTGCACATCGTGTAAGCAAAATCAATGTGATCGGTTAAATTTTTGCTGATTTGAGTTCGTAAGAACGGGCTCTTGTGAAATATTCATTAATAGTTCAAAATGATAAAAATCAAGAATGTGTACATCAAAAAACAAGAAATTCCGTTATAGATATTTCTATTAACGCTTGCGTTTTATATTCCATTAATTTTATAAAAATCTATATATATATATATATATATATATATATAGAATGTTTCTAAAATGGTGGACCGGCTATACTTTTTCGGATTCTACTTGTAAAACTAAACAAAAAATATCCTTAGGAAAAATGGCAATTTCTCCTTCATTCTAAGCTTGTCCACCATTTTTTTAATTTTTATATAAAAATTTACATCTCAAGTTGATATAGACGAATCACATTAATACTTTGTAATAAAGTTTTAAAATTAGCAAAAAATCAGGACTTAAATACCTTCGAAAATTACAAAATGGCGACCATGTTTATTTTTCAATCCGTTATATCTCCATAAATATTAGTTTTAACAAAATTTATGTTATTTATTAAAATATTAAGCCTTTTATTTTGAACAAAATGACATTTTATTTTTGAAAATCGGTTTACAAATAGTGGAGTTACGGCAGAAAAGTCATGTTGTAATTACGTGTCTGTTTTCATGTCCACCACTTTACGTTCAATTTGATTAAATATTAATTGTTTTTATTTATTGTTAATTCTAGTATTGTAAATTAGTATCAATTTAAGTAATAATTTGCTCACAATAATAGAAGTAATAAAGATACAAAATTACATCAATCTTCTTCCATAACTACTTACATTTTGTATTTTATGTAGGTCCTGATTTTTTTTGTAATTTTAAAACTTTATTATCAAATATTAATGTGATTTGTCTAGAGGTATACATTTTTATACAAAAATAACAAAATGGCGGACAGTGGAAGAACGAAGGAAAAATTGTCATTTTTCCTAAGGAAATTTTTTGTTTAGATTTACAAGTATAATCCGAAAAAGTATACCCAGCTTACCATTTTAGAAATAGCCTGTATATCTTTATAAGAACTTAATGCTTCAATTTTGTAGATCCACTCTGTAATCCTTTAATAGAATATCACATAAATTTTAGAAAGTTGCTTCAGGCATAATTTGGTTTGATTACTGGAAAATTAATTGTGCTAAGATTAATTGACCACTAGTGGAGTTTTATGTCTCTATTTAATCTGTCGTAAACTTGCACTTCATTTATTGCTGGTTTTTTTTCTTTTTATTGGTCACTGGGTAGCGAGCGGCACGCTATTTCGGTAAGTAAATTGTTAAGACTGGTACTAAAATTGTTAATATATTTTATCGTATTTGTTACTAATTTAATTTTGTTCAGTTCCTTAAAAAAATCTCGCTCAGTTCATTTTCAATAGAAAATTTAATTTCATAAATAATTTTTTTGTGTTAATTTTAATTTTAAGGAAATATTGTCGGGTATAATAAGAAAAATAATTAAGTAGTGTTAATTTATATTAAATATTTACTACAAATATTTTAAGTATTTTATGAAAGTATTTGATATAATTCGAGTAAATTAGTCGGTCTAAATTATCCGTCTACTACTTGAGTTCCCCTATTGCTTTTCATTGGTAGTAAATATCAGACTCTGTATTAATATTAGAAGTACTAGTAATCGGCTGAGTTTTGAGTTAATAGCCGCCTGTTCCTTCGTTCTTTGAAAACAATACATTGGTAAATACTTAATGTATTTTTTTGTTATAACCGAAAGAGAGGAAGACCCACAACAGATTGAATTTGTAGTTGCACATCATTCCTCTGTTTCGCTTATAATCTGTTAAACATTATGGTAATCGCATTTCTTCCTAGAATATCTTTTTTCTATCAAATGTAAAACCAGAGAATGATTTTAATTAAATGATCTGCGTTTTTGGAAATAGGTTGCGCCCGTAATTATTTATACCAGATATTTATTACCAAATTTGGATTCGGTAAGGATAACCAGATTTCCAGGGCAGGATATTTGCAGTCGGTACCTTGAGCAATAAATATAAAGATAAAATACGTGAGCTGAAAGTTTTTCCCTCGCCAACTGCTGTGTCAGTGCATAGCGGGTGGCGTATAGCTGTGCACATGGCGTGCGAGAGAGATAGACTGATAGGACGGGTGAACAATTAAATAGTCATTCCTTTACGAAAACATCTCGTATAGCTCCGTATAGTTACATAGTATGCGTACATTGTAAGTGTTTTCAGGATAGTTAATAGCGCGGTAAGCCAACCGTCAGCCGTTTTGCACAGCAATACGTCGCCCGCTATACTGGTGATTGTATTGTAATAGTCTGTTGTGTTTGCATTTTATATGCAAATGCGTCATGTTATTAGTAATCGTATGACGTCATCTGGTTAGGCTAAACCAAAAAAGAGAGATAGTACAACAAACGCCGCTCGCTCGTCCCACCTTAGCCAGCTGAGAGTTTGGTTAGCAATGAGAGGGGCAAACCTTCAGCTCACTTAGAGTAATAAATTCATTATCAATAATCATAATTACGTCCGGCATTCTTTTCTAATTAATACTCCTTTTATCCAAGTGAACTGAGTAATTTTTATTTATAGCTAGAAATAATCCACCTCTATTCGTTAAATGAATTCACCGCGAGTTTTCAACATTTGAAGTTGCCTCTCCTCACATGCATTCTGATATTGGCATCTTCAAATAACAGTCTTCTCCAGTGAATTTTCTGATTCACGTCATCTTCGCCGTTCTTCTCGATGTACATTTTCTGATTAATCTACTTTTTACGTTCACCCAATTTTTATAACCCAAACAGTTATAAGGTAACTTGATATAAACCGCAAATAATTTTAAAAAATCTCGCGGTCACTTTTAAGAATATATTATCCCACAAGGGTAAATAATCATTAAAATAATTACGCGTTTACTCTTTTCACTATTTAATGTTATATATCAGCATACCAAACTTACCTAAATGCTGTTTGTATTCGGCTTTATAGTATCTTTTCTCTGGTTAACCAAAAGGGTTTGCTGAATTGTGAACATTATTATCTTCAGAGAAAGCAACCGAGTTCAAATTATTTATAAGAAAAAAAAACTGACTTAAATGTAAAGTTGTAAGAAAATGTTACACCACACAGACTTAGACATAATTTTAAATACGGCATGCTTTTTTCTATTTTCTAGCAGCCTAAAAATTAAAATAAACAGACGTAGAAATTTTCATTTTTTATTGCAATTTTCTACTGTCAAGAATCTTTAGGTTGTGCCTAACATTTGTATTTAGTTTTCTGTGGACTTCATACCATTTTACTCAAAATCAAATTCTCTACAAGATTTGTTTTTACGCGTTTGTTACCCAGTTAACAAAGTTATCCAAACATAAGATAGTATGTTTTTCGACCCAATATGTCTTTTACCCCAGATTTGTAAAAAAAATTCTTTTCTGGCATATATTTTATTCAATTTTTCTGGTCGGATTTCATATAAAAGCACTAAATTTACTTCTTAATTTGGATCTCAAGAATTACAATTTGGCCTTATTCTTTTTATCTGGACGCAAAAATCAGGGCAAAATGTTTCACCAATCGACACTCGCTAAAGAAGCGTTTCCTATTCTATGTTATATCAACATTTTTCTTTATTTCACCCGTAGAACATGTCCTGAAAGTTTGTTTTTAAGTAGTGATTACTGTTTTTAGAAAAATTTGTTCATCTATTATTTAAGTTCAAAGTTTTAATGAATTAAATATCAATCTGTACGGTTCATATTTACAATGATACAGCTTTCTTCCCTGAAAATTCTATATGAGGAAGTCCCTAGAGATAATACATATATATTGGAGTACACGTGTAAGTATAATAAATACTTAATAAGACAAAAACATAGCGCATTATTTGTAAGGCATATTGTTGAGTTCATGAACCCGTGTATATTATTGATTTTTTTTTTTTAGAATGCAACCACTTTTAATTAGGTAGATTTCATAATAACCTACTTATTGTAATGGGTAGCATGATTCGACTTCCGGAAAATTTCGACATATCTTCGCGTTTCATATCCCCCAGACCCCAAAACCACCATCAGTCTTATATATATATATATATATATTTCACTTTCTTGGGGACACGGTAACTGCAGTAATTTTGCGCCAAATTACTCCAAATTGTTCCATAAAATTAACAAAATCCATAAAATATAAGAACCCAAAATCTCGGTCGAGATCGTTAATGGGCAAAACCGGACCATGGGGGTAGCAATGGCGGGGGCTTTTTCGAAAAAACAAAATATCGCTATAACTTTCTTATTAAGTGAAATATGGAATTCGTTTAAAGTTCCTACTATTCTTTGGATAAGTGCCTAAAACTTATCTGAGTAAAACTTTTTGATATCACCAATCATTGGCTCAGGGGGTGAAAAAAATGGGATTTCAAAGACAAAAAAAAGTCATAACTCCCTTAATAGGCACAGTATTGAATCTGTTAGTGATTTTTAGTCCTCTAAACATTACCTAAAACCTTTGTCTTAAACAATTTTTTGATATGAACAACCCTACGGCAAGGAATGACCAAAATATTGTAAGATGATGCGGCTTGTCGTATAATAAACATGTTTTTCAACAAATTTTTTCACATGCAACTATTGTCGTATTGAGTAAATTTGAAGTTTGTTTCTTAATTTTAAGGTGGAAATCTTTTTTATACCCTACTTTTTTTTTTTTGACTTTCCTCCCCTGGGCCGGTCCGACTGGGTTGGTATTGCGCCACCCAGGGGAATGTCTGTTGTACTCAAATGGGCCTTCCCACCTACCGGCTGTATGTCCGGCATGGCAGGTCGGCCCACCGGTCAGTTCTTTTGAGTCTATTGATATGCCCATCTATATATATCGCCACGCCATACCATGATTGTCTTGACGTGACGATTGGGTCTTTTCTTTGATCTTTCCTATCAAGAAAACCCTTGGAGTCCCCAGTGGCTCATCGAAACTGGCACACCTCAGCATGCCAGTCCTCACCACTGGGGCTATCCGCCCTTCCCTATACTAAGATCAGAACCCCAATCTCCTCTCGTCCTCATTTTTCTGCGTTAATATTTTCTTAATAGCTGAATCAACCCTCTTCCAGGCATCTTCACTCTGCAACATGTGATTAATTAATCTGCCGTTACCATCAGATGATAGATCGATGTCTACTAATTCTTCTCTCCATTGATGGCAGTCATTTATGGCTCGACATCATCTTCGCGATCGCAATACATACATTCCGCGATGCTCTTCTACCGATTCTGTGGAAGTAAATATTAAAGTTGCCATGCCCTGTAAAGTATTGTGACAGGTGAAAATTCACTTCCCCATGCTTCCTATATATCCAGCTTTTAATATCGGGGATGAGCCTCTTTGTTCTACCTCCAGGGCCATTCTCATTCCACCTGTCCTGCCACTTTGCTATTAGCCGCTGCCTTGATTTTTATACCCTACTTAGCGCAGGTGAAATCTACCTCCGCCTTCCAGCTTGCCGAAACGGATTTTTTTTTGTATTCGTAGAATTTTTAACATAGCAAATAAAGTTTTTCAGTTCCAGTTTATTTCGTTGTATCAAGGATGAATGTTAAAATTTTATTTAATCTACTTCTTTGATTCTCAAACTTTTTCGCCCACCGCCCACAATGAGAATCAAAAATTTTCTAGCGCCCTCAAAATGTTTAAATTTACCATCTTTTAAAAATAATAATTGCAATTGCTGTTTTTAAGATGCGCTCTTGAAAAAAGCACTTGCAATTATTGTTTTTAAACGTGGCATATCCTATTTTCGAGTTGAAACTTACATTTTAGTTTGAAATATCAGGAAAACGTGTTATTTTTGCCTTTTTTTTAATCCACCTTCACCTTCCTAGTCCGCCTGAACGCCCCCAATTTTTTATGGGCCTTCTATTGCCCCCCCCCTCTCAAGCCCTCTTTCGCCCACAAGGGGGCGTTGTTGCCCACTTTGAGAACGAATGATCTAGTCTGAATTAATATTGTAGGCGGATGAAGTACGTTGACTCTAAAGAAGTGTAGGCGTTAGTAATTGTATAACATAATACGGAATTGCTAGTTTGAGTATTGTTTTATTCGTAAATAACGCCGCATATTTTGTTAACATATCACGTTTTATAGTAACAATGCTTGAAACCTTCTTTTAAAAAAAAAATTAAATAAAAAAAATTAGTAAACCCATCATTCTATAATAGAGTTAGAAAAACGTCTACTGTAAAATATACTAATATTTTTCATTGGTTTATCCCATAAGGTTAATGTCATTCTGTTAAGTTTTGAAAACTGCCTGTGAGCCGTTTTTTTCGTAAAGTTTTATAAAATTATTTGAGTTATTTATTTTTTCAATGGTTTTAATATTTTTAAACGTACAAATTGCTTAATTTTTTAGCTAAATAAAACATAAATATAACGGTATACGTTATTTAGATGGTTATTATTTCTTGTTCTTGCTCGTTTTTACTTTAGAAAACAAAGAGATTTTGTTTACTATATTTTCAGTTACATTATATCCAATATTCATATTATATTGATAAAGATTTTGCTTGAATGAATGTTGAACGAGGCTAATACATAGATAAACATTTTAAACAGTATTTGAAAGTAATAAAACGCATTATACTTTGATATTCCTTGTTATTTGTTTTTAACGATGTATTATTTTTTATTTTTTAATAAAGATATTCTAATATAATGTATAAAATTACATGTACATCGGAATTTTTTATATGTTTTAAAAGCTATTTTGTTATACGATTAAATTCAGGTAAAAACTGGTTAGAATGTTCCTGTTATATCGATAATATCTGTTATCTAGTTAACTCTACTCCAAACCGTGTATGAAAAAACTTCTTTTGAAAAGTTGTATTTTATGAACCACTTAATGGAAAAAAAGCTAAGTATTATACCTCAGTTAATATTTATTCATGTCTACTTTGTTTTTACGAGTTTAAATTTTTTTAATTTAAGAACGTTTATAGGAATTGTAAAAAAAAAAGCTGATAACAAAGTTGTAATACTTTCCTGGTATTGGTTGTTTAAAAATAATTATGCATGAAAATAACAAAAAAAAAAAATTTTTTAAGAAATTCAAAGAACCGATATTTTTAAACTTTGATCGGTTTCCTCATCTAATATTACCCTCACAGTATTTTTTATTTATTTTATTTTTTTCTTTTGAGGTCACTTGCACCACTATTATGCCTAGAAAGACAACAAAAAAATCGGTTAAAAAATATGCAATAAATAAAAAGATAGCTTTTTTCTATTTTCGGGCAAGCTATAAAATTTATAAAAAATGGTAAGATAACCATTTTTTATAAAATGGTTATACCATTTTAGTAGTGCGTGAATAACCATTCACGCACTACTAAGCTTAATATAAAGTGGAGTAATGTTTGCAAAATTTTGAAAAATTGATCCCAAAGAAACTATCTACCCCACCACCAAGAGATATTGACCCCAGAAGTTAACAAAAAATTGCCCCATATACAGGACGAGTCTGTACAAAATTTCATGAAAATCAATTTAGTCAGTCAAAAGTTATTAAGCTTCAAACATGTTAATAAACCTACATACCTACGTACGTAGGAACATTACTTCCCAACCTTTTTGACGTTAAACGTCTTTAAAATCACACGGAACATACCAGAACAGAAATTTGTAGCGTAACGAAAAGATCTTCCTGCCTTAATAACTCCCCTATCTATTTGCCTGGGAGACGTAAATGCGGTGCCACTTTATAACTTAAATGGTCAGTTCGCCGATACGAATTCGAGTTAGCGTAACTGGAGAGCGGGTTAAGGAGGACAGGACACAGCGCAGATCGGCCAAAACTGGCGCTCTCGCTCATTTCCATTCAGTGTAGCTAACGATTTAGACGTGATAGCGCGGTGATTCGTGTGTTTGTGTTTAGAGTTTGTCAAGATAGATCGATTAAAGTAATAATAAGAGTATTTTTAACAATATTTATGTGTAAAATAATAAAAATAGCATGTAAAAAAGTATAAAAATTCAATACGTCAACCTCATCCCGCGTAAACGCCAGCCAAAAGTATAGATTACGCATATTGTTGGAATTGGGAGGTTATGGGTCACGTACAGGTACCTCAATTTCCGGTGCCGAGCGAGCGAGACTGTTTCGAGAACGTCGCGAAGCCGGCACGGCGCGCTCAGTGAATGACGCGAGCACCTCTACCGCTGCTTATTATGCCTTATGTCTCTTACTTCTCATATCACAGACCGATTTTGAACAAAATTGTTGTCGAATATTAGTCGAAATAAACATCATGTACCATGAATAAATGTTTTATGTTAAAACTAATTTTAGTACGCAGTCAATGTCTCGTTTTTATTTCATTCCGATACTTTTAAAATGACTCACTGACATACAGGCCGACCAATTTATCTCTCTTTCTTCTGAGCGCTAGTGCCACAGTCCGCCATCTTGGATTTTCCATTTTTTTCCCTGTGCAAAATTACCTTCTCCTCTTGAGCCGCGAAATTTGAAATGCCACAGGATTTCCAACCAAATTATTTTTTTATTGTTGAAATATTAATTATTTTATTTAATTTAGTTAATATTTCAAAGGTTGGTAGCAGTGTCGTACAGCTGTTCTAGCCGTCTGATATGTTGTAATGACACAAGAGAGGTGTAGAATTAAATAAATGAATAATAATTTAAAGGGTAAAAAAGTAATTCCGTCTGGCTGGTTCTCGAACTAGATCGCTATTTGACTCTGTACCTGATGCGTTAAGCCCAATGGCTACACCAGTTTGCTGACCCTACAAGCAAAATTTGTTGTATGCAATTTATGAGTTTAAATTAGTTTAGTTAGTGCCGACTGTTCCCGTTAGTACCGCCACGCCTGCGCGAATTAAATACGGTACGCGCCCGCGCTTTAGTTAGAATCATTGAATTAAATAAACGAACAAATAATATATTCAAAGAAAATGATAAATATTTTTAATTAAATTGTGTGTGTAAGCCGTGCATCAGAAAAAACCCACAGTTGTAGGATAAGCACAGCAATTATAACCTGACAACAAAGTTGTCAACTTTTTTTTATCAAATGGTTTGTAAAATGTTTCTTTAAATGGAAATAGTCTCTTTCTTTTCTGACGTAGATTGATATATAACATTTTTTAAGTTGAATTATATTATTTTTAGTTAACTCTTTTTATGTTAAAAATGTTTTACCTGTCATTTATAGGCGAGTCATTTATCTTATATTAATTTAAGTAAATTAAATTAATTTTAAGATAATCATTAATAATAATAATTAACCAGGTTTATTTGAATATTATTTACTACTTTTCATTAAAAACAATTTAGGTCGAGTATTTGTTCCGATTCTAATATTGGGAAGTTATTGCAACGTTTCTCGTTTATTTCGAGAAGAAATTTTGTATTTGATCATGATATATATTTGAAAGTAGATCCTGTCATTAATACATGGGTTTTCACACACGAAGGGCTGTAAGGTGGGTGGTGTGGTGTTCTTATCGTCGTTTCTAATTCCAAGTGAGATTGGTAAAAAACATATTTTTCTTCTTAATACGTTATACATCTAATATTTTAGTTATAAATTTCAGTCATATATATTTTTATCCAGATTTATTACCCATTTATTTATTATAATATTACCCATTTATTTATTATATTTTTTTACCCAGATTTATCAATATCATTTTGGTAGATTTCATAAGAAAGCTATTTATTGTAGTGTGTATCATGATACGATTCCGGAAAATTTCGATGTATCTTCGCGTTTCACATCCCCCAGATCCCAAAACCACTGTTAGTTTAAAAATTTATATATACACTAGCGGACCCGACAGAAGTTGTCCTGACGCGGCATTATTCTGTAATAAATGCACATACATAAATATAAGCAACTTAATCAAGTTAAAATTAGCAGGAATGTGTTCTAAATTTCATTAAAATGACTATTAGTATGATATTATCAGTTTGTGATTGTTGTATTATTGTAATGGGTTTATTGATTAATTATGTTTAGTATTGTTAATATTTATTTTCACTAAATATTCAGACGTCTGTTGAAAATTGAATTAAAAAATCGAAACGTCGTAAAATTAATAATTAGTGTAATTAATAAATTTTCATCCACATTACTACTAATTTTCACTTAACATCATTCTAAAAAAGTACCTCCTACATATTTTTTTTTATTTAATGATTTTGATGTTTCATAACCATATAACAGCTTAATTAATCAATTAATAAAAAAAAATAAAGCACTGTAAAAAAGCAACGTAGTTAAAATTTTAGTAGAAATTTTTATCATTTTTCTCATTCTTTATTTTAACATCTATTTTACCAAATTTTAGATAATTATAAATTAAAAATGATTTTAGAAAACTTTTTATAAAATTAATCAGCTAAAACATTATAAATTCAATTTTTTAAATATACTTTAAACTATATTTTTAGTAACTTATATTTTAATTTTATAAATGTTATAATTTATTTTACAAA
Organism: Lycorma delicatula; assembly: GCF_047948215.1. Classification (NCBI taxonomy): domain Eukaryota; kingdom Metazoa; phylum Arthropoda; class Insecta; order Hemiptera; family Fulgoridae; genus Lycorma; species Lycorma delicatula. Next base: position 19,646,856 of record NC_134463.1, on the reverse strand, counting down.
CTTAAATTTTTATTTTCAAAGTGCCGTTGCATAGAATCAAATGAGAACCGACAATTTAAATTTGTAGGTTAAGTTGATTGTTATTGAATGCACTTGTATACATCATTAAAATTCATGAAAAATCATGTAAAATACTCACTTCAATACTGCACCTTACAAATTTGTACAATGTACATTTTTTAATTAAACTTTAAAACGTTATTTAAATAAATAATAATATAATATAATATTTTCAATAAGCGCGCAATTCTAGCAGACTCGGCAATGCTTCGCTATTGCTAGATCTGAGTATACATACAGATTAAATGACAGCAATTGAATGTTTCATAAAACCTTAAAAAAATGAACATTAGCAATTTAACAAAATTTAACCTTTCACTTTACAAAAAGTCAGAATGTAAATAAATCCAAATGGCAAAACAACAGCACTAACCTTTCGGATTTAATTCACACCACTCTCTAATCACAGTATTCGGTGGAAAATAATTTTTTAACGAAAAGTGTTGTGGCTGCAAAATCATTATAATTAATACTGAACATTAAGAAACTTACAAAACATTACGGAACCTTATAAAATTTCACCTTTCACTTTATAAAAGTCATAATGTAAATAAATCCAAATGGCAAAACAACAGCACTACCTATCGGATTTAATTCAAACTATTCTTTTAACACAGTAGTCCGTTAAAAAAACGAATTTTAATGTAAGAACAACACTAAGCTACGACGCAAGTAACTGATATTCGAAAAAGCAACAAACTAAAAAAAATTCTAGATTCCGATCGCAGCACCAACTACCGGGTTTGACTGATAACCCAAAAATTAAAAAAAAAAAACTTCTAAAACGCGATCGCAGCTCTGCCTACCGGACCCACACGCTGCCTACCGGACCCAATTGTGAACCTTAACCATCCCAAGATCAACAACACAAATAATTTAAAAAAACATTTTCACTTCAATACTGTACCTTACTAATTTGCACAATGTATATTTTTTAATTTCACTTTAAAACGTTATTTCAATACATAATAATATAATATTTCTCAATACGCGCACAATTCTAAACGCGATCGCAGTGCTGCCTACTTGTTACTTAATCACTTGTGATTTTGTTTACATTGGCAACGACCATACGGACTCTTTGTGATTGGTCGGTTGTGTTTGAGAGCGGCCATCTTGCATTGATCTGATTGGTTTTCCTTTGTTTACATTTCCATCTGATTTATTAGCCTCTTATTTATTAAAAAACTGTTTTCTCGCAATTTTTTGTAACACAAAATTACGAAACATTTTTCTCAATTTCATCGCAGCACCAACTGTCGGGACAAAGTAAAATTAAAATAGAATATTATTGAATATTCGATACTGCGATGGTAGTGCAGTCTGCCGAATCCAATGTAAAACATTCAAAAATCAACAACTACTCATAAATAAAAAATTAATTAAAAAAACATTTTCCAGTGGACCAAATTGTGAATCTGAATCATTCTCGAATCCCCTTGAATACACACACACAAAATTTCATCAAAATCAGTCCAGCCGTTTAGGAGGAGTTCACCTTCATACACACGCACACAAGAAATATATATATATAAAGATTTATATATATTTCACTTTCTCATGGACACGATAACTGCAGTAATTTTGCGCCATAATCATTTACAAATTGATAAATAAAATATGACGACCCAAAATCTCGGTCGAGTTTGTTAATGGGCAAAATCGGTTCATAGTGGTGGAAATGGAGAGGCTTTTTCGAAAAAACAAACTATCGCTACAACTTTCTTATTATGTAATATATCGAATTCGTTTAAAGTTGCTAGTATTCTTTGGATAAGGGCCTAAAACTTATCTAAGTAAAGTTTTTTTATATCACCAAGAACAAACACTCCCACAGGCACTTGAGACCTCCTCAAATAGACACACCACACGCCCACATACACGGGTACAGACCACGCGAACGCACAGACACAGATATCGCAAGAACTCAAGTGGAGAGAAACACCAAGCACGAAAGGCGCCCATCAACCACACATGCACTCGCCGCGCACACACACTCTCACACGCCTAGCAAAACATGCACTCAACTCACATACTTAACCCATGACAGCCGGTGATGAAGGCAACACGCTCAGGCATTGGGAACGTAGTGTCCTTGACCTCAAACGCGCCAAGGCGACACTCGCACGTTTGCAGGAGCTCGCCAAGCACTCAGCCGCAGACCTGTCTAGCCTGACACCCCGGACGTCTTTTTCTCTGCCAGAACTCCTCCCATAGACGGAGCTTGTCTGTCACCTTCCTAGCATATCGATCCACCGCAGTCCAATCTTCCTGTCGGCTCAATAATATTCTCCGAGTGTTTTAACACCTAGTACAGAATATTTAGATAGAATATTTTCCTCTTGTTTAACCTCCGGGACCATCGTTAGGCGTTGCTTCAGAGGATGAGCGGAATGATTTGTAGCATGTGTGAAAATGCCATGCCTGACCGGGATTCGAACCCGGGACCTCAAAATGAAAGGCCAAGACGCTATTACTAGCGCCACGGAGGCCGGTAAGACATATCTTACCTTAATTTTAGGATGATTTATTTAATAGAATTTAAGTATTATTTAACAGTACAGAGGAATGATATAAATCTTAAAAAGATTAATTTCAGTAAAATAATATATTTATAAAAAAACGTTTTAAAGAGCACTGTGTGCACTGATGGAAGACATTTAAGGCTCAGATTTGTTGCTTCTTGCGTTTTCTTATGTTCGTTATAATTTAGAAAAACATCTGTTTTTACTTCCTTGTACGATGTAACCGAAGTATTGTGATAGCGAAAAATTTCAGTTTTCAGATGTCAACGGAAATATCCTTTTTGACCATCCCTCAATCCATTTTGACTAGTTTCGGCGTGAAGTCTGCACGTACGTACGCACCTATGTACGTACATACGTACCTATGTACTAATGTATATCGCATAACTCAGGAACTATTTGCCGTAGTATGTTGTAATTTTGGATTTAGGACTTTTATAACATCTAATTGTTTACCTCCTCTTTTGATTGCAAATGACTGGACCAAAAGGGTCCAAAAAAGCCCAAAATCAAAAAACAAATTGGATTTTGGAATTTTTCTTAACTGCAGTAGAAAGCCCTCATTGAGAGCTTTTCAACGATATATCATAAATGGTACTTATTTTCATTGGTTCGAGAGTTATAGCCAAATAAAATTATAATTAATGAAACATTTTAATCTTACAAGGGTAAGGTACATCGGTTAGATTCCGACTCCATCACTTTTTCTTTAATTTAAATATATTGAATTATTAAATATTATTAACCTCTAATTATAAAAAAAAAACTTTTACAATAAATAATAATCCAATAATAACAATGAAAAAAAAAAATGAAAAAATATTAGAAGTTGTTAATGAAATAAAATTTTATGTACTTTTAATTTTAAAACAAAATGTGTATATGTAATTTAATAGGCGTACAAGGAAGTTATTTGATGCCCACTTCAGATTTTTTAGAAAATCATTTATATAATACTCATTAATATTGCTACTGAACATTTAGTACATAACCAGTACATATTTCAGAATTAAAAATAATGTAAAAAGTTGTATCTATTTTTTATCAGTGTTATCACTTTTATAGGTCGCGTTTCTGAAAGTATGTTACATCATCGGGCGTTTAAAAATTATTGCTTCAAGGAGGTCCTTGTGTATTAAAAATAAATTTTAAAGTTTGTATACTTATACACAAAAATGGTACATAATACATTAAAATATTTCGCATATTAATTCTACAATATTAATGTGTGACTACTCAGAACTGTGGAAACTATAGGGCTTTTTTTAATATAAAAAAGAAATGTTATTTCCAAACGTAATTTAGATACTAAAACCTAAAAGTGTTTATTAATTTATATTCGAAATTGTAAACAGAATTAGTTGAGGAAAGCCATTTTCTTTTAAATCCTAGAGTTTTCATGTAAGAATAATATATTTTTCTTTTATATAAGAACGCCAAGTATATTAATGTATAATTCAGAATGTAAATATTTTATAATCTTTGATTAATATTTTTGGTTATATCTGTTTAATAATATTACTTAATCAATATTTTACGAATAAACTTCGTAATACCTGAGATTATTATTAGATGAATATGTTACAATAAACCCGAGTTGACAGTTATCAGTTTTCGTTCTGTAACTATGACGTAAAATTATATGACTACGAATCATATTTTGTTTATACATTGACTGTATATGTAATCAACATCAGATGGTGGTTATTATTACCTTTAGGTCCTCTTCTTTTTTTATATATATTGCTCCAATGGTTCATTAAAATTTTCTCCCGATCACTAGAAATGCCTTTTATTATTGGGTTTATGGAATGTCAGATTTCTTTAAAATTGTCAAATTTAAAAGAAAGAAAATTGTTTCGAATGGTATAGAAATACGAGATTTCCTGAAGATTGGTGTATGTTTTTTCTTCGTGCATGTGGCGCTAGCTTTGAATATATATATATATAAAATATAAAAACGTACAATATTTTGGATTATTTTTGTACTGTATTAAAATATATTATTTTCTCGTAGTAAGATTTACCATAATTGCATGAACTTTGGTTGCAGTTGTGATATTTAAAAAAAAATTACAAGTGTGCTGATTTCCTTCCGTTGACAGTTTTATTTTTATTGACTCAGTATGCTTTTTCGGAAATTGATTGTTAACAAATTAACCCCAATAAAATTGACTTAATTTTTATGTATTTATTTTTTTTAATGAAACTTCATTTGCGGCGATATATCATTGTGATGTGCTTATGAGCAATGAGTTTAGAAGAAAATTCTAAACCGACTTAAGTTTAAAGAAAAAAAATTAATGTGTTTAAAAAAAAACTTAATTTTGTAACTTTTTAAAATACTTAAAAGTATTAATGAATTTTTTTTTAACCTCCGGGACCACCGTTATGTATTACTTCAGAGGAGGAGATGAATGACAAAATTGTAGCGTGTGAAAATGCCATACCAGACCGGGATTCGAACCCATCGGGTTGGTCTAGCGGTGAACGCGTCTTCCCAAATCAGCTGATTTGGAAGTCAAGAGTTCCAGCGTTCAAGTCCTAGTAAAGCCAGCTATTTTTACACGGACTTGAATACTAGATCGTGGATACCGGTGTTCTTTGGTGGTTGGGTTTCAATTAACCACACATCTCAGGAATGGTCGAACTGAGAATGTACAAGACTACACTTCATTCACACTCATACATATCATCCTCATTCATCCTCTGAAGAATTATCTAAACGGTAGTTACCGGAGGCTAAACAGGAAAAAGAAAGAAAAAGACCGGGATTCGAAAAATTGCCGGGAATTTTTTAAATCAAAGCTTCTTAACGCAGGCTTCGGTATGGGGATTTAACTGAGAAAAAGCGAGCGTCACGAAAAAGCGTCACACGCTAGCTGATAACAGTTCATTCAAAAATCGTTTTCACAGAATGATACTGTTACTCTTTTGTGAACGGTTTTTGATCCCGCTCATATTTGTTATTTTGATTTTAATAACAGATACATTCTTTGTATTATACAATGTTTTTGTTGTATATAATTTATTTCTTTGTTACTTCATATTTCTTATTAATAAAAATATTTAAAAAATTTCATTTGTGTATATTGCGTAAATTATTTTTTGCATCATCAATAATTCATATAATATTGCGTAATAAGCTTCGCTTCTGTCGAGTGTCCAAACACCGACGCACTCGTTTTTACTCTTTTTTTTTAATCCTAAAATGTATTCAATTAAAATTTGATCCAGAATTCTTAAGCATATTTTAAAATTAAAATTGAAAAAATGAGTGCAATCCCGTTTGTTGGTAGTTTTTTGAAACTTCAAATGATGTATTCTCCTCTTTGGGAAAAAAATTGGAGGAAACTAAAGCTGGGGAAAAAAGTTTTTTTAAATTTACCTTTTCGTGGATAAACCTTTTTATACGTTTACTTGGAGAAACGTTATGTGTTGAAAACATCTTATATATAAGTGAAACATATTTTTCCATAATTTTAATTAATGCTTCTATTACGAATAAAAGACAACCGATGCCTGGAGGAAACCGGGATAATTTAGCTCGTTATAAATAGGCTGATCTATTTTTATTGCAGATAAAGAAGCATGGTACGGGAGATATAGCTGCGTTATGAATAGTTTAATATTGTATTTGCTAATTTCTTTGTTAATCCGGCATATAATAGAACCTATATAGTTCCTATTTACTGCACATAATAGAAGATATTATTTCAGGCAACTTTAAACTTTAAGAGTTTTTGCTTAAGGGAAATTTTTGTCGGTCGTTAAGTTTTAGGGATGAAATTAGGTGTCATTATTATGGGGTTGGTAACGTTTCTTCCACAAAAATGACCTCCCCAATTCTGTAGTACCATCGATCGTTACCGCCACTGCGACTATCATCATCAGCCTATGGACACGTTTAATGAAACCGTACTCTCGGTTGCTTTTATAATTTCAGGCGGGTTCTTAATTTCCTTGTGCCCCATATTTCTTCATTAATCTGTCAACATTACGTATCTTATTCAGCGCTCTTTTCTTAAATCATTAATTTTTCCTTCTGACGTTTCTTTTTAAAAAGAAATATTTCTTTTTAAAAATATCTTCTTATGTAAATGATAGCAATTAGCTTTTTTCTTTGTAATAAAAATTTTCTCTTTGTTTCCGTTCTTTTTGTCAGTTTTATTTATTATTATTGTTATTTTTTTTTTTTTTTTACTTATAAAATTTTAGTTTAGTTTTATAATGTTTTTACTTTTTTAAATCCTTGTTAATAACCCAATGTCCATTGAATGAGTTAGATAAATATTTCCTTCCCGTTGTTAGGAAAGTCTAATGTGCTGTGTTTATTAATGAATGCTTTTTTATATAAATAAATTCAACAACATTTAACATTTTTTTTGAGCAATTTTTTCTTTCCCGAATCTACTATATAAATAAAAATGTAGATGTTCGTTTGTTCAAAATCTTAAATCTCCGAAAGTTCTTCACCGATTGCTTTGAAATTTTGACACAACGTTGCATTTAAATACGCGCATGTTTTTATATACTTAATACGTCACACCTGAGACAGATAAAAATATGATTTTTTTTAAAAACAGCGCTATCTGTTGGGCGTAAAAGCAACACACGCTATACAAAATGTTTTACGATTCCATTTCAGTGTTTGCGATATGTGTGTCCACTATAGACTAAAAAACTACTGGACCGATTTACGCGCGGGGTAAAAGGAAGAAAGGGAAAAATCGGAAAAGCGAAAGGGGAAAAAATCGAAAAAAGTAAAAGAGAAGAAAGGGAAAAGGAAATGGAAAGGAGAAAAAAGAAAAAAGGAAGGGGAAATAAGAGGAAGAGAGATGTGAGAGTGAAAGGGAAAGGGGGTGGAAAAGGGGGAAAATGAAAGGGAATATGGGTAAAAGGAAAGGGGAGAAAGGTTAAAAAAGAAAAAAAGAAAGGTTAAATTTTGTGAAAATAATGTTCAATTTGTTAATGTTTTTCAAACTTTCAATTGTGTTTATCTAATCTAAGTAGATACTCAAATCTACCAATATCGAAGCATTGCCGGGTCTGCTAGTATTATAATAAAAAAAAGTTTGCTATTTTATTCTTTTTTTTTGTCTTCAGTCATTTGACTGGTTTGATGCAGCTCTCCAAGATTCCCTATCTAGTGCTAGTCGTTTCATTTCAGTATACCCTCTACATCCTACATCCCTAACAATTTGTTTTACATATTCCAAACGTGGCCTGCCTACACAATTTTTTCCTTCTACCTGTCCTTCCAATATAAAGCGACTAGTCCAGGATGCCTTAGTATGTGGCCTATAAGTCTGTCTCTTCTTTTAACTATATTTTTCCAAATGCTTCTTTCTTCATCTATTTGCTGCAATACCTCTTCATTTGTCACTTTATCCACCCATCTGATTTTTAACATTCTCCTACAGCACCGCATTTCAAAAGCTTCTAATCTTTTCTTCTCACATACTCCGATCGTCCAAGTTTCACTTCCATACAAAGCGACACTCCAAACATATACCTTCAAAAACCTTTTCCTGACATTTAAATTAATTTTTGATGTAAACTTATTATATTTCTTACTGAAGGCTCGTTTCGCTTATGCTATTCGGCATTTTTTATCGCTCCTGCTTCGTCCATCTTTAGTAATTATACTTCCCAAATAACAAAATTCTTCTACCTCCATAATCTTTTCTCCTCCTATTTTCTATTCTATTTTATTCTATTAATAACATTTTTTTTTCTTTTATAATCTGATTTTATCAAATCCTTTAATGAAAAAATGTTAGCTTAAAAAAATAATCTTCTAAAACTGCATTTTATATAATAATATAGTAAAAAAATTTAATTTTAAAAGACTCGTATTATTCAGTTATTTCAGTTTTCTACTATTTTATTGTTTTTATCAAATAATTCTGGAAGTTTTATTATATTATTTCTTTTCAGTTTAGAAAGTAAATAAAAGTAAAATAAATGTAAAAAAAAATAAAAAATAATATAAACATAAAAACAATATAAAGGAACGTTTTGTTTACTCTCGAAGTAGTTGAAAAGGAAGTAGTTTGAGAAGAATTTATTTTTCAAATTTCCTGTCCAGTTTTCATATATTTTAAGTAGCTATATCCAATAAAACTTTATATTTAATTTCGAAAATTCGTTTTTGAGTTCCGCCATTTTAAAAAGAAATATTCAACATATCTTTTGTCTTCCTATTTGAAAAATGTCAATATATATCATTTTATCAATATATTCATAAAAATAATCAGTAGTCAAGAATCTTGCAGAGTAATAAAATTTACAAATCCCAAAGATACACCTAAATACATAAAAAAAAAGAAAACAAACGTTCTATTAATAAATAATAATTATACGAAAAATGTCATTAATAAAATATATTAAAATACTATTTATAAATACTATAATAATAAATCAGTCAACCACCTTAATAAAAATAATAAGAGTGAGAATTATGTTGCATTAACAAAAAATAAAAATATATTTAATAACTGTAAATAATCTACGAAAGAATTTATTCTTATACTTCGAAGTCCAAAAAGTCTGTTTTTTATCAGATGGACGTTCATATATACTTACATATGTATCATATATACTTACGTATGTATGTTGGATTATATTTGGTCTTATAATTTTGGTTCCCGTTCACCGATTTTGTTTAAACTTTGAAGCCATAGAACAATGTATTTCGGGCGAAAATAATGTATTAAATTTTTGCAATTGAAAAAAGGGATGGGGGTATTTCAGCCGAAATAAAATTTCAAATCATTATTTGGACACTATAAAAAAGTTTTCTTATAACAAATTTTAATTTCTTGTTCGAAGTAAAGGAATTATCGTGATCACGAAAAATTTCGGTTTTCAGATTTTATCGGAAATATCCATCTTGACCATCCCTGAATCCATTTTGATTAGTTTCGGCGTGACATCTGTACGTATGTAGTATGTATGTACGTACCTCGCATAATTCAAAAACCATTAGCCGTAGGATGATGAAATGTTTGATTTAGGACTGTTGTAACATCTAGTTGTGTACCTCCCTTTTTGATTACAATCGACTGAACCAAAAGTGTCCAAAAAAGTACAAAATTCTAAGAAAATTTGGATTTTTTACTTTTTCTTAACTGCAGTAATAAGACCTTATTGAGAGCTATTCAACGCTATTCACGATAAGTGGTACTTTTTTTCATTGGTTCCAACGTTATAGCCAAATGAAATTTTAATTAATGAAATATTTGGGTTTTAGAAGGGAAAGGAAGGCAGGCACATCGGTTCGAATCAGACTTTATGTCCCCTCCTTTTTTTTAACTTGTTTTTTTTTTTTTAATTTAAATATGTTGATTTATTAATAATTATTAACCTCAGATTGTAAAAAAAATACGATAAATAATAATTCAATAATAAAAAAAAAATCAGAAGTTATTATAATATAAAATTTTATGTACTTTTCATTTTAAGAAAAATGTGTATATGTAAATTTAAATGTGTATATGTGGTGTCCAAATCAGATTTTTTTTTGTATAAGAACACTGTTATTGTTAAATATGATAAACTATATATTTTTAATTTTATTATCATTCGAGCTATCAAGTTCACGCTTCTAGGTTTTAGATATACCAAGGCTTATAGCAAGCATTATAATGTTATTCTTGTGTTACGATGGAAAGTCGGGCTTGAAGGGCGGGGTTATGCGTCGTGTGCATACCTGGACCCCAAATTGGTTAGGAACGGGAAGGTTAGCTCTCCTGAAGAGGGGTACCTCGGCCATCCGGAATAGAAGGTCGGGATACTCTCATGATTCAGGTAGGACCCTAATGGGACTGGTAACAGGGTTGGCAGTCTACTCCGCGACACACGGGTACGATCGAGGCAACGTCTTCTAGGCGGTTACCGGTCGCCCCTTGTTGTGTTTGAAAAATGGTCCGAAAAAAGTATAATGTGAGCGTAATTTTATAACTTTATGTTCCGCTGTAAAAATAAAATATATCTAGTATTGTGTTTTTGACATTTCAAAAAGTAATAACACTCCATGTGTACGATCCTCTATAGCTCTCTCTCTCTCTCTCTCTCTCTCTCTCTCTCTCTCTCTCTCTCTCTCTCTCTCTATGTATATATATATACGATGTTTAATAAATAAATTCTTTTTTGTTTCAGATATCCCACAAGGGCACGGTACAGTTCGTAATCAAGCATCCGTTACAGTAATCTACATTCAGGTATGATTAAAAACAGAAGTTTCTTTGTAAAGGTTTTTATGTGTGTTAGTAAGAAGTTTTCGTGTTTGTCGTTGACGTTTGGAGTTTATTTGATCTCTTAGCTATGTCAGTATCACCTGTTACGGAATGCTTTCAGGCTATTCGTTGAAGAGGCGAATTAAGCTTGGAGAATAATAGGGTGGCTGAACGTTTCTCCTTTTGCCTTTAACCGTCTGACAGTTAAATCTCTCTCTCTCTCACTCTCTCTCACTCTCTCTTGAAAATCTATGTAATTCCTTTCCTTTTTTAACGTTGTTTTTTTTTTTTTTAAATAATTCCATTTTATCTCATTTAAAAAGCTGGAATAACTTCCTATTATTTTTTTATCGATAATAACGTCTTTTAAAAAATTAGTTTTATTTTTCAGGAATAATTTTAGTCATGAAATATAATATTTTATATAAAAATATGTCCACGTACCATACATCAATTGTGAGTATTGACTATCCAAGCGTTTTCGGATTATTCCTCCCTCATTAGATTTTACTGATTAATTATGAATTTTATAGTTGTTCATATAAATTTTTATAAATGGGAATAAAATTTATAATTTTTATGTTCATAACAGCTGACTTAATTATTTAAATAAGTCAACGTTAAAAGAAAAACGTCTTGTCAGTAAGATATATACAAGTTGTAAACAGTTGTCAACTGTTTAACAATTTTAAACATCTTACTGAAAAGACCTTTTTTTTTTAACGTTGACTTATTTTAACTATTTACAATCAACTGTTATCAACATAATAATTTTAAATTTTATTTTCATTTTAATTCCCATTTATAAAAATTTATATGCACAACTATAAAATTCATAATTAATCAGTAAAATATGATGATGGAGGATTAATCTGAAAGCGCTTGGATAGCCAATAATCAGAATTATTGATAAGTGGATACTCCATTTTTTTTATAAATTGTTTAATACCAACGATGTCAGTTGTTGAGAAAATTGAATCTAAAATTTAATATTTGTTCGTTACGGAATTTCATTGTTATATGTTTCTTTTGTTATTTCATCGAAGATGCTTGTACATTATATGATGAAAACTTTTTATATAGATATTATACATTTTTTTCATGGATATTACATAATTAATGTTATAGTTAAGTCTTTGTAAATAATTATAAAACGAAATAGGTAATATTATCCGAAATTGGTTTTAAATTTGTCATATATTTGTAGAAATAAGCTTACATTTTTTTTTGTTTCATTAATATTTTAATTAGATGGAAGTATAAAAATGTAAATCAACTCTATTGAAAACCTATGTTTAATAAAAGAAAATGATGTTTTTGTTACATTTACGAGCTCTGTAAATAAAGTAGAGACGAGTTTTTTTTTTTGGCAGCCAAAGTGGCAACACTGTAAAGTTACTAGTAAACATATGGTTATATGAACACCTGATTTATATTAAGCTTTTTAGTCTATTGTTGCCACGTGAGACTTAAACTTTTTCGTGAAACGAGTTTTTGTGGTGCGTTACAAAAATGAGTGGTACTAATTATAAGCAACGTTTTGCAATCAAGTTTTGTGTTAAACTCGGTGAGATTGCTACTGTAACTTTTTCAAAATTAAAAGGGCGTATGGATATGACGCTCTGTCACGAGCCCAAGACTTTAGGTATTTAAACCATTTTCAGATGACTGGGAATCAATTGCGGACGATCCAAATTCTGGAAAACCGTTATCGTCAAAAATTGACGACAATGTTGAGCGAATCAGAGAATTAATTCGGTACGACCGGCGATTAACTGTCAGAATGATTGCAGCACAATTGAAATTGAACCGTACCACACTCCATCAAATTTAACCAACGAATTGGACGTGAAAAAAGTTTGTGCAAAATTGGTCCCAAAAAACCATGCGAGTGAACAGAAAAAGAACAGGGTGGAAGTGTGCCGCGATCTTGTAGGGCAAATTGAAACTGATCCTGATTTAAAAAAAAAAATGTTATTACCGTTGATGAATCTTGGATATTTCAGTAGGACTCAAAAACAAAACGCCAGAGCAAGATGTGGCATACTTCAAACTCACCATGTCCCAAAAAAGCAAATATGAAAACCATGCTAATTTGTTTCTTCGATAGTAATGGTATTGTTCATAAGGATTTTTGCTTACAGGACAAACTGTAAATCCATACGTTTACCGAAAAATTCTTGAAAGACTGCGGAAAAGAGTTGCCCGCTTGAGACCAGCCATCAAAGACAACTGGATGCTGGATCATGACAATTCACCTTGTCACACCGCGCACTTTCAATTTATAAGTTTTTGCTAAAGAAAAACATTCCTGTAGTTCCTCAACTACCTTATTTACCTGATTTGAGTCCCTACAACCTTTTCCTAATTTTAAAAGATACCTCAAAGGACACGATTTTGGAACAATAGAAATATTTAAAAAATGTAACAGACATCTGAAGGATACTCCGATTTCTGAGTTCCAACACTGCCATGAAGAATGGAAAAACCATTTGAAGCATTCCGTGGGTTCCCAACGGAACTATTTCGGAGGTGTAGAGTCCACGTGTAATTGGATTATAAATAAAAAGTTTTTCTGAACCAGTCTCATTACTTTATTTAAAGACCTCGTATGTCGGGTTTATTAAGCTTTTTCTTTTTTCTAATTTATTTCAATAACCCTTTAGAACAGTTTTTTTTTTTTATACGGATAACTTAATAGATTATTTTATTATTAAATAATATACTCGTAATTAAAATTAGCCTAGTAAAAAAATAAACTATTCTAGTTCTTAAGAAGATTCGGTTGAGTTTGTTTCGTAAAGAAATTTCTTCACCGTTTGATCTTTCACAATTAACGAGTTTATGTCGTATTCTCTTTCCTGTAGGTGTCATATTATTGTCGCTCAGACATTTAAGAAGATATGGTTCTTGAATTAACAAAAATAAAACAATACTTCATGTTTTTATGCCTGCACCGTTGAAATGAAAAGAAGTTGCTTACATCTGCATTATAACACGTATCTTTAATATTCGTTGATAAATATCGAGATATAGATGATTAACAGATGGACTAGATATCTCTTTAAATTCATTAGCGAGAAATGAGAGTTAGGATTACAAAACAAGCGGCGAGTGGTAGCGTCTCAACCTTTAATCTAGCGGTCCCGGATTCCAATCCTGATCATTTTTATACGCTACAAAATTGTATTTCCATCTTATCCCCTGAAGCAATACCTAACAGTGGTCCTGGAAGCTAAAAAAAAAACGAAATAAACTAAAATTTATCAAATAAATATTTCTTAGAGTGTATACGTTGGCTTCATACAATTTTTTTATGAATGGATATGATTATAATTAATAATATAAATGTCTTTTTTTATCCAACCTTGATTACGTATACATTTGAAGGTTACAATGAATCAGTAATTAACATGATAGCCGTGTCGCCATCGGCTTTGCAACTTTATTGCCTTGGGATTTTTTTAAGTTAAAAAAGAAAAAAGAAAGATATTCATGAAGTATTTTCTTTATTTCTTCTTATTTATTTATATTTATTATGTAATCTTCTCGCCAATAATCATATCTTTTCTTGGTTTTTTTTTTGTAAATACTATAATTTATTCAGTAACAGTAGATAGATATCGTAAGGATTTCAGTAGCATTTTAATGATATACTATTTTGTCTGTCCATCTACATTTGCTGACTTTCATAAATTTTTTTAATGAAAAATAGAGATGTATTTTAATAATATCGAAGTAATTTTTTTTTATTTTATTTTAATATTCAAAATATATATAATATTTACGGGATATTTATTAATCATGGATTTGTGCGTAATACAAATTATTATTAGATCAATAAGTAATAACCCACCGGATTGGTCTAGTGGTTAACGCGTCTTCTCAAATCAGCTGATTTGGAGGTCGAGAGTTACAGCGTTCAAGTCCTAGTAAAGCAAGTTATTTTTACACGGATTTGAATACTAGATCGTGGATATCGGTGTTCTTTGGTGGTTGGGTTTCAATTAACCACACATCTCAGGAACGGTCGAACTGAGAATGTACAAGACTACACTTCATTTACACTCGTACATATCATCCTCATTCATTCTCTGAAGTATTATCTAAACGGTAGTTACCGGAGGCTAAACAGGAAAAAAAAGAAAGATCAATAAGTAATATTTAATTTATAAAGTATAATTATTTCGAGGTATAATACTGTTCAAATGATTTGATGATCATTCATATTAAACGCTTTGAACAGTTGTCTAAAAAAACAACATGAGAGTGCTTTCTATCGAGATTTCCTTGATAATTAATGCCAGATTATCTCTTATATAAAAGAGAATGTCCTGACTGATTCACTTACTCATAATCAACGTACAACGAAAAATATTATAGGTAGAGACTTGAAATTTTCAGGGTACCTTCGTATCTTTAAGTAGGCGTACACTAAGAAAGGATTTTGCGAAAATTTGATTTTAAGGGATTCAGATTTATAAAAAAACTAAATTTATGTTAACAGCGCTCTGTTGGACGTAAAAGCAACATACGCCGTACTAATTGTTTTACGATTCCATTGCAGTTTTTCCGATATGTGTGTCCGCTATAGACTAAAAAACTATTTGACCGATTTACGCGCGGGGAAGAAGGGGAAAATGGAAAAAAGAAAAAAGGAAAGAGGAAGAGTCCGGGGGAAAGGGAAATGGAGAAGAGGAAGGGGAAAGGGTAAGGGAAAGATAATCGGGAGAAGGAAAGGGAAATGGGAAAAAACGGGAAGGGAGAGCGAAGCGAGCCATAACCCTCTGATCGTGACGTGAAGCGCAAGTAACCAATAGAGCACGGGCGAAGCCGCGATGGGGATGCTAGATTTGGGATTGTAATAAATTTTTTGTTTATTTTAATTGGACTTTTATATTGAACTGTTTTCATTCATATAATGGATTGGTCTAACAAATATTGTTCAATTTTCTTATCTTCCTTTTTTTGTTTTCCTTTATTTAAGTTTTGGGCAACAATTCATTGTTTGTCGTATATTCCTTCAGTATTTTTCATAAAGATTTTTCTATACCGTTTTTTATCAGGATTTAATGAAAATCTAAATATTTAATGTTTTTTAAATATTTTTTATTTATAAAAAAATAAGTTTACTATTAAAAAAGCATTGCGAGTGAAGCCACATCCATATTGTAAGCGAAGTCGCGACGGAGTACGCTTGTTTTTATATGGCTTGTAATTACCACAGCTGTTTATGATAATATATATACATACGTTTTTAATTACTATAATTGTTTGATGTAATTTTGTTGTCGTGTAAATTTCTTTCTGGTGACATTTATGTACGATTACTTTTATTTGAGATTACGGCCATCAACTGCTTTGGTCATTTTGCCCGGTGGAAATTTGTAGCGTGTGAAAAATGCCATGTCTGTCCGGGATTCAAACCCGGGACCTGCGGATGAAAGGACGAGACGCTACCACTCCGCCACAAAGATCCTTTTCTAGTAGTAGTCTAGAAAAGTGTTCATTTGCTTACTGCAGAACGTAAGTTTTTCTTATACAGCGCGCTTCGCTTATGAGTAAATGATTTTTTTTGTGGCCCACCTGAAATGACTCGTACTCTCTTTTGGTTTAAATTTTTCTTCCCGCAAAATTAATTTTCAAGGTCAACTGATAATTTTTATCAGCGGATAATTTTTATCGGTTATAGTTCAGCAAAAGTAAAATTGTAGTAGCTTGTCTACTGGCACTGCCAATACGCAGTAGCAACAGAAGTTCGTTGGGGGAGAAGTAATCGAGCTCATTGTCTCCCAAGTATAGCGGTACAGGTCGGCGCGCCACTGCGCAGCGACATTACTGCAGACGAACGATAAATACGTCTAATCCTGCAGGCTGTACCAAGCCTCGTGCCGCCCGCTTAGCCTCGATCGCATTACTGCAATCACCTGCCCGTTTGTTTATAGGTTCTGACCGATAGGAAGGTGGTAGGGGGTCACCCGACCACTGGTAGAACCAAACCTGACGAACATAAAGTCAGCTGTCGCCTTTATATTCACAGGCTGCTCTCTTCTGTTTCTTGTACGTCATTATGGACCGCGGGACAAGATTTACTACCGTTTATTCACCTGAATTTCCAGCTTCAAGTCAAAATACATGCATACCCGTCCAAGGTATCGACCTTCTCAGTTTCTGTTATGGCTCCGCCGAGGAAAATTGACTTAGTCGAAGGCTGTCTGAGCAGTTGTAGGCTACGGTTGTCTCGTTGTCATCACATGATTCCTCCCGATAAATTTATATCAGAAATAATTTAGACTGGCCGTTGGATGACGTAACACGAAAATTATAAGTTTTAAAAATTTTTTTTCGAATAATAATGTAACTTTCATAAAGAAATCTGCCGTGAAGGATGTAAAAATACTATCTATTGAATAAATTAATGAGCTATATTTTTTATCTTATATATATTATTATATTATATAATTCCTATTATACTACTAATAATGTAGATACTTTCTATTATCAGTAGATACAGTAGATACTTCTTATTATCCTACTATATATGATTCCTATTATACAGAGTGTTTCTAAAATGGGGGGCTGGCTATACTTTTTCGGATTCTACTTGTAAAACTAAAAAAATAAATATTCTTAGGAAAAATGCCAATTTCTCCTTCGTTCTCCCTCTGACCGCCATTTTGTAAGTTTTATATAAAAATTTATATCTCAATTTCGAATTGGCGAATCACATTAATATTTGGTAAACGTCTTGGGAATAAAGTTTTAAAATTAGAAAAAAATCAGGACTTAAATACCTTTGCAAATTACAAAATGACGGCCATGTTTATTTTCCAATCCGTTATATCTCTATAAATATTAGTTTTATTAAAATTTATGTTATGTACTAAAATAATAAGCCTTTTATTTTGAACGAAATGCCATTTTATTTTTGATAATCTGTTAACATAGACAAGTTATGGCAGAAAATTGATATAATTATGTGTCTGTTTTCATGTCCTCCACTTTACGTTCAATTCCACGAAATATGAATTGCTTTTATTTATTTATTGTTAATTCTAGTATTGTAAATTAGCATCAAATTAAATAATTTTCCCACAATAAAAGACCTAATAATTATTACACAAAATTATAACATCAATTTTCTCCCATAACTCGACTATTTGTTAACCGAATTAAAAAAATTAAAATGTATTTTTTTTAAAGTAAAAGGCTTAAGATATAACGGATTGAAAAGTAAACATGGCCGCCATTTTGTTTTTTTGAAGGTATTTAAGTCCTAATTTTTTGCTTTTTAAAACTTTATTACCAATACGCTTACCAAATATTAATTTGATTCGTCTATCCGAACTTTAGATGTAAATTATTACATAAAATTACAAAATGACGGACAGGAGTAGAACGAAGGAGAAATTACCATTTTTCGTATGGATATTTTTGTTTAGTTTTAAAAGTAGAATCCGAAAAAGTATAGCCAGCCTACCATTTTAGGAACGCCCTGTATATTATCTTATATTTATATCTTTTATGTTATTTTTTTATCTCTCTCGATCTGATTGTCGTTTTTGTTTACATATGATACTAGAATTTTAGCGACCGTTTGTTTGTATAATCGTTCGGCCTGTAATATTTGACTTGCAAATCCACCGGATACTTTTCGACTTCCTAGACTATTTCTACCTCGTTCATTTTCCGGAATCTCAAGGCTACACGGAAAAAAATTTAATTATATTTGATAATTATTGTTATTCTTGTAGATGTGTTACAAATTTTCTTAAAAATTGTCAGCTTTCCGTAATAATTAATAAAATATCGTTCTGTATGTGGTTTTCTACCGGTTATAATATAGACCAGTTTTGAAGTAGATTTTCAGCACTTTTACGTTTCGTTGCCAAAATAATTCCTTCTATCCCATTATTTTAAAGAGCTACGATAGAATGTTGGCACGGTTAGTTTGTTTAACCTTTATAATAGCCATTTATATTTTGGTTCAATATGTTACAGCGTTTATTATGTGGTGGTATATTAATTAATCTACTTATACTGTAAGTTTTATTAGCATTAGTTAAGTATTGCAATAACAATAAAAAATTTAGTTTAAATTCTATTTTTTTTATGTGTTTTTTTATGTTTTGTTTGGTTGTAATCTCAGGTTTTTAGTTACTTATCGTAAACAAGGATTTATTAATTTTTATCCTGAGATAAATAGAGAATTACGTCGAATCTTAATTCCAAACTGTATATAAAAGTTTTTAATGAAATTATTACATGTATTTTATTAAAGTTTACTTTCAATTTCCTTAAGATATTATTTGATGTTGGTGTGGTAAACCGTTACTTTTCCCCAGATTTTTATCTCGTAGAAGTTATCGTATTACTTCTCATAAGTAAATTATTTTGGTGGTGTTTAAAACTAGGTCAATGATAAGAAAGGGGAAAAGTTCGTTTTATTTGTTAGATTTATGAATTCAATTACGAAAGAAATTTATTACAGTTTTTTTTATATACGAGTAAATAATGAAATGTCCATAGGATTAGACAGTTTGTTTTAGTGCTTCCTTGTTTGCTTTCCAATCTAGATAGCGCTGTAGCTCTAGAAGGAAACGTATTGTAATCGGTCCAATTATGCGGTTTTCACTGGATCTCAACGTTTTGACACCTAAGGAACCCAAAAAACCGGGTGGAAATTTTCCCGATGTTATTCGTATGTACATATGTGTATTCGGTATCGCTCGCTAAATTGCCTTATATCTCCAGGACTTTTGGACCTATTTTGACCAAACTTGGCCACATTACTTCTATATATGGGGCATTGATGCCGCTAAATTTTCAACTTACAAGGTCAAGGGGGTGAGGCTATAAAGCAAGGTCATCTTAGTATCTTGAGATTTTGCCTAATTAAGATCATATTTTTCACTTGTTAATGATTAAAGATAACAACAATATTTGCAAAAAATTTTTCACAATCGCACTCCACCCCCAAAAAATTGCTGTTGTAGTCGTCTGCTATGTTGTGATTTACAGGGAAACTGTAGAAATAAATAAATAATATTCTAAAGTATTAAAAAATAATTCGGCTTGGCTGAGTCTCGAACTCGATCGCCCGGTCGAATCGGTACCTGGTGCGTTAAGCCTCGCGGCTACACCGGTTGCCGAGAATACAAACTAAATTTGTTCTTTGTAAGTTGGGAAATTACATTAGTTTAGTTAGTGCCGAGCCTCGCCCGCTACTGACGTCACTCCCGCGCGAATTAAATTCTATATGCGCGCGCGCTTTAGGTAGAATTATTGAATTAAATAAACGAAAAAAATATTATATTTAAATAAAATGATAAGTGTGTGTAAGCCGTGTATCAGAAAAATCCACAGTTTTAGGACTTTCCCGGAACACGGCTTCGCCGCGTGACTGAAAAGTCCTACAACTGTGTTGCCAGCTTTTTTAAAATGCTTTGGTGTTACGAATATCGATTTGTATTAAGTGTAGTATTTCTTAGTAGAGTTTTCTTCTTGAAAATTTTTCATGGGTTGTTTTGTTATATTTTTATTTTGTAGCGATTTATTTAGCTTGTATTCGATTAAACCAGAAGTCGATAAACAGCCAGAATCTGTATTATAAAAAAAGGATTATTATTCCGGGATATTTATGTAAATAAATTTTGTCTTAAATATGTTTTGACAAATCTTTGTGTATTTACAAAAATGTTGTTTGCGTATAGGATATTTTCAAGAATATCTCCCGAGGGATTATGGAAATGATTACTCCTTACCCTTATTCTTTCCTTCTGTGTGATTTTCAGTAGATTTTTTTGCGCATCATATTTAGCATAAAGAGACCTACTTTGAGTAAATACGTCCTTGTTGTTTGTGGGTTTGATGGGTTCTGCCTACCGACTCATTCGGGATCACTTTATTTTCTATCCAGTTGATGTACAGAAAATCCAACATCAGGCAGTGATTCATATCGGATAAAGATTAACCCACTTTGTACCTAATAAATGTTTGTTCAAAATATTAAAACAAAGTTTATTGGTTTTAAGGGCCAGCATTTTTCGAGCAAAAGATTATCTTAAACAATTTTAAAAATTCTGATAAATTCATTTTATTATTATTATTTAATATTTATATAAAGGGCTGATTTTTAAGAAAACAATTGTTTGCACATGGTTACATTCATCTTACAAGAAAAAAATTTTAAATACTCTTGCTTATATACGAGTACATAGATCGGGCGATCAAATTAACGAGTTATTTAACATTATTTTCCATGAAATTTCTTTTTTTTTATTTTCAGTTATAATTTGGTCAGTTGTCATACTAAAAAGATTAAAAAAAAAAAAATTTTTTTTTAATCTTGGTGAATTTGATTAATCGCCTCCAGTGTTGGAAAATAACATATATAATTTGTATATTTAACGTTCTTTAGACTAGGTTAGCGAACGAAGCGAGCGTAGGTTATGATGTTTGGCTTAAATTTAAACTTCCTTTTTTTTACGAGGGTCTCGCGTAATCTATGTACCTTAGAGACTGGTATTGGGTGATTTTTTTTTTTTATTTTTACTTCCTTGTACGAAGTAAAGGAAATATCCATTTTGATTAGTTTCGGCGTGATGGTCTGTACGTACGTACTATTTCGCATTACTCAAAAAACTCCACCGTAGGATGTTGAAATTTTGAATTTATGACTGTTGTAATATCTGGTTGTGAACCTTCCATTTTTATTGCAATCGACTGATCCAAAAGTGTCCAAAAAAGCCAAAAATGCAAAAACGTTTGGATTTTGGACTTTTTCCTAACTGCAGTAATAAGCCTTCATTGACAGCTTTTCAACGATATCATTAGTGGTACTTATTTTCATTGGTTCCAGAGTTACAGCCAAATAAAATTTTAATCAATCAAACATTTGGATCTTACAAGGAAAGGCACATCGGTTCGAATCAGACTTCATCTCCTGTTTTTCTTAACTGTTTTTTTTTATTTTTTTATTTAAATATATTGATTTATTAATAATTATTAGCCTCTCATTGTAAACATATTTTTACGATGAATAATTCAGTAATAACAAAAAAAAGAAAAAATATCAGAAGTTATTAATGAAATAAAATTTTATGTACTTTTCATTTTAAAAAATCTGTATATAATTTATAGGCGGTTAAGGATGTCATGAGGGGATCCACATCAGATTTTTAGTTATCGTTTCAACCCTCACCACAGCTTCTGTGTGTTTGTCAGACATATGCCAGCAAAGGACCGAATAAGCAAATATTTTTCTTTCACTGACATTTGTTATGTGTCGACATTCACCGGAGAATGTTGACATTCTCTAATTTCGGTCTTTCACGGTGACATATATATATATATATATATATATAATTAATTTAATTTTCACTCCGCTAACTTTGTACGAGTCGATAATCAATGCGTGGAATATCAGATAGATGCGTAAACGTAAATATTTTTTCCCCAGAATATTAGTCGATAATTAATTTCATTCGCGTATATTATTCAGTATTTATAAAGAAATTATGTCATTGTTTAGCGTGGAATTCAATTTGTTGAATATACTTTTTTCTACATTTAAAAAAAAAATTAATGTTATTTTAACGACGCGGTAGTTTAACGAGATAAATTGTAACGTAGGATAAACGTTATAATTATATTTTTTGGTTGAAATCTCTATTTATAACGCCAATGTTCATTTCTTGATTTTCTAAATTCTACCGCCGGGTCGCTCTCCCACGACCCCACAAGCTCTCCCCGGTACTGTGCTACGCTATGCCATGCCACGCCGTGCCGGTAGTAGCTATGGCTCTATACTCTCACCCTTCGTATCATTTACTCTCTCCCTCGTACTCATTCTCTGCAGGGACCGATCGATGTACACACCACTCATTCGTACAGCCACGCCCTCGTCCCGCTCTCTTCTATATAATCTAGCCCCTTTAAAATATTCTCTCTTACTCTCTATTCCAGTCCTCCCCCTCATCGACCTCTCTCACTTTTTCTCTCTCGGTTTGTCCTCACTTGTAAACACTACCTTTCAAATTACAACTCATTAATATGAATAGCATTTAGATACGTCGAGTGATAACTGGGTGCTAGCTTCATTATTTGTTGCTTACCTCGCAGTTACAATGCGGCTGTCATCTTTGTTATATTTTTTTTCAGCTAAAATACTAAATTTTTTTTTAAATTTGCTCATTAGTCGTCTTATAATCATATCAGCGATTGTATTGTTTTTTTTCTAAAAATTATTTTATTTTTTTGTATATTTATTTTGATGAGGTTTCTTTGCCCCAAATTTTATTACATTTATTGTAAGAATCTGTTAATTACTTTTTATACAATACGAAATATATCTTGAGTTTTAATAATAACGTTTCTTAACTTTTTTCTAAAAAGAAATGGTGTCGGGTTATGTGTAATGTACTTTTTTTTTGTTAATTTTAATTTCAATTTTTTTCTTTATTGTTTATTAAATAAGCTTTTTCTTATATTTTTATTTTTTTATTTTTATTATAAGCCGTTTCTTTTTAAACGGGACCTGTATATAGCTGCGTATTTTATTAGTTATAAATTTATTATTAATATACCCTGATTATAAATAAATATCGGTTAATTAAATTGAAGAATTCATTTAAATTAAAAAATCTGATGTAGACACTACATGACTTCCTTGTACGCCTATTAAATTACGTATACACATTTTTTTTTTAATGAAAAGTACATAAAATTTATTTTCATTAATAACTTCTGATATTTTTTCATGGTTTTTTTTTTATTATTATTTATCGTAAAGATTTTTTTTACAATTAGAGGTTAATTGGTTAATAAATCAATATATTTAAATTTAAAAAAAAGTTTAAAAAAGGTGATGAAGTCTGATTCTAACCGATGTGCCTTCTTCTCCTTCCAAATATTTCATTAATTAAAATTTTATTTGGCTATAGCTCTGGAACCAATGAAAATAAAATAAAATAAGTATCACTTATGATATGTCGTTGAAAAGCTCTCAATGAGGGCTTATTATTGCAGTTAAGCAATAATAAAAAAAGAGGGGTAATAAGCAATAATTAAAAAGAGGGGTTATTGCAGTGAATTTTGGGCTTTTTCGATTTAGTCGATTTAGTCAAAAGGAGAGGTGCACAGCTAAATGTTACAACAGTCCTAAATCAAAATCAAAAATTTCAACATCCTACGGCTAATCGTTATTTAGTTATGCGAAATACATACGTACGTATGTACAGACGTCACGCCGAAACTAGTCAAAATGGATTCAGGGATGTTCTAAATGGATATTTCCATTGAAATCTGAAAATCGAAATTTTTCACGATTTCAATATTTCTTTTACTTCGTACATGGAAGAAAAAATATATATTTTTTAAAATCAACTTTTCCTTTATATGTTTTGAGGGATGTGGTATTAAAAATATTTTTTAATTGTTTTTATTCAAAATATCATTTTTCTGTCTTAAAGTAAAATTTACAATCGTTTTCAATATTAAACAATCCATAAGTAAATATGATCACATGCAGAGAGGAATTCATCAACCCACCGGGTTGATCTAGTGGTTAACGCGTCTTCCTAAATCAGATGATTTGGAAGTCGAGAGTTGCAGCGTTCAAGTCCTAGTAAAGCCAGTTATTTTTACACGGATTTTTGAATACTAGATCGTGGATACCGGTGTTCTTTGGTGGTTGGGTTTTTTAATTAACCACACATCTCAGGAATGATCGAACTGAGAATGTACAAGAAAGACTACACTTCATTTACACTCATACATATCTTTCTCATTCATACTCTGAAGAATTATCTAAACGGTAGTAACCGGAGGCTAAACAGGAAAAAGAAAGAAAAGAAAGAAAGAGAGGTTTTCATCAAAAATAATTAGGTACATACTTATTATTATTCCTATACAAAACACGTCAATGTACGAACACACATAAAGTTATGTCAGACAACATTATCATTGGTAGTTCGACACAAAACAAAAACAACTATAAGGATTAATAAACAAGGGAATCGATGAAAAACTGAGAGAAAAAAAATGAAAATAAAACTAAAATTAATTACGAAAGAGCGACTAAAATTGAATGAAATGAAATAATAAATCGTTGGGTAACAATCAGTTGATGCAGGTCAAACTGAAATCACATAAAGTCACCAAGGTCCAAAACGTAGAGTCATTTCAGCAAGTTAGCAGATAAATAATTCATGTGGTAGTTTTGCCGTAGTTTATATTTTGTAGCGAATCGCTTTATTTCTTCTCGAACATCGGTAAACCCAGATATTCGTGGATTTCACTGATACGAACCAAAGCGCCTCTGTTATATTCCTCAGTAATTTGTTTCGGAATTGCCGTTGTTGTTGCTTTTAATACCCCAAAGCTAAATTCCATAGGTCCAAAGACGTTTCAGAATAATAGTGTACAGCAACTGCTTCTTATTTAGTGAAAGTTGGGATTTCCTATTCGGCAACCAGTATATTTCCTTAAACATAATATTCAGTTGTTTTCTTTTTTCCTTTACATGTGAACATCCACGTCGGATGACGACCAAGATGCCGTACATTTTGAGCATGCGGGATGAAAACACCATCGAATTGGATCCTTGAGCAATCTTCTCTCCTCATTGCGAATGTCACTTGATTTAACTTCGTTTGATTTAACACCTTTATCTTCCATCTAAATAGCCATCCGTTGATTTGGTCCGATTCAGATTATAGGTTACTTGTAGCTAGAGTTGGATGAACATCGACAGCACGGATAGCTGTATCATCGTCGTAATCGTAGGAAAATAAAATTATATTTTACCAACAGGATGTGATAATAAAGTTCTATTTCAATTAACCATACATCTCAGGAGTGGTCGACCTCATTTACATTCATTCATACATCATCCTCTGAGCTAATACCTTACGATGGTTCCGGAGGCTAAACAGAAAAAAAGAAGTTGGAGGTGGTGTTTAAATATCTGTTCTGACTCAAAAACAGTTAAGTTTGAATGTATAATTAAACAAGTTTATTGTTAAAAAAAAAACAAAATATAATATTTTGTTTATATATTTCTTTAAGTTGATACTGGACATAATTTTAAAGAAGTATGTAAAATTTCAGTTTTCCGAGTTGAGTGTACGTAATAAAAGAGAAAATATTTGTTTAGTAAATTTCTCTTTGCTCGTCGTTAATTGTATATTTTTATAGCGCTTTTTCTTTTTGTCCGTATATGCTGATTCCTCAAGTTGTATGAAAAATTAAAGGTTAGTCTTTTTTTTTAAAGTGGTACCTTTGTATGCGCACGTTCTCTTTAGGATTACACTCGACACAATGTGTGGCTTAGTTTGGTGTATTATTAATTAAAAAATTAAAAAAAACCTATCATCATTTACAAAAACATCAATCTTTTTTGAATAAAACGTAAAAATATATCTGTCAAACTTTTAACTTTTTATTTTTTATATCTGTAATAAATCGACATCCATCAAGTTCACTTTCCTTCGTTTTATTTTCATTAAAAAAAAAAAAAAATGTTAATATATTTCAGTGGATATCAAACTTACGGAGAGAAAACATTCAACTGCAATGCGTTTCAATAATTTATATATATATAATATTTTTATATATATGTATATATAATAATTATTTGATTCATCAATCAATACTTCGCTTAGAAGGATTAATATTTACATAATAGCTACGTGCAACTTGTTCAACCAATAATTATTCTTTGTTATATCAAATAATGTCTTGCGAGAAGTCTGAATAGTGAACAGTAATGATGAGATAAATAAAATATCAAGACTAATTTACCATGTAACTTTCACGTTGAATTGAAGGAATTATCCACCTGTCCGTTTAAATAATATAGATAGTACATAAGTATACACAGTACATACAAGCAACTGGAATTTACAAATGCTGCAAAGATTCCAGGATAAAATTCTGCGTTTTTTTTTTTTTCAGGAATACTGAAATAAATTAATTCCAGAATATTCCGACGGTGAAAGATGAATTAAGAGATTCAGTCTTGAAGCGACTGAGTTCATAAAAATACCTTAGCGGTAAATTTTTTACACAACGATCAAGATATTCGGAATTGAAAGCGACTTCATGTTTTAGCGGGGGAAAACAATTATGTAAAATAAGAATTTTTTATAAAGATTGTGTTATCATTTTACGGTCATTGAATGTTTATTCTTCTAAAAAGAATTTGTTCAAAGATTAATTTTTTATACGTTAATAAAAAATATAAACTGTGAGAATAATTTACAAATGTTTATTTTTCATTGATAATAATATGATTTGATAATACAGGGTCATTCACGGGAACCGGATGTTTTTAAAATAATCATAAAAAATTGACTATTTACTTTAAAAAAAATTTATTGGTACTGAAACACTTGTTAAATCAAAGCATTTGTTACTTACTCATGAACGAAAAATTATGTCCGGCAAGTGATGTCCATTTTGGGCAATACATTATTGTAGCCTTTCACGGTAACTGGCCTCAATTCTTTGCAGCATGTCTACATCAATCTGGGTGACGTGTGACGAATTGAAATCTTTAGGTCCTCCAATGTACGCGGTTTATTGCCGTACACACGCGATTTCAGAAACCTCCACAGAAAAAAATCACAACTACTCAAGTCGGGTGACCGAGGGGGTCAAGGAATATTGCCGAATCTGGAAACAAGTTACGCAGAACAGCCATCGTTGCCCTCGCTGTGTGCGCTGTAGCTCCATCCTGCTGGAATAACACATTTTGAAAATCGATTCCCCGGTTTCGTAACTCAGGGATGAAAAACGTATTCAACATCGCAATGTAACGATCAGCTGTTACAGTTACGGCAGCGTCATTTTCTTCAGAAAAATATGGTCCAATAACACCGACCTTTCCTATTGCACACGAGACAGTCACCTTTGGGCTATGAAGTGGTCTCTCGTGAAGCTGATGCGGGTTTCTTTCTGCCCAATACCGGCAATTCTGTTTGTTGACCAAGCCATTCAGATGAAAATGGGCTTCGTCACTCATTAACAATAACAAATTTTCATTTTCTTCAAAAACGGTAAGCATTTCTCGACAAAATTGTAATCGCCGCGTGAAATCTTGCTCGTTTAACTGCTGCACGACGGCTATCTTGTAAGGATGGAAATGCAGGTCTATATGCAGAATTCGTCTTACCGTACTTGTGCTCATTTGAAGCGCTGCTGAATGCCTCTGAATAGAGCGGCGTGGGCTTCTGACAATGGCTTCCCTTACTCGTTCGATGTTCTCCGGAGTGCTAGCAGTTCGTCGGGGACCCGGTGGTTTTTTCTTCAATATTGAACCGCTTGTTCGAAGGTTGTTTACCCATCGCAATATTGTGTTACGAGAAGGGACACTTGTATTACGATGGATATTAAACTGACGGCGGAAATCTCGCTGAACAGCAGTTACGGATTCGTAATTTCGCACAAAACTGTCATACGCGTACAGGCGTTGGTCTAGAGCCCACGGCTACATCTCAACGACTAAAATGTAAATGCTATGATCAAAGGAAACGTCAGACACCATCCACGTACCCCTCCCACCACGAACGCCCGAGTACAACCCACTTCAAAAACATCCGGTTCCCGTGAATGAATCTGTATAATAAGATTTTTATCATTATTATTCCTTTTGTACGACTTTTTTTAATGATAAGCAACATTAATTTTTTCTGAAACGTTATACTGTTATTATTATATAAGATGGCGCGCATGACTTTTATATATATATATTTATATAATTATTACTACACTGTTTTTTAAAATATGTACATTTAAAAAGAATTACCTAACAGCGCTTTTATATCGTAATTCAAATTCAATGTTGAACTTACATTAAACGTTTTCCTATAGTTTCCTTCAATTCCAGTATTACTTACTCTGTACCCGTGATTCTCAACCTTTTTAACCCTTCAACCCCTAAAAAGTAAAAAAAATGTATAACAAAATTTGTCAGATTTCTCCGTGATCGTGGTCGATAATTCCAGTTCTGTAATTTGATTTTGAAATTTCCATTACAATTCCATAAGAGAGGAATTTAATGAATATTTACACGACTGTTATTACAAAGGGGTATATTTCAGTATCATTATTGTACGTGAGATTTTAATATTTTAAAGATAATTGGACGGAAATGTGTAAAACGAGATCATATATATAAATCTTACAAAAATCGGGTAAGAGGATGAAGGAAGGTAAGGTAAGGTATAAGTAATAAAGGTTGTGATAAGGGTGATCTAGTCTGCCTTGTATACCGTTTAACTTATGTATAGAGCAGCGTTTCTTAACTTGGGTGTTAAGAAATTAACTTACAACTTTACCCGTAAACAATAATGAATATTTTTATGAGAAAAGATATCATTTATTATAATCATTTTACTTACATCTATAAGTGCAACAATAAATGAAATGAGAATAAAATAATGAGGTTACGTTTGTTTTTCATTTAAAAGTTTCTCTACACGTGGATCTTTGTTAGAAACATAAAAGTAAATTGTTTTCAAGTGATAAAAAACGATTCCTATATTATTTAGTTTTTAGCTCAACCATTGACGAAAATCTTTTTCACAGAGGTAAGACGTGGCGAAAGGGATTAATATTTTCTTCTATGACCAAATATCCATATTCATTTCCACGAGCAAACGGAAACGTATCTAAATCTTCACATAAAATTATAGTTGTAAAATTTTATAGGCAGACATCTCGATGACTGGTTGTGAATCTCAACCGGTAACTTAGAAGCTGTAACAACGTTTTCACTAAATGGATTCAGTACCCATCTCTTCGACAAATAATTTTTAACTTCCTAGAAATACTCCTACAACTCAATTTTTAGCTCACGCAAATGCATCTTCATACTTTCCCAAATCTATCTATTTCGCATATAAATCTATTTTTTAAAAATGAACAGTTACATCGTTTGACCACACTAAAAAACCGAAATTGCAATTATTTTCAATGAAACTTGTTCAAATGTACGTATCATATGCATGTTCGAATATGACGCTTTCGCAGCGAATATTATGCAAACAGACCAAATCACAAGGAGCACGTACTTATTAAGTTGGAACCTGTAAATTGCTCATGTTTGTACACTTCATACATGCATGTTTATATCCGTTGCTATCAACGCAGCTAAGTAGTTTTAACTAGATTTTATTGGGTTGGGGTTGGGGGTTCGAGAAATATTCATTATATATTTTTCTTTTTTACTTTTTAGTGGTCGCGGAGTTAAAAATATTGAGAAACACGGGTATAGAGGAAGCAATACTGGAATTGAAGGAAATATTTTAAAGTAATTTATCAAAGGAGAGAAAATAAAAAATGTTCATTGAATGTCATAATGACATGATTTATTGCTAGAAGAGAAATCCAGTTTGAAATTTATTAAATGTCAAACAAAAAACAAGGAAGTTGGATAATGACGGATTGTGTATTAAAACAGTTGAAAAATATATTGGTACTAGCAGAGAACAGATTTACCAATATAAAATATAGATTCAAGTGTTAGGAAGAAGTTCTTAAAAAATGTTTAATCGATTGGAGCGCTTTATATAAAATACTGCAGGAGGAAAAGAATAAAACGTTTAAAATTTGGTTTTACAAGAGAATGTTGAAAAATTTGACGGTACGATAAAATTCGAAATTAAAAATTCTAAGAAACGTAGAAGAGGAGATAAATTTATAGCAGTTTATTGTAGGATGATGACGATCGGTCAAACTACCCAGCTGTTAAGATACTCTGTTTAGGTAATTTGGTGATAACCTACTGGGTTCGTCTAGTGGTGAACGCGTCTTCCCAAATCAGCTGATTTGGAAGTCATGAGTTCCAGCGTTAAAGTCCTAGTAAAGTCAGTTATTTTTACAGGGATTTGAATACTAGTTCGTGGATACCGGTGTTCTTTGGTGGTTGGGTTTCAATTAACCACACGTCTCAGGAATGGTCAAACTGGGACTTTACAAGACTACACTTCATTTACACTCATTCATATCATCCTCTGAAGTATTATTTGAAAGGTAATTACCGGAGGCTAAAAAGAAAAAGGTAATTTCGTGATACGTAGAAAACTGCGGATAAAATCAAAGATTAAAATTTATAAAATAGATTATTGAATTTCGTAAAATAATAAATGTTTTAAGGTTAAAGATTAGCAAAAAAAAAAAAGATAGCATAATACTATTCAAATTACTGACAACAAAAAAAAAAAAACTGTAATATTTTCCTGGCTTTGGTTATTCATTGTTACAAGTACGAGTATATAGTGGAAAAATAATGATACATGAAAAAGTTTATCTAAGATTTCTTTTTTTTGTGGGGGACGGAGAATAATTTATGACGAAGTTTTATTGTAAATTATCATTCATGTTATGAATTTAAAAAAAAAATCTTTTTTGATATATTTAAATTTTTGTCTGCTTCCCCTACCACCAAAATTACTTTCCAAGAATTAATTTTTTTAATTTTCCTACATTTTCTTTTACATGGAAAAAATTAAAAAATTCTATTGAAAAATATTCATTTAATGAAAGGTTATCTAAGATTTATTTATTTATTTATTTTTTTTTGGGAGGGGCTGAATTATGATAAAATTTTATTGTAATATTATTATGAAAAGTTTAAACAAAATCGATATTTTTAAAATCTGATCAGCTCATATACTGTAATTTTGACCCAAAAGTATTTTGTTTTGTTTTTTTTTGGATCACTTGTATTCTACTCTGTGCATTTACGGACGCCTAAGCAATGTCGGGCTCGCTAACAGGTGCCGCAAGATGTTATTAATATGCGTATGAAACCTGCGTACTGCCGACTAAACCACTACCTTTGGCTACCGTATTTCCTGGAACTGCTAGTGAAGCATCTTTCTGGAAAGGGGATTTACGCCCACTCACACGTCATAGTGCTATAGCATCATAATAGTAGTAGCATCATAAAAATACATCGGCCACAGAAAATCAACAGCAAACACGATACATCACCGTACATCAAGATACAGAAAACAGATTATGAAACTACATACAAAGAAAAATGTCACACAACATATACAAATACAAGAGAAGAAAAACTCAATAAAGCAAGTCTCACAACAATATCATATAAAAAAATCATCAAAACCAATACAGCAAGAACAAAAAAAATACGCCTAAAGTGAGACATTCATTAATATTTCACGATCAGTGCAACAACGCATTTATAGTGAGTGATACATGCATACATAGCAGTAAAAATCTGCAGCCAAACAGCTAATCCTCACGAAATAAAGTAAATACAAAATACTACATACTACATACTACAATAAGTCCCTAAGAAACAGCTTATTAGCTCAAGATCAGATATACATCATAAAGACATAATATACTTCAAAAACAAAATACTCAAATATATACGTAAAAAAATTATAAATCAAAAGCATTGCATCATATCAGTACAGCAAACTTACGCCATAAAGTAACCAGGCACACATACATACCCCAAATACTTACTACCTGCGGACGCCATCAGATACGGGAGCGGAGTGCCCGCGGCCTCTTCACGTCAAGGCGAGAACCCTACATGCATGGGGGACCCCCTAGTCGCTCATTCGCAAACCTGTCCGCCCCCTATAGGCGGCGTCCGACGCCGCCTATTGTTTCGTGACTCCTCCCATGCTTGGAGGTCTCTTATCATGATTTTCACATAGGTAGGGATCGCCTTCCAGTTTTTTTCTTTTCTGTCATTATGTCTATCAGCTCCACACACAGATACATAACTTCCCTGCCTAGTACATTAAGTAGCTCTGTCGTAGATCCTTCCTATCTCGGACAGTGGAATAACATGTAGTATGGCGTTTCCTCCTCATCTCATACCGGGCAGTTCTGTTCGTCGTCGAGACCGTACTTATGAAGGTATGCTCTGTACCCCTACTACTACTACTACTACTTTATGCCTATAAAAAACTTTTAAAAAATCCAGTCAAAAATATGTAATAAATAAAAACATAAGCCAACCCCTATTTTCGATTTTTTAGCAAGGGGGAAGTTTTGGGTAATTTTCTTTTTTAAAGATGTAAGATTAGCATGTAAAATGTAAGATTAGACGCATTTACTGAGCTTAAATATAAAGGAAGAGGGGTTATGTTCATCACAGAATTTTGAGAAAATTGACCCCCAAAAAACTACTTAACCCCCTAGAGATATTGATCCCAAAATTTTACCGACAAATTACCCCATATACACGGGTCTCTGTACAAACTTTCATCAAAATCGGTTTATCCAGTCAAAAGTTATTAAGCTTCAAGCACGCCAACGCAAGAACATACGAACCAATTTATTTTGTTTCAAAAAAACATGATATAAAATCAATCATACTATATATTTTCTTTCTTTCTTTTTCCTGTTTAGCCTCTGGTTATATTTATATAATTATATAATTATATATAATTAAATATAATTATATTTAATTACCTTTCAGGTAATACTTCAGAGGATGAATCAGGTTGATATGTATGAGTGTAAATGAAGTGTAATCTTGTACAGTCTCAGTTCGACAATTCCTAAAATGTGTGGTTAATTTAAACCCAACCATGAAAAGATCACCGGTATCCGCGATCTAGTATTCAAATCCGTGTAAAAATAACTGACGTTACTAGGACTTGAACGCTGGAACTCTCGACTTACAAATCAGTTGATTAGGGAAGACGCGTTTACCACTAGACCAACCCGGTGAGTTAACCAAACTATATATTAAACATACTATACCATACTATATAAACCATGTAATATAATATAATACTATGCTATATAACCATACTATGTAATAAACCGTACTATAAAATCATGAAAAAAATGTAAAAAAAAAACCATTCCCCATTTTTTCAATGATTTCCATTACTTTCTTCTTGCTGCATAGCTGTAAAGCTGAATGCCAGGAATGTAAAAAAGAGGAAAATAGATGAGATAATAGGTAAGTCCTGTAAGTTTATTTACGTATTGTTTTTGTGTATAGTTGTACACACATATTTTTTTAAATCTGAATTTGTTTTTTCATCATTTTTATCCATTTTAAGTATCTTATGAACATTGCACAAAAAATTATTATTTTTTCATAGATAATTAGAGATATTTCTTTATCAGATGAATGCATAACAAAAGCCGTAATTATTTATCGAATGATGATGAAATTAAATAATAATTGTTGCAGAAAATCAACCGATATAATTAGAAGTGCAAGATAGCTTTTACGTACCGTAGTCAAATGTAATAAATTTTAATTCGATAAACGAATTACGTTGAGATTTGTTATTTAATTTATTTAGTCACATTAATTATAGCGATATAAAAGTTAAGCCGATAATGATTTTATTTTTTAATATCTATAAAGTTTTCCTGTCGCGTTAAATTTTGGAATGAAGCTGTCTCTTTCTTGTAATAGAATTACGTATTTTACACGGCAAGGAGTCTTCTCCCTAAAATACTTGATTTTGTTAATTAAGATGATTAATTTTCATCTTGTTTAACGTACAATTTCCTTAAACAAATTGTTAAATTTGCGTGATGCTTTGGTTTGGTTTGCGTAATTGTATTTATATTTATTTACGCGGTAATAAAAATAATAGATGCGTTTATAAAAGAAATTAAAAATTATATTTAGTGAAATTGGCTTACAGTCGGCACTATAATTCGGTGTAATTAAATAATTAACTAAAATATTCCTAGAAATATTTTATCTGCAATTTAATATATATCTTTTCTTATCCTTTATATAGTAAAAACTTGTTCTAATTTATTTCATGTGCCTTTTTTTTACATTCCCCATGTAATTTGTTGGTTTCTGAGCAAAACAGTTTGTGTTTAAAAAATTAAATTACAACTCAACAGAATTTGGGTCGGGTGGATGAGTGCACGCAAACTTATGGAATTAATTGCTGTTTTGTCTTTTACCGCTGAAATTGTATATGTAGGCTCCAATCTAATATTACTGAAGTTATATAGATGTGTACTTTATAAGGTTGCGTGTGTGGTTTTCCGAATGAAAACTTTCAAGCTTAGTCGTTAACAAATAAAATATGAAATCAAAGAAGGATAAAATAATTTTCTTTTTTTTTAATCGCACATCAATAAATTTATTATTATTTTTTATAATATAGGTTTTTTTAATTTCGTTTATAATATTGTACATTTTAGCGTTTTAAAAGTTTTTTTTGCGCTCAAGAGCCGTTTAGTTGATTTTTGATTTAATGTTGATTGTTAAGGATGTTGATTAATGTTGATTTTTGAAGTTAAGGATCTTTTTCGGAATTCCCCCCCCAAAAAAAACACTTAATTTTTTAACCGGTCTGTCAAAAATGTATGTATTTTTTATATCCATTAATAATTAGGTGGGAATATGCATGTTTAAAAATAAAAAATAAAAAATTTGTAATTTTTCGTTTCTCTCCCTCCAAACGTTTGCAAGTTTTCACATGGAGATAACTGAAAATAGCAAGAAATTGATATTTTCAATAAACAGGTTGGAGAAATAACCAAATATAACCATTTATATTACCATTCTTATAACCATTTATATTTATTTATTTTATAAATACAATCTAACCAAACTTAACCTATGCTCGTTTCGCTCGCTAACCTTAATAATTAACAGTAATGTTTTGAATATTTAAATAATAAATTTAGTTATTATTGATGCGATTATTTTTTCTTATTTGTTGTTTTGTTGAAAATTCCATGCCTGACCGGAATTCGAACCCGGGTATTCCGGATGAAAGGCCGAGACGCTACCACTTGCGCCACGGAGGCCGGCAGTTATTTCTTATTTAAATAATCAAAACGTGGCTGTTAATTAGTTGAGGTTAGCGATCGAAGTGAGCGTAGGTTACGTTTGGTTGATTATATTTATAATTTATATCTGTAATTATAAGCAAGCAATAATGATTATATTTTTAATATATAAAATATCTTAATATGGAGAATGTTTAAAATTACTGGTATAAAAGAGCGTGTCAGTGTGTGTTATTTCTCCAACTTGGTTATTGTTAATATCAATATTTCCTTCGATTTCTAAACATGTATATTCCCACCTAATTCATACTGGATATTATAAAAATGATTTCATCAATTTTTGGCCGATTAGTTAAAAAAATAAGTGTTTTTTTGAGGTGGGAATTACGAAAAAGATTTTTTTTAAATAAAAATAAAATGAATTTCAGTATTAAAACGAAAAATAAGTAAAAATCAATACTTAGAAAGGATTTTAAAAATGATGATTAATTCTATTATAAAATAAAACAATAAAAACAAAAATAATAATTGATTTGACTAAGCTAATAATTATTTGTTAACTACAGTGACAAATATAGTTAACATAGAAATATTTTGCGGAAATAAAGTAAATGATATATATTCTTACACGTGCTAGCAAGGTTTGGTTTAGCTAATAGATAAAGTTCACTTAACATCGACATATTTATTGTATCAACTGTTTGATCCGTTTTACCGTATGACATTAAAAACGCATCACCGGTTTTCATTCTATAAGTTTAGTGATAAGTAAGTCGTTTACTTTTGGCAAGATTTGAAATCGTGTCGTTTTATTCGTTGGTAATGTATAATGTTAATAATTTATTGTATTTGTGTCTAGTTATTTATCTAAATTAAAATTTTATGTTAATTTTTTATTCGTTGAAATATATCTCCTTTTTTTATTTTTCGATACAATATAAAATACTCCATTCTAAACGATTATTGAAATTGACTAGAAAATAAGAAAACGCTTTAAAAAGTTAACAAAAAAAATCTAAAATTAGTTGGCCATTTCGATTGTTAAACAGTCATCATCAGTGCATGCTCGTTATATAATGAGAAAGATAACATGAATATCACGCCAATCAAACAGCCTGTTTTCCTTTTCTTGGAGGAGGAGGGAGAAACGTATGTGTTGAGTATTATATTGTAGGTTTCATGCTTTCGCTGTGTATAATGTTATTAGTTTTATTAGTCTCTTTTAAGATTTTCCTACAAATTTCGCTGTTCTTCATTTCATTTTAAGATCTATTCAATTTGAATTATATTGATCCAGTTATTTTTTATATACCCCAATAACACATTCAGTGGTTTCTTTTCTTTTTCTTTCAATTTTTATTATTATCATGTTTCACTGCTATATAGCGCACTACTCATATGGGTGCACTATTACATCCCGTAATAATGTTTCCAAGAATTTATTTTTAATTCGGAGATCTTTTACACGAAAGTACAATCTTTTTTGCCCAATCTATCTTAATTTGTCCATTTTTTGTAACTTAAAGAATGTCTATTTACTCCTAAATAATAAAAGTCTGCATTGTTTGATTGAACAGTACGCTTCACTGACTCACTCAAAAATCAACAAAATACTTTCTAAATGCATCAAAATACTTCTCACCAGTAGTAAGTCTTCCGTTTCCCCCACGATTCCTCAGATGATGAGGGTAGCTTTACTCAAAATTATAACATTACTATTGCTATGATTTTGCGGTAATAAACATCAATAAATACATTTTTCAATAATATAATATAAACAATTTACGACAAATTGTTTTCCTTCAAGGTACTAAAAAACTACCGGATAATAGATAAGAATTCTGTTTAGGAAAATCCTTGTTAAGCCCTTAAACTATCAAATAAGAAAATTTTGAATTTCACTATAACCTTTCAGTCAGATTTCGCTGGAGATCTGGTTTGTGTTTTACTACCAGTTTACTGTGTGTTTGATGTTGTGCTTTATCAGGCTCAAGGCCAGCATCAGGCTCAATCTGTAATGTATGAATCTTTTCGATGCTGTATATACATTTATATATATATATATATATATATATATAAGCTTGGATAGAATTTCGTTTGTTCTACTATCTTCTATAATTTAAATCCGTAGAAACACTATTTATAAGTACTGAGATAATATTTATCGATGACCTATTCGTTTTCACTAACGAATTATTATCGTTATAAACCGAATTATTAATTGGACGAAAGCATGTTTTATTATATGGTGTGTGTGTGTGTGTGTTTTTACTAGCAGACCCGGCAGTGCTTCGCTGTTGTTAGATTTGAGTATACATATATATTAATGAAAACAATTGAAAATTTGATGTGGCTGCTAAATCATCACAATTAATACTGAACATAACAAACTTGCAAAACATTACGGAACCTCACAAAATTTAACCTTTCACTTTATAAAAGTCAGAATGTAAATAAATCCAATTGGCAAACCAGCACTACTTAGCGGATTTAATTCAAACTACTCTCTAAACACAGTTGCCGGTTTAAAATACCCCTACTTTCTTTCTACTGGTCAGATCGAAGATTTAAATAGCTTAAAAACCTTCTCCAGACAACGCCGATCATTTTGAAAAAAACCCACGCGTAAATCGGTCCAGTAGTTTTCTAGTCTATAACGGACACACGTACGAACATTGCCTTTTATATATATTGAAGAAAGTGTGCTTTTATATTTGTTTCGTAAGTATCTCGACACAGGCGCCACCTAACGGGTATAGTTTTTGTAAAAATTTTTCTTTTCACGTAACTAATTGTATTCTGAATATGACTCAAATCGCACCATAAATGCAATTTTTCGAAATATCTTTACTCTATCGCCTCCTAGCGGTTCCAAACTAATTCAGAAACCTTCGCGGGCGTGCGCACAATTCACCAAAGTTTCATCGCAATCGAATTAATGGTAGAAGAACGCATACGGAACAAACATTCATTTTTATTTGTATATAAGTTATATTAAAAAAAACCCAAAAAAACCAGATTGTTTCCTTTCCCTTATTTTGTGTTTTGAATGGAGCAATAAACTTCTACCTCGTCCTATATTTCCTCTAAAACTTTTCGACGTCTATATCCCTACTTTAACATTTTTTTTAATTTTCTGTAACCACATTTTCTTGGTCTTCCGCTTGATTCATTCATTTCATACGCTTAACTATACGACTTAATCTCCCTACCCTACCGGCACATTCTACGTTTGCGAGATCGCATACTCTTCACACGATCCATC
Organism: Lycorma delicatula; assembly: GCF_047948215.1. NCBI lineage: Eukaryota > Metazoa > Arthropoda > Insecta > Hemiptera > Fulgoridae > Lycorma > Lycorma delicatula. The sequence continues at coordinate 19,607,989 of NC_134463.1, read as the reverse complement.
TTTCTGTCTTGTTTTCTTTACGATTTTTTTTAGTCAGTTTTAAAAACTTAATCTTTTTAACCATCATACAATCTATTATTTCCTGGACTCTTATCAATTAGTGAAACCATTGTAACTAATTTCGAAACTGCTACATCATTTTTCCTCACCTTCCTGTCTCTCTCTACTTCTCTGCTTGTTAAGAGTGTTTCCGATCATTGTGTGGGATTTTCTAGCCTTGGTTTACTTCTTCCTACCTTATCCATTCATTCGTTATCGACTAAAAATTATAAATTAGCCTAGATTATGAGCTGAGTAATTTAAGAATTTAGAAAAATAAATTAAAATTAAAGGACAGATAGTATTTCTCTGATTTAAGGATATCAAGTACTTTTTTATCACTAAAAAAATAAAACTGGATAATTTTCTTCTGTAATGTTGATGGAAGGAAAATATATGTATAACATCTTTTTGAGAAAAGAAACTGTGTTTTACATATACGTTGATGTATGCTAAAGATTAATCTCTCTCCGTATAAAGATGAAATCCTTGTAAATTAATCTTGTCATGTTGGTAAATTATTGTACGTGAAATATATCAGAAAACGTAATATAAACGTATTTTTTGAACAACAAAGAATTCTTTATATGCTGGTTTTCTTATATCACTTATTATCTCTTTGCTTTTGATGTAACGAAATAGGTTAAGCCTTGACACAGCCATAAAAGAGAAAGTAGATACTGAAGTATTTGATTGGTTACCCTTTTATTCCTCCCGTTTTCGGTGAAAATCAACAAAGATGTATTACGTATCCTATCCTTGAAGGAAATCCGACAGCTATTGTGGTCAATACAATGGTTGATTGTTAATTTTACTTTTACCTAGCTGTGCGTTATTCCACGTTTCTATCTATTTATTTTTATATCGAGATGCGTATTATAATTTCATAAAAAATGAATTTTTTCCTAAATTTAAACGTACAATTCTAAGTATAGCGTTAGAATTTTAATATTGAATATGTAAATAGTGATACAGAGGTCGCGCAACTTAGATATATATAGGATTTATTTGTATATTTATGTTTCTACATATTTATCTATAAAAATAAATCTTAGTAGAACTGCTACATTGATTTTTTTAATTTCCTTTATTTTATTATTTTTCTTTAAAAAACAGGTGTTTCCCGTAAATAATAAAAAAATAAAACTCTTTAAATGCTTGGAAATAGAGAGGAAAATAAACCAAATGATATATATATATATACTATAAAAAAATTATGTCGTGTTTTATTCATATTTTACCTAATGTAAACAAAAAGTTCTAAAAATTATCTTAAATTTTGTTTCATTGATTTATTAAAGTAAGATATGTGTTTATAAACTTAGATTAAATAAGTTCGGACTGTTTTAGATCTTAAGAAAAAAAGGTTTTTAAATGACATTATACGATGTCTGTAAATGAAGTTTTTTTTGGCAGCCAAAATATCAACACTTTAAACTACTAGTAAATAGGGTTATATGGACACCTGATTTATATTAGGTATTAATATCTTTAGACTATTGTTGCTACGTGAGACGTAAACAAACTTTTTTCGTTTCACGAAACAAGTTTGTTTACGTCTCACATTATTTGTTTTACGTCACAATAATGAGTGATACTAATTATGAGCACCGATGTGCAATCAAGTTTTGTATTAAACTCGGTGAAAATGCTACTGAAACTTTTTCAAAATTGAATAGGGCATATGGAGATGACGCTCTGTCACGAGCCCAAGTTTTTAGGTGGTTTAAAGTATTTTCAGATGGCCGGGAATCAGTTGGGGGACGATCTACGATCTGGAAGACCGTTTACGTCAAAAAGTAACTACTGTTAAGCGAATCAGAGACTTAATGCGGTACGACCGGTGATAATTTCAGAACAATTTAATTTGAACCGTACCACATCCATCAAATTTTGATAAACAAATTGGACATGAAAAAAGTTTTGCAAAATTGGTCCCAAAACACCTCATTGTCGAACAGAAAAACAACAGGGTGGATATGCGCCGCGATCTTCTAGGGCGAATTGAAACGTTAGTTACCGGAGGCTAAACAGGAAAAAGAAAAGAAACCTACTGTGAAGCTCTACGTAAGTTACGGTTTCACATTTAAGATCGGCGACGTGGGCGGCTGACCGACTGCGTCGTCCTGTTGCACGTCCACATGTAGCGAGTCCGACACGTGACTTACTGAGAACATTTGGATGGAAAATTTACGGTCACCACCATATAGTCCGGACTTAGCTCTTTCTGATTGAAAGAATTTTGAATTGCAGGAATCTATGAGTGGTAAGCAATTCACGGGTGACGATGAACTTAAAAATGCTGTTAATCAGTGGCTAATGGACTGGCGGCAGAAGAATACGACAAGGGTATATTGAAGCTGATGTATCGCTACGATAATTGTCTTAATTCGTGTGGCGATTATATGGAGAAGTAGTATAACGTATATAGTTTAAGAGAAATAAAAAATGTTTATAAAGTTTTCAGAATAAATTTTTTTATAATGAATCTGTCTTTACTTTAAAGATATCCTCTCGTACGTAGTATTTGCACATAATAAAAGAAGAAAATTATAAGTATTTTGTTGTTTTGTAAAAGAAACAAAACGTTTTATGTAAAGAAAACAATTTACTTTCATGTATTTTCGTCGTTAATTCAACTAAATATCGACTAGTTTCATCCACTAATTTTATTACTATTATTATTATTATTATTTCTATTACTATCTGCATTATTACAAATGATATTACATACTTCCAAGTTATTACATCGTCTCTAACTTTAATACTGACAGTCATATCGTACTGTTTGAACTAAAGTTCCAACTTGAAATTAAAACAGTATGTTGTTTGATTAAATTTGAATTTTACATGAAGTTGAAATCCCAAAACAATGTGATGTGATGTAAAACAATAAATGTTCGGTTTCGTGTTTTTTGAATCATTTATTTATACGTAATTTTCGAGGTATTTTTTTTTTTGTTTTCAACCGATTTGTTGCTATTCAAGTTTTTTAACAATTACCAAAAGTGTTTTATTATATGATTTTTATTTTTAATTGATTTGTACGTTTTATGACAGGAATTGTCAAATTTGAGAAGGTTAATGGTATATATTGTAAGTATTGTGATTTCGTGAAACAGATGTTGTTATTGTTAATATTTTTACGTGCATTTGGCACTTTTGCATTCTTCTGCTTACTGGTTGTAAATATCTTGTCGTTGTATTTTAATTTTTTTTTTTTAACACCCTTACCAGTACTTTTTCAAACCGATACTTCTGTGAATTGGAGGGTAGGTTAGATGTGGCTTTTCAATCGCCATTGCTTTTGACTTCCGCACATATAAACATACAACTGAAATGGTAGGTTCGATATTTGAACACTGGAATATTCTGGTACGGTTGTCGCACACAAAGGACTCAATTTTGAAAATTTGGATTGAATCCAGCGGTCCTATCCCCTTTTATATTTTACAGCTATCGTTTAACAATCTTCCCATCCTCTTTATCAATCCCACCTACCAATTACACCTACCCGCGCGCGCGCATGCACTTTTCTCATTCACCATTTTTAATCATCATACTTCATTGGTTTTTATCTTTTTAAACAGTCCTGGTTTTTTTTTTCTTTTGGTTTGTTGATATAACGTACAATGTAACAGTTTTTATAGCGGTTGCCAAATTTATAAAGTTTATCTTCTATGACTTATCTTAAAACGCATTTATTAAACTGATAATTCTAAAATGTTAATTGCAATTTTATACAACTGTTTTTATTTATAATACGATGGGTATTATTTAATCTGTCGACCACTTAACTGATAAATCTGCTGCGTGTTATACGATTGACAGAACATGAAAATTTATGACGATCAATTTTTGTCTTTTATTATCGATTAATCATCGTAAATGTAATTATACTGTTGTTAAGTCATCAGTTCTGTTCGAAACGTACTGGTAAATTCTTGGGACATTATTCTTTTTCCCGTGGTGTAGCACTTCAACCCATTTGTAATTTTGTAGTCTACATAATCGGTAGAAGATATTTTTTACTCGTTGGATAAAATAAAATGTTTGGAATTTTAGGAATTTGAACGTAAAATAATAAGAAAAGATTTAATTTAAACAAAAATCAATTAAAATAAAAGTCAAAAAATTATTGAGACGTGAATTAAGTTGTCCTTATTGCTTTACAACTTGTACGTTAAGGCAAATATTGCAGTTGAATAAAAAATATGAAACTGAAGTATTCATGGAGAAAAAATTGAATGTGTTAAACATTTATTTATGGCATCGATTTTATAGCAGAAATAAAACGTAAATTATATGAAATAATGATTAGTATGAATTTATTGTTATGATAGAAGTTTATTTTAAATATAAATAAATATAAAACAAATATATTTTTTTTTTGTCTTCAGTCATTTGACTGGTTTGATGCAGCTCTCCAAGATTCCCTATCTAGTGCTAGTCGTTTCATTTCAGTATACCCTCTACAACCTACATCCCCAACAATTTGTTTTACATACTCCAAACGTGGCCTGCCTACACAATTTTTCCCTTCTACCTGTCCTTCCAATATTAAAGCGACTATTCCAGGATGCCTTAGTATCTGGCCTATAAGTCTGTCTCTTCTTTTAACTATATTTTTCCAAATGCTTCTTTCTTCATCTATTTGCCGCAATACCTCTTCATTTGTCACTTTATCCACCCGTCTGATTTTTAACATTCTCCTATAGCACCACATTTCAAAAGCTTCTAATCTTTTCTTCTCAGATACTCCGATTGTCCAAGTTTCACTTCCATATAAAGCGACACTCCAAACATACACTTTCAAAAATCTTTTCCTGACATTTAAATTCATTTTTGATGTAAACAAATTATATTTCTTACTGAAGGCTCGTTTAGCTTGTGCTATTCGGCATTTTATATCGCTCCTGCTTCGTCCATCTTTAGTAATTTTACTTCCCAAATAACAAAATTCTTCTACCTCCATAATCTTTTCTCCTCCTATTTTCTAAATATAATAATAAAATTTAACAGAAAGGAAGAATATTAAGAATTAAATAGGGAAGCTCGGCTTATTAAATGTGAGAAATTGTTTTTAATGAGATAGTAAAGTTACAAAGGGATGGACGATTGATGTACGTAGATAGAGACTGGAACAAGTAAGGAAACTTTTATTCAAAAAAAAAGTCAGCTTTGAAATGCATAACCCACCGACCCACCGGGTTGGTCTAGTGGCGAACGCGTCTTCCCAAATCAGCTGATTTGGAAGTCGAGAATTCCTAGTAAAGTCAGTTATTTTTACACGGATTTGAATACTAGATCGTGGATACCGATGTTCTTTTGTGGTTCGGTTTCAATTAACCACACAACTCAGAAATGGTCAAACTGAGACTGTACAAGACTAGACTTCATTTACACTAATACATATCATCCTCATTTATCCTCTGAAGTATTATCTAAACGGAAATTACGGAGGCTTAACAGGAAAAGCTTTGAAATGCAAAACTTTTTTATTTTGTAAATAAAATTTTAATTGGTGGTGGTGTATATTAGTTTGAGTCAAGTGGTTTGCAACGGGAGAAGTATTAACTTATTTTAGTAACTTTAACAAAATACGTTTGAGTATTGAAACTTTAAAATTGCAAAAAAAAAATTTTCATTTTGGGAGCTCTCCTATATTCAATGAGAAGCGTTCTGGTAAAATTAATTTCTAAGAAATTAATTCTTAAATGGTGATGATAAATTTTAAAAACTAATGGGTGTATGTTAAATAAATTTTTTTTGTAAGTTATCACAACTTACAAAAAAAATGTATTATCCATCACGGTAAAAGAATGTCAACTTTTGTAAAAAAGATATTTCTGAATGCCCCAGTAAAGACTTGAAATTTTACTTCGGTGAAAATATCCCCACCGTTTTTTTCAATTTTTAATTAAAAATACATATTTTTGATGAGAAAAGTATATATCATTTGTTTAAAAGTATATTTATAGTCATAGTTCTAATTAGTCATAGTTGTAATTTTTTAGGAAAAGGATGGTGAACGGTTTTGGTTATTTTTTTTTCAAGTAATACTAAAGAGTAAGAGCTAACAAAAATTTTTTTTTACATTTTTAATGCAATGAGTAACTTGCGAGATGGATTTAAATCTCTACAAAAGAAATTATTAATTAAAAAAATATATTTTTTGTGTTTTAAAAATAATTTTCACTGTTTTAATCCACAGATGATGATTATTTCAAATAGTTTAATAAGTAATATCATGTAATTTTATAGTTACTTTATTAGACAGAAATTGAAAATATGGTACTATACCAAATGATTTTCCGCACCTACCGATCGAACGGGTGGGCGTATTTTAAATTTCTTTTCATCAAAATTCATTATTTTTTCGGGTTTTCGATTAATGTAATTGAATGTTACTATTGCTATTTTAAATTTTTGAGTTGTGGTAGGTTTAGCGGAGAGGGTAAAAAAATTTTAAAAAATTCTCAACGAGAACGGTGTAATTGCCTGCAAACAAATATATGATGGGACTAATAGCTGTTGATTAATAAATGTGGTAACTTTTCCAATGATCACTCTGTATATGAAAATTAATAGTAAAGTCTACTTCTGATGAAATTTATTACTGGAAGCAGCGTTACATTTTTTTAATCTAATACAGTATAGACACTTAGCGCTATATGCAAATGTAGGTCAAGTTCAGCAATATCACTCCAGCTGTTTCTTTATATTTAACTAGCTCTCCGTCGCAGGTTCGCCAGTGCTGTATGGGTTACTCGCGTTTCCCGTAGCGGTCAATCTTTTTATTTTATGTTTATTAGTCAAGTAACCGGAGGCAGGTGCAGCCAGTCACACAATGGCAGTGGCTGTGGTGGTTGAGCCACAGCGCCGTATAACTTTACCCCTTTAAAAATCGGAATTAAAAAAAATTCGAATATGGTTTTTAAATATTTATTTGGGGAAAATTTGTAAGTCCAAATCTACTGAATATTTCGTTTACTATATTCGTAATTGGGAAAATTTACAGTCATTGCTCAAAAATAGTTTTACTTTTATTTATCCCCTTTCAAGGTCGAATTTCAAAAATCTAGAAATCGGTTGATTGACATAAAGATTATACTCACCAAAAATCAAATTGATTTATACATTTGTTACATAGAAATTAAAAAATAACAGGGTTTCAAAAAAAAATCAAAAATCAATTTTAACCATTGAAACTTAGAAAATCTAGAAATTGATTTTTAGATGTTCATAATCAATTAGCCCAAACCCAGCTCAAATAGACACTCAAAGTTCACAATTCATTAAAGTTTGTACTTCAACCGGGAAATCTCCACTACTAGATTTTATATATATATATATTTTTTTTAAACATTTGTCAAGATGAAATATATCCTAAAAAACCTTCTCATTTGTGCCTAGAAAGATGGATAAAAATTTAGTTGCGAAAAATCGGGTTGTTTTTTGTTTATCCCGAACAAATAAAAACTCTCTTCCTCTGAATATAACAGTATAGATGGTAATTTATGTACGTATTTGCTGTCCCATTTATGTGTATATTTTTTTTCTAATTTGCTTGTAAATTCATTATCTAAAGAATAAAAAAAGGTTGAAATGAAAATTGTAAAGTCTTTAAATAGCTTATTAAGTCACTGAAAATAGATATGTAATTAGAGCTGTGTTATTTTGTAATATCTTGCGGTGCCAGTAATAAAATGAAGCATTGTTATATAACCGAGCTCATTACAAACATTTGATCTTGTTAATGTTTTATGAAAAAAGAAAGAAAAAGAGGTGGGAAAAAGCTCGTCGTGGAGATAATAGTGGTTACTACCCGTTCATCTTGTTGCTATAAAATCCTGTTAAATAAAAAATATCATTTTTTTAATAAAATTGCAATTTTTTATTGTAGAATTTCAATACGTATATATTTTAAGTCCACTTTAATGAGTAACTAATTTAAAGGAAATAATTATTATAATAAAAATCTGTATTTGTTAATATCAATCAATTAAATAATTTTTTTTTTTTAAGATTTCGTTTACTCAAGCATGGATATCGTTTATTTTTATTATGCTCCAAACCGCTTCCATTTTAAATATTATTTGATATTTGCGTATCAGGATTCCCCAGTTTTTTGGTTTTTTTTTTTTATTAATGCAAAATATAATTTATCACCATATTTGACTAACCAGTGTATTGAGAAAGTTAATTCTTGTTAAGGAGACTCAACCACCATGCAATAAGAAATTTAAAAAAAAATCACTTTCCCTTGTATCATAGCTGTGATTGTATAACCTTCATTACGACGATTTTGTTCGTCCTTGTACTTTTGCTTATCCGGTGTTATCACTGACACCAGTCGTTGAATTTTGTATGAATAGTTATAATTTTTTTTTTTTGACTCCGTTCGTAAATTATAATTTCTGATATTTTCTCCGGATTTTAAAAGTATTTTAATACAACGGTATGGTTTTTAAAAATATTACTTAAGTAAGATGATTTATTGTTTAGCTGTGTAATAATAATGTTTAAAAAACACATGAATCAGCTATTAATCGAATTATCTCTTCTCGGGTTAACAAAAATTGATAGTGCATTGAACCTAACGTAATTTAAAGCTATAAATAATTTATTTTATACAATTTTTAATTGAATGTTTTAACTCTAGAGAAAACTGCGGTTTCTAATGTTATAAACTTGGAGATTTCATTTACGTTATGAAAAATGCTTAAATGTTAAAGAAATATATTGAAATTTTAAAAATAAATATAAAACTCTACGGATCGAATTTTGATTAGGGAAACCTAACAATTAACAGAAGAATTATATTAATTTGAAAACGTTTTTATTTAATTTTACACGACCTAACACAAAGCATTCGCCTTCAAAAATGCGTATGCCATTTTTAACAAGTATTCTATATCAGGCTTTCTAAATAACACTGTTACATATCGTTATGTCAAAACGACTTAAATTTAAACGACTTAAATTCTGTTTACCACTGTGATTGGTTGTTTAATGAACATCATTACTCTCAGAGAAAGAAATTGTGATCTAGTGCTTAAGTATTTAGAAAAGAGTATATTTTTAACGGTTAACATCTGCCTCAATCATGAAAAGCTTTTAAAGTAAGAATAAGTACTATAGGAAACTATATATTACGCACATTTTCTCCAATCAGTAGAGGAATTATATATTGGCATTTGGGTATTATAATAATAGTACTATTATGTATTTCCCCTTTTATTCGTATGGTGTTATGACATTACAAGTGTACGAGATTATAATTTACCCGAAATGTAGCGAAGTTTATTTTTTCCTAAAATTAATGTTTTTAATGATTAAAGCATACCTTGATTAAAAATATTTGTTCTACAAAATATATTCAAAATTAAAATTAGTGTAGAAATAGTTCCTGTAATAAATTGGATTATTTTTTTTTTTGGACAGCAACATTTTTATTTTG